>NC_092086.1:30260269-30616146 GCF_045679555.1 Salvelinus alpinus
CTGTCACAATAACCCTCTGTTCATACCCCTGTCACAATAACCCTCTGTTCATACCCCTGTCACAATAACCCTCTGTTCATACCCCTGTCACAATAACCCTCTGTTCATACCCGTCACAATAACCTCCTGTTCATACCCCTGTCACAATAACCCTCTGTTCATACCCCCGTCACAATAACCTCCTGTTCATACCCCTGTCACAATAACCTCCTGTTCATACCCCTGTCACAATAACCCTCTGTTCATACCCCTGTCACAATAACCCTCTGTTCATACCCCCGTCACAATAACCCTCTGTTCATACCCCCGTCACAATAACCTCCTGTTCATACCCCTGTCACAATAACCCTCTGTTCATACCCCTGTCACAATAACCCTCTGTTCATACCCGTCACAATAACCCTCTGTTCATACCCCCGTCACAATAACCTCCTGTTCATAACCCTGTCACAATAACCCTCTGTTCATACCCCCGTCACAATAACCTCCTGTTCATACCCCCGTCACAATAACCCTCTGTTCATACCCCTGTCACAATAACCCTCTGTTCATACCCCTGTCACAATAACCCTCTGTTCATACCCCTGTCACAATAACCTCCTGTTCATACCCCTGTCACAATAACCCTCTGTTCATACCCCTATCACAATAACCCTCTGTTCATACCCCTGTCACAATAACCTTCTGTTCATACCCCTGTCACAATAACCCTCTGTTCATACCCCCGTCACAATAACCCTCTGTTCATACCCCTGTCACAATAACCCTCTGTTCATACCCCTGTCACAATAACCCTCTGTTCATACCCCTGTCACAATAACCTCCTGTTCATACCCCTGTCACAATAACCTCCTGTTCATACCCCTGTCACAATAACCCTCTGTTCATACCCCTGTCACAATAACCTTCTGTTCATACCCCTGTCACAATAACCCTCTGTTCATACCCCCGTCACAATAACCCTCTGTTCATACCCCTGTCACAATAACCCTCTGTTCATACCCCTGTCACAATAACCCTCTGTTCATACCCCCGTCACAATAACCCTCTGTTCATACCCCTGTCACAATAACCCTCTGTTCATACCCCTGTCACAATAACCTTCTGTTCATACCCCTGTCACAATAACCCTCTGTTCATACCCCTGTCACAATAACCTCCTGTTCATACCCCTGTCACAATAACCCTCTGTTCATACCCCTGTCACAATAACCTTCTGTTCATACCCCTGTCACAATAACCCTCTGTTCATACCCCTGTCACAATAACCCTCTGTTCATACCCCTGTCACAATAACCCTCTGTTCATACCCCCGTCACAATAACCCTCTGTTCATACCCCTGTCACAATAACCCTCTGTTCATACCCCTGTCACAATAACCTCCTGTTCATACCCCTGTCACAATAACCTTCTGTTCATACCCCCGTCACAATAACCCTCTGTTCATACCCGTCACAATAACCCTCTGTTCATACCCCTGTCACAATAACCCTCTGTTCATACCCCTGTCACAATAACCCTCTGTTCATACCCCTGTCACAATAACCTCCTGTTCATACCTCTGTCACAATAACCCTCTGTTCAGCCAGGTCATCAGATATGATCCTGTCATGATTAGAAGCATTAGCTGGAATATGACGCCATCTTTTCAACTTTACCTCCAGTCATTAGAGCAGGAAGGTATTCCCAATTTCTCAAGGTCATCTAGGAATAGCAGGAGTGTGTGCTCTCATGCTGCCCTGTACTGTCCCTAGACTTTCCTTTATACTCAGAGTTTTTCACAGTGCTGGAAACCTGCAGAATTCCCTGGAAACCTAATTCTCCCACTTTGCCCCCCATTACATCCTCTGCTGTATGTGCACATTTGGTTATACAATACATGACATATTATAAATGATATCAGTTCAATACACTATGAAAGTAAATACATGTTGACATGATTTCAGTGGAGACACTTGATATGGCGAATCAATCTGTAAAAAACAGCTGTTCTGTTTTTATCCCAAATCAATCTAGAAAACAACAGCTTTTCTCCAGAGTCTTGTTACTACAGTATGTATTTTGCTAGCGAGTGACCAGTTCCTTTTCATTGAAAAATTCTAACTAGACTTGAATGAATACTACCTACAGTACCTTACACATCTCCACTTTGTTCAGGGCCTCGTCCATCTCGTCTTTGAGAGTCTCAACCTTGGCGACAGTGGCCTGGTAGTTTGTGGAAAAGTGAATAGACTTGCTTGCCTGCAACCACCTGGAACAAAAAGAAAATATAATGGAGATGTGGAACTTTGTCTCATCTATGCGTGAACATAGATCTTTATTTGACAAATGCACATACAACTTTTGCAAAATAAAAAAATGTATTTGGCATAGCTTTATTTATGGGGTTCTAGTCCAGTAGCTGGCTCTGGGGTTCTGGTCGAGTACCTGGCTCTGGGGTTCTAGTACAGTAACTGGCTCTGGGGTTCTAGTCCAGTACCTGGCTCTGGGGTTCTAGTCCAGTACCTGGCTCTGGGGTTCTAGTCCAGTACCTGGCTCTGGGGTTCTAGTCCAGTACCTGGCTCTGGGGTTCTAGTCCAGTACCTGGCTCTGGGGTTCTAGTCCAGTACCTGGCTCTGGGGTTCTAGTCCAGTACCTGGCTCTGGGGTTCTAGTCCAGTACCTGGCTCTGGGGTTCTAGTCCAGTACCTGGCTCTGGGGTTCTAGTACAGTACCTGGCTCTGGGGTTCTAGTACAGTACCTGGCTCTGGGGTTCTAGTACAGTACCTGGCTCTGGGGTTCTAGTCCAGTAACTGGCTCTGGGGTTCTAGTCCAGTAACTGGCTCTGGGGTTCTAGTCCAGTAACTGGCTCTGGGGTTCTAGTACAGTAACTGGCTCTGGGGTTCTAGTCCAGTAACTGGCTCTGGGGTTCTAGTCCAGTAACTGGCTCTGGGGTTCTAGTCCAGTAACTGGCTCTGGGGTTCTAGTCCAGTAACTGGCTCTGGGGTTCTAGTACAGTACCTGGCTCTGGTGTTCTAGTACAGTACCTGGCTCTGGTGTTCTAGTACAGTACCTGGCTCTGGGGTTCTAGTACAGTACCGGGCTCTGGGGTTCTAGTACAGTACCTGGCTCGGGGGTTCTAGTCCAGTAACTGGCTCTGGGGTTCTAGTACAGTACTTGGCTCTGGGGTTCTAGTACAGTACCTGGCTCTGGGGTTCTAGTACAGTACCTGGCTCTGGCTGAGTCATAGTCTAGGACTAGCTTAGCCAGCTGTTTCCTCTGTCTCAGGATGTTGGGAATGTCCACCTGGGTAGGTATAGGAGTGATCATAAATGGTGTCATTATCATTAGTATGACCATTGGCATGCTCAGTGTTATCAATGCCAGGGTAAGATATGGAGAGTGTTGGTGGTCACCTCTGCTAGCTGGTTGAGAGGTTCCAGGATGTCTCTCTCTAGCTGGACCTCGTGTTGCATCAGCTCAGACGCTAGTCTGCTCTCTGCCTCCCCACACACATCCATCATCTTACTGCCACACACACACAAAAGACACGCACGCGTAAAGACACGCACGCGTAAAGACACGCACGCGTAAAGACACGCACGCGTAAATACACTCACGCGTAAAGACACACACGCGTAAAGACACTCACGCGTAAAGACACACACGCGTAAAGACACACACGCGTAAAGACACACACGCGTAAAGACACACACGCGTAAATACACACACGCGTAAAGACACACACGCGTAAAGACACTCACGCGTAAAGACACACACGCGTAAAGACACACACGCGTAAAGACACACACGTAAAGACACACACACGTAAAGACGAGCACACGTAAAGACGAGCACACGTAAAGACACACACGCGTAAAGACGAGCACACGTAAAGACACACACGCGTAAAGACACACACGCGTAAAGACACACACGCGTAAAGACACACACGCGTAAAGACACACACACGTAAAGACACACACGCGTAAAGACACACACGCGTAAAGACACACACGTAAAGACACACACGCGTAAAGACGAGCACACGTAAAGACACACACGTAAAGACACTCACGCGTAAAGACGAGCACACGTAAAGACACACACGTAAAGACACACACGTAAAGACACACACACGTAAAGACGAGCACACGTAAAGACACATACACACAGATAAACAGAGAGAAAGAGGAGAGAGAGAGAGACACACACCATTATCACTGCATTATCAATCCTAAAGCTGAGAGTAATAGGTAATGTAGGAATACCACTAACACATTTGGGGACTTTTAAACAACCATATCCATCCCTGTATAACTCTCACTAGTTTAGTCCTGGAATCTGATCATGTTTTGTGCTTATGGACTAACTTTCTCAACTGAATCTTTCTGAATCCGCATGTTAAACATGGAGAAACCATGTTCAAACCACAGATATCATTGTCTGGTTTCCCAAACACAGATGTAGCCTGGTCTTGGACTAAGAAGCATGGAGAATCTCCATTGTACCTGGGAAACCGGACCCATATATGTCTGCTGTCACTGCTCCACACTCACCCAATCAGTGACTCCTCCCCCAGCTGGCTTCCTCCATCCTGCATGGCCTGGGACAGCGCTGTCAGAGGGAGCTTTTTCTGTGGCAGGAAATACAAGGCATCATGGGGTTTGTAGTTAAATTGCTCAACACAAGACATGTTACTGTATCATCTTTCATCTCGGACACCCAGAACTAAAATGTTGTATTATGCGCCAGATGCTCGATTAAGTTCTGGGGGGAGACGTGTTAGGATATATAGACTAGCGAAGTGACTAGAGACTAGCGAAGTGTCCACCCCTCGAAACACAAACTCTCAGCCAGTTCTGGGCAAGTCTATTCGGAATTATAAAGGTCCATGTATCGAACACGAGATAAGCAGACAATTCTGGAGTGAAAGTAATGACAGTAACAGAAGAGGAGAGGGTGAGAAGGAGAGGTAGAGAAGGAGAAGGAGAGGGTGAGAAGGAGAGGAAGAGAAGAGGAGAGGGTGAGAAGGAGAGGTAGAGAAGGAGAGATAGAAGAGGAGAGGGTGAGAAGGAGAGGTAGAGAAGGAGAAGGAGAGGGTGAGAAGGAGAGGTAGAGAAGGAGAAGGAGAGGGTGAGAAGGAGAGAAGGAGAGGAAGAGAAGAGGAGAGGTAGAGAAGGAGAGATAGAAGAAGAAGAGGAGGAGAGATAGAAGAGGGCGAGAAGGAGAGATAGAAGAGGAGAGGGTGAGAAGGAGAGGAAGAGAGGTAGAGATAGAAGAGGAGAGGGTGAGAAGGAGAGGTAGAGATAGAAGAGGAGAGGGTGAGAAGGAGAGATAGAAGAGGAGAGGGTGAGAAGGAGAGATAGAAGAGGAGAGGGTGAGAAGGAGAGATAGAAGAGGAGAGGGTGAGAAGGAGAGATAGAAGAGGAGAGGGTGAGAAGGAGAGATAGAAGAGGAGAGGGTGAGAAGGAAAGGGTGAGAAGGAGAGAGAGAAGAGGAGAGGGTGAGAAGGAGAGGAAGAGAAGAGCAGAGGGTGAGAAGGAGAGGAGGAGAAGGAGAGATAGAAGAGGAGAGGGTGAGAAGGAGAGGTAGAGAAGGAGAGATAGAAGAGGAGAGGGTGAGAAGGAGAGGTAGAGAAGGAGAGATAGAAGAGGAGAGGGTGAGAAGGTGTGATAATAGAGGATGAGAAGAGAGGTAGAGAAGGAGAGATAGAAGAGGAGAGGGTGAGAAGGTGTGATAATAGAGGATGAGAAGGAGAGATAGAAGAGGAGAGGGTGAGAAGGTGTGATAGGAGGAGAGGGTGAGAAGGAGAGATAGAAGAGGAGAGGGTGAGAAGGAGAGGGTGAGAAGGAGAGATAGAAGAGGAGAGGGTGAGAAGGAGAGGAAGAGAAGAGCAGAGGGTGAGAAGGAGAGGAGGAGAAGGAGAGATAGAAGAGGAGAGGGTGAGAAGGAGAGGTAGAGAAGGAGAGATAGAAGAGGAGAGGGTGAGAAGGAGAGGTAGAGAAGGAGAGATAGAAGAGGAGAGGGTGAGAAGGTGTGATAATAGAGGATGAGAAGGAGGTAGAGAAGGAGAGATAGAAGAGGAGAGGGTGAGAAGGTGTGATAATAGAGGATGAGGAGGTAGAGAAGGAGATTGTCCTTACGTGTCTCTTTTCTGCCTCCGTTCCGATGTGACCCTGTAGACAGGTGACCAGTCTCTTGTGTGCGTTGTGGGACACCAGACGGACCAGCTCCATGCGCCTCTCAATCTGCAATCACACATTCACACTCATGATCGTCAGAAGAAACTAGGTCAGAAGAAACACAAATGAACACAAGCACACACACACATCGTCACAAAACACATAATAGAATGGTACCGCAATATAGTCTTTCTCTATATCAGTGCTCTCCAACCCTGTTCCTGTAGAGGTACCCTCCTGTAGGTTTTAACTCCAACCCTGTTCCTGTAGAGGTACCCTCCTGTAGGTTTTATCCAACCCTGTTCCTGTAGAGGTACCCTCCTGTAGGTTTTAACTCCAACCCTGTTCCTGTAGAGGTACCCTCCTGTAGGTTTTATCCAACCCTGTTCCTGTAGAGGTACCCTCCTGTAGGTTTTATCCAACCCTGTTCCTGTAGAGGTACCCTCCTGTAGGTTTTAACTCCAACCCTGTTCCTGTAGAGGTACCCTCCTGTAGGTTTTATCCAACCCTGTTCCTGTAGGTACCCTCCTGTAGGTTTTCACTCCAACCCTGTTCCTGGAGAGCTACCCTCCTGTAGGTTTTAACTCCAAACCTGTTAATGGAGAGCTACCCTCCTGTAGGTTTTCACTCCAAACCTGTTCCTGGAGAGCTACCCTCCTGTAGGTTTTAACTCCAAACCTGTTAATGGAGAGCTACCCTCCTGTAGGTTTTCACTCCAAACCTGTTCCTGGAGAGCTACCCTTCTCTAGATTTTAACTCCAAACCTGTTCCTGGAGAGCTACCCTCCTGTAGATTTTAACTCCAAACCTGTTCCTGGAGAGCTACCCTCCTGTAGATTTTAACTCCAAACCTGTTCCTGGAGAGCTACCCTCCTGTAGATTTTAACTCCAAACCTGTTCCTGGAGAGCTACCCTCCTGTAGATTTTAACTCCAAACCTGTTCCTGGAGAGCTACCCTCCTGTAGATTTTAACTCTAAACCTGTTCCTGGAGAGCTACCCTCCTGTAGATTTTAACTCTAAACCTGTTCCTGGAGAGCTACCCTACTGACAACCCTGATCTATACCGTTGTTGTACCAATGTTTTGCATTTCTGTTTCATTCAAATAGATATAATGCATGTCCATTGCATAATGGTTATAGACCTAGTTCTGTGAAATGATTGAGTGGAAGAAGCTGTTTTGACTGGCTTCCAGGTCCAGAGTTGAGCTATTAGAGTCCACAAACTAAAGGACTGTATAAAAAGGAAGCAGGGGGTTTTAACTATCAAGATGTGTTTATGAGGTCCACACACTGTGGCCTTCTTAGTGTAGTTCCTGTATGGGACTATGAGCAAAAGTATTACAGTCAGCAAACTATCTTATTCCAAGCAAATGAAACCCCAACGCCATGTGTGTAACTAAAGCAGGGGGTTCTGGAGCATAGTGATTTGCCTATACAGTCCACAGTATTCTGATGAACTTTCAGTATGACTGTTGTTCTCTGGTGCTAAGTGTTTACTTCCTCTTCTGTTTCACTGTGACCACCCAGCTGGTTCTGCAGCCACGTTATTGGCTGGGAGACCTCTCTCGCACACTCTCTCTCTCTCGCACACTCTCTCTCTCGCTCTCTGTCTCTCTTGATCTCTCGCTCTCTGGCTCTTTCTCTTGCGCACGCTCTCTCTCTCTTGCGCGCGCTCTCTCTCTCTCGCTCTCTCTCTCTCTCGCACTTTCCACCGCGCACTCTCAATCCCATGCATTTCCCTCCAGCTGCTTCTCCATGCCAGCTGGGGTGAAGCTCTCTCTCTCTGGATCCAATTGATTCAGTGTAACAGTGATCCTGGGCAGTGATTCATGCCTGCTAGTAATAACTGTAATGTGTATCCAGACCCTCATCACTGGGTGCCAGGTTGCCGGAGTAGGGCTGCGTCCCAAATGGCACCCCTATACCAGTATAGTGTACTACTTTGTCCAGGGCCCATAGGGTTCTGGTCAAAATTAGTACACTATACAGAGAATAGGGTGCCATTTGGGACACAGCCTTGAGTTATGACAGAAGGTGGTGGTCAAAAGAGAAAGAGTTCAATAACAGCAATGGAGAACTGACTTCTGAAAACCAGCACTGGTCTCATTCAGCACTACTGATGGGAAGAAACAGACAGATAAACAGAATAATATATAGTATTACACCCTGCCCTGGAGACTGGCCTGGAGACTGGCCTGAAGACTGCCCTGGAGACTGCCCTGGAGACTGGCCTGGAGACTGGCGAGGGATGAAATAAGGAGTACATACACACAGACGCCACCCTCACCTTCCTCCCTCCATTATGTGTAATGATGTTTAAAAGTTTACAGGCCTATTATTGAGGATGTCTTTTTCCAGCAGACAGCACAGATCAGTAGCCAGTAAAAACAGTCAGTGGACTGAGCAGCCAGTTGACCCCTGACCCTGGCTCAAAGGAAATATGGAAGATCCAGAGCAGTGAGTCAGAGCAGTGCTGATGTGGGGTTTAGGCTTTGTCCTCAGAGACAGCTTCTCTCTCTCTCCCTTTCTCTTGGTTTCTCTCTCCCCATGTCCATGTCTAGGGCAGCAGCCTCTAAGCTGCAGGGTTGAGTAACCGGCTGGTAGCTGGCTCGTAATGGCTATTTAACAGTCTGATGGCCTTGAGATAGAAGCTGTTTTTCAGTCTCTCGGTCCCAGCTTTGATGCACCTGTACTGACCTCGCCTCCCCCAACATCTTTTCCCCAGGTTCAGTCCAGTCCAACAGACACGGGCCGGTCTGACAGCGCTAGCTCCTCTCCTGCTACTGAGTCAACCATGTCCAAACAAGATGACCACTTAGCCATTTAAATACACAGAGGCCCTGCATAACTAAAGTGACACATTTCAACAGGCTAAACTAACATTCAGCTCATGTTGAGGAAAGTTGGTGATGTATCATGTTATTGAACGTGATCTGCACACTTATATCTACCACTTGGAGATAAATAAAGTGGATTAAACGGAATTGAGCTGTGCCTTGTTAGAGCATAATAGAACAAGGAAACTGTGACTGTATCTATAGACTAAACCCTATGGTTTAGGGAGGGCTATCCTTTCTGGAGATGGGTAAGAAAACACATTGCAAGCAGACACACCTGTAACTGGTTACCTGCCAGATGGATAAGGCTAACAGTATGAATGAATCATCTGTGGTAAACTAGACGTTTACAAGATATGTTTGCATGCCATTTGCTACAATACCTGGTCTCTCTTGACATATTGAGCTACAGTACCTGGTCTCTCTTGACATATTGAGCTACAGTACCTGGTCTCTCTTGACATATTGAGCTACATTACCTGGTCTCTCTTGACATATTGAGCTACAGTACCTGGTCTCTCTTGACATATTGAGCTAAAGTACCTGGTCTCTCTTGACATATTGAGCTACAATACCTAGTCTCTCTTGACATAGAGCTACAATACCTAGTCTCTCTTGACATAGAGCTACAATACCTAGTCTCTCTTGACATAGAGCTACAATACCTAGTCTCTCTTGACATATTGAGCTACAATACCTGGTCTCTCTTGACATATTGAGCTACAATACCTGGTCTCTCTTGACATATTGAGCTACAATACCTAGTCTCTCTTGACATATTGAGCTACAATACCTGGTCTCTCTTGACATATTGAGCTACAGTAACTGGTCTCTCTTGACATATTGAGCTACAGTACCTAGTCTCTCTAGACATATTGAGCTACAGTACCTGGTCACTCTTGACATATTGAGCTACATTACCTGGTCTCTCTTGACATATTGAGCTACAGTACCTAGTCTCTCTTGACATATTCAGCTACAGTACCTGGTCTCTCTTGACATATTGAGCTACAGTACCTAGTCTCTCTTGACATATTCAGCTACAGTACCTGGTCTCTCTTGACATATTGAGCTACAATACCTGGTCTCTCTTGACATATTGAGCTACAGTACCTGGTCTCTCTTGACATATTCAGCTACAGTACCTGGTCTCTCTAGACATATTGAGCTACAGTACCTGGTCTCTCTTGACATATTGAGCTACAGTACCTGGTCTCTCTTGACATATTGAGCTACAATACCTAGTCTCTCTTGACATATTGAGCTACAGTACCTGGTCTCTCTTGACATATTGAGCTACAGTACCTGGTCTCTCTTGACATATTGAGCTACAGTACCTGGTCTCTCTTGACATATTGAGCTACAGTACCTGGTCTCTCTTGACATATTGAGCTACAGTACCTGGTCTCTCTTGACATATTGAGCTACAGTACCTGGTCTCTCTTGACATATTGAGCTATCCACCCGCAAACAGCAAACTGTGGGTTAAATCTGTTTATTATACTGTATCTGTTGAAATTAATTGAATGTGTCTGCCATCTGTCTCTGTTTGTTTACGGTATCATTGCTTATGTGTGATGCCTGTGTTTGTATATGCAGGCATATGTGTATAGACAAAACATTATGAACACCTGCTCTTTCCATGACAAACTGACCAGGTGAAATAGAGTAAAAGCTATGATGCCTTATTAATGTCACTTGTTAAATCCACTTCAATCAGTGTAGATGAAGGGGGTGAGAAGGGTTAAAGAAGGATTGTTAAGCCTTGAGACAATTAGACATGGATTGTGTATGTGTGTCATTTAGAGGGTGAATGGGCAAGACAAAAGATTTAAGTTCCTTTTAACAGGGTATGATAGTAGGTTCCAAGCACAACGGTTTGAGTGTGCCAAGAACTGCAACCTGCTGGGTTTTTCACGCTCAACAGTTTCCCATGTGTATCAAGAATGGTACACCACCCAAAGGACATCCAGCCAACTTGACACAACTGTGGGAAGCATTGGAGTCAACATGGGCCAGCATCCCTGTGGAACACTTTTGACACCTTGTAGAGTCCATGCCCCAACGAATTGAGGCTGTTCTGAGGGCAAAAGTGGGTGCAACTCAATATTAGGAAGGTGCTTGTGTGTGTGTGTGGGGGGGACCTAAAATCCCCAAAAGTTCCCACAAGGATAGTAAAACAAGGAAAATTCTACCTTGTGGGGACATTTCCCACAACCCCGTGAGGACAAATGTTATTTTAAGCTTAGAGGTTAGGTTAAAGGTTCGGAGTTAGGTTTAGGTTTAGGGTTAGTGTTACGGGTTAGGGTTATGCTAGGAAAAAATGGATTTTGAATGGAAATTCATTAGGTCCCCACGAGGATAGAAGAACATAATGTGTGAGTTTGTGTGTACATGTAGGCATACTTGCGTTTGTATATGCAGGCAATACCCTTCAAGGGTGAAAATGCCTGTATAAAACCCACCAGAAAGGAACTCTGAATGCTGGAACTAGACTGTCATCCATGTGATACGAACCATAGCCCTGACTTGGACTGCCCTCACGCTCAGAGAGACATTAGCATTCAACTAGTGAAGCACATTCCAGTGAAGAGGGGAAATAGATAGTAGGAGTGTCTTGGCAGCACAAAGCACTTCTGCAGGAGCAAAGTTTAGCTGAGGGAGAACTTGTGGGAAGGAATCCCTATCTCCTGAATTCTTTCCAGGGGAGAGTCTTGAGGGAGTTAAAGGCTGTGTCTCAATACTTGTAAACAGCTTCTTACTGCATTCTCACCAAGGAAGAGACAGTCAGCATAGCAGAGAGTTAGGATGTGTTTCAATATTAGTAAACAGTTTCCTCAGCCTCAACTTACAGTAAGTATCTCCATCATGGTCATTCATATGTGAAAGATTGGATTTCACTTTCCTTTCCATATCACTTTTACCTGTTATGTTATTTCAGTTTGTGATTATGAATGTCACTCCCTGACCTTAGAGATCCTTTTTATGTCTCTATTTTGGTTTGGTCAGGGCGTGAGTTGGGGTGGGCATTCTATGTTTTGTGTTCTATGTTTTCTATTTCTGTGTGTTTGGCCGGGTATGGTTCTCAGAGGCAGCTGTCTATCGTTGTCTCTGATTGAGAACCATACTTAGGTAGCCTTTTCCCACCTGTGTTTTGTAGGTAGTTGTTTTCTGTTTAGTTTGGTTACGTTACAGAACTGTTCGTTTGTCTCTTTCTTATTTTTGTTCGTAGTGTTCTGAGTTAAATAAAAATCATGAACACGTACGACGCTGCGCTTTGGTCCACACCTTCTTCATACGACGACCGTTACAGAACTACCCACCACCAAGGGACCAAGCAGCGTGGTGAAAGGGACTCCTGGACAGGTGAGCAGTGCTATCTGGAGTATGAGACAACCTGGGAGGAGATAGAGGTGGTCGGTCGACCCAGGGAGAGTGCCGGAGCCCGCCTGGGATTCTCTAGAACAGTGCGAGGAGGGATACCGGAGAATGGAGTTGGCGTGGCGAGCATGGGACTGGTCAGGCCACGTGCTATGGCAGGGGTCGGGAACCTATGGCTCCCGAGCCAGGTGTGGCTCTTTTGATGATTGTATCTGGCTCGCAGATAAAACAAAATATTCTCACTTGTTTTAATCCATCCATCGATTTTTCACTGCTCATGTCCTGTTCAGGGCTGCAGGAGCAATTGTCCATTATTTTAATTAAATGATACTGGCCTACGTTGGCCGTTGCTAGGTAAAACAGGTAAACGCCTCCTTTTGAATCAGTCTGCTCGGTCATTAGCTCAAAGCTAATGACCGAAGAAGATGGCGAAAAGAAAAAAAGATGACGAGTATCGTACATTTCAGGACGAATGGACCGAAGAATTCGCCTTTGTGGAGAGAGCAGGTTCTGCGGTGTGTCTAATTTGCAATGACAAAATTACATTGATGAAACGGTCGAATGTAAAGCGGCACTTCGACACGCGCCATGCTACCTTTGCATCAAAATACCCTGCGGGAGACAGCAGAAAGAAAGCGTGCCAAGAGCTACTGAGCAGGGTGCAAGCTAGCCAGCAGCAACTCCGCGTATGGACCCGGCAAGGTGACTATAATTCCGCTAGCTTTGCTGGATCTTTAGCAATAGTGAGGAACGGAAAACCATTCACAGATGGCGAGTATGCTAAAACGTTCATGCTGGATGTAGCCAATGAACTTTTTGATGATCTTCCGAACAAAGACAAGATAATTAAACGGATACAAGACATGCCTCTCTCGGCAAGAACTGTTCATGATCGTACCATCGTGATGGCAAACAAAGTGGAGGAAACGCAAGTGAAGGACATAAATGCAGCGCCGTTCTTTTCCCTGGCTTTGGATGAGTCAACAGACGTGAGCCATTTGTCGCAGTTCAGCGTGATTGCAAGATATGCTGTTGGTGACACACTGCGCGAAGAAAGTCTTGCAGTTCTGCCATTAAAAGGGTCCACAAGAGGTGAGGATTTATTTAAGTCTTTCATGGAGTTTGCTCAAGAAAAAAATCTACCTATGGATAAACTTCTCTCAGTGTGTACTGATGGTGCTCCGTGTATGGTGGGGAATAAAAAAGGATTTGTGGCGCTTCTCCGTGAACATGAAAATAGACCCATCCTAAGTTTCCATTGCATTCTACACCAGGAGGCACTTTGTGCTCAGATGTGTGACAGGCAGTTTGGGGAAGTGATGTCGCTGGTCATTCGTGTGATCAACTTTATTGTTGCTCGAGCCTTAAATGATCGCCAGTTTAAAACACTGCTGGATGAAGTTGTAAATAACTATCCTGGTCTGCTTTTGCACAGCAATGTGCGTTGGTTGTCAAGAGGGAAGGTGCTTAGCCGTTTTGCGGCTTGCCTGAAAGAAATCCGGACTTTCCATGAAATGAAAGGCATCGAGCATCCTGAGCTAGCCGAAACTGAGTGGCTCCTCATGTTTTACTATCTCGTAGATATGACTGAACATCTGAACCAGCTCAACGTGAAAATGCAAGGCATTGGAAATACAGTGTTATCCCTTCAACAAGCTGTGTTTGCTTTTGAAAACAAGCTAGAACCTTTCATCATGGATCTTGAAACAGGTCGTTTACTACATTTTGAAAAACTGTGCCAATTTAAAGATGCATGCACAGCAAGTGAGCCTATTCAAAACTTTGATCTCCACCAGCTAGCTCGCTGCACATCCAGTCTCCTACAGTCCTTCAAAGCACGCTTTGGAGAATTTCGTGAGCACACTCGTCTTTTTAAGTTCATCACCCTTCCAAACGAGTGTTCACTGAACACAGCCGACCTGAGTTACATTCCTGGTGTCTCCGTCAGAGATTTTGAAGCAGAAGTGGCTGACCTGAAGGCCTCAGACATGTGGGTGAATAAGTTCAAGTCACTGAATGAAGATTTGGAAAGAATCACACGACAGAAAGCGGAGTTGGCGAGCAAGCACATGTGGACAGAAATGAAAAAACTTCAACCCGAAGACCAGCTGATTCTCAAAACTTGGAACGTGCTTCCTGTCACATACCACACACTGCAGCGTGTGAGTATTGCTGTATTGACCATGTTTGGATCTACGTATGCATGTGAGCAGTCATTCTCACATCTTAAAAACATCAAGTCCAACCTACGATCACGTTTAACGGATGAAAGCCTCAACGCTTGCATGAAGCTTAACCTCACCAAGTACCAACCAGACTACAAAGACATCAGCAAATCCATGCAGCACCAGAAGTCGCATTAATGGTGAGTATTATAACAACATTATTTAAGAATAAATTCAGAGGCTTATTATACTGACATTTAGTTGAATTCACTTTTAAAATATATTATATGGCTCTCACGGAAATAAATTTCCCAATTTTTTGCTTTCATGGCTCTCTTAGTCAAAAAGGTTCCCGACCTCTGTGCTATGGGGTGATGCTCACGGTGTCGAGGCGGAGCATTCACAGGCCGGTGTGCTCGGTGCCAGCGTCCCGCATTTTCCGGGTGGAAGCTGGCATCCAGCCAGAACGGGTGGGGCCAGCTCTGCGCTCGAGACCGCCAATGCGCCTCCACGGCCCAGTGTATCCGGTGCCTCGGCCAAGGAAGAGGCTTCCTGGATGTCTCCCCAGCCTGGTGAGTCCTGTGCCTGCTCCCAGAGCCAGGTCTCCTGTGTGTCTCCCCAGCGCTGTGAGTCCTGTCCGGAGCTGCCAGAGTCGCCCTCCTGTCCGGAGCTGCCAGAGTCGCCCTCCTGTCCGGAGCTGCCAGAGTCGCCCTCCTGTCCGGAGCTGCCAGAGTCGCCCTCCTGTCCGGAGCTGCCAGAGTCGCCCTCCTGTCCGGAGCTGCCAGAGTCGCCCTCCTGTCCGGAGCTGCCAGAGTCGCCCTCCTGTCCGGAGCTGCCAGAGTCGCCCTCCTGTCCGGAGCTGCCAGAGTCGCCCTCCTGTCCGGGGCCCGCTGCGAGGCTCCCCAGTCTGGGGTCGGCGGCGAGGGTCCCCGCTCCAGAGGCGCCATCTATGTGGGCCAAGCCTAAGGAGGAGCGGGGTCCACGTCCCGCACCAGAGCCGCCACTGCGGATAGATGCCCACCCAGACCCTCCCCTATAGGTTTAGGTTTTGCGGACGGAGTCTGCACCTTTGGGGGGGTGGGGGGTTAAATAAAAATCATGAACACGTACCACGCTGCGCTTTGGTCCACACCTTCTTCATACGACGACCGTTACAATGAAGATAAGAGCAGGAGTGGAGGAAAGGAAGCCATTCCAGACTATTGAGATTAGAGGTAGACCGATTAATCGGAATGGCCGATTAATTAGGGCCGATTTCAAGTTTTCATAACAATCCCCCCCCAAAAATGTACACCTTTATTTAACTAGGCAAGTCAGTTAAGAACACATTCTTATTTTCAATGACGGCCTAGGAACGGTGGGTTAACTGCCTTGTTCAGGGGTAGAACGACAGATTTTTACCTTGTCAGCTCGGGGATTCAATCTTGCAACCTTACGGTTAACTAGTCCAACGCTCTAACCACCTGATTACATTGCACTCCACGAGGAGCCTGCCTGTTACGAGAATGCAGTAAGAAGTAAGTTGCTAGCTAGCATTAAACTTATCTTATAAAAAACAATCAATCAATCATAATCACTAGTTAACTACACATGGTTGATGATATTACTAGTTTATCTAGCGTGTCCTGCGTTGCATATAATCGATGCGGTGGCATTCGCTAAAAAGGACTGTCATTGCTCCAACGTGTACCTAACCATAAACATCAATGCCTTTCTTAAAATCAATACACACAAGAATATATTTTTAAACCTGCATATTTAGTTAATATTGCATGCTAACATGAATCTCTTTTAACTAGGAAAAATGGTGTCACTTCTCTTGAAGAAGTGTATAGGGTATATGCAGCAGTTTGGGCATTGATGTTTGGGCCGCCTAGCTCATTGCAAACTGTGTGAAGACTATTTCTTCCTAACAAAGACAGCCAACTTCGCCAAACGGGGGATGATTTAACAAAAGCGCATTTGCGGGGAAAAAAGTACCGAACCATAAACATCAATGCCTTTCTTAAAATCAATACACAGAAGTATATATTTTTAAACCTGCATATTTAGCTAAAAGAAATCCAGGTTAGCAGGCAATATTAACCAGGTGAAATTGTGTCACTTCTCATGCGTTCATTGCACGCAGAGTCAGGGTATATGCAACAGTTTGGGCCGCCTGGCTCGTTGCGAACTAATTTGCCAGAATTTTACGTAATTATGACATAACATTGAAGGTTGTGCAATGTAACAGGAATATTTAGACTTATGGATGCCACTCGTTAGATAAAATACGGAACGGTTCCGTATTTCACTGAAAGAATAAACGTTTTGTTTTCGAGATGATAGTTTCCGGATTCGACCATATTAATGACCTAAGGCTCGTATTTCTGTGTGTTATTATGTTATAATTAAGTCTATGGTTTGATAGAGCAGTCTGACTGAGCGATGGTAGGCACCAGCAGGCTCGAAAGCATTCATTCAAACAGCACTTTCGTGCGTTTTGCCAGCAGCTCGTCGCTGTGCTTCAAGCATTGAGCTGTTTATAACTTCAAGCCTATCAACTCCCGAGATTAGGCTGGTGTAACCGATGTGAAATGGATAGCTAGTTAGCGGGGTGCGCGCTAATAGCGTTTCAAACGTCACTCGCTCTGAGACTTGGAGTAGTTATTCCCCTTGCTCTGCATGGGTAACGCTGCTTCGAGGGTGGCTGTTCTCGATGTGTTCCTGGTCGAGCCCAGGTAGTGGCGAGGAGAGGGATGAAAGCTATACTGTTACACTGGCAATACTAAAGTGCCTATAAGAACATCCAATAGTCAAAGGTATATGAAATACAAATCGTATAGAGAGAAATAGTCCTATAATACCTACAACCTAAAACTTCTTACCTGGGAATATTGAAGACTCATGTTAAAAGGAACCACCAGCTTTCATATGTTCTCATGTTCTGAGCAAGGAACTGAAACGTTAGCTTTCTTACATGGCACATATTGCACTTTTACTTTCTTCCCCAACACTTTGTTTTTGCATTATTTAAACCAAATTGAACATGTTTCATTATTTACTTGAGGCTAAATAGATTTTACTGATGTATTATATTAAGTTAAAATAAGTGTTCATTCAGTATTGTTCTAATTGTCATTATTACGAATAAATACATTTTTATAAAAAATCGTCCGATTAATCGGTATCGGCTTTTTTTGGGTCCTCCAATAATCGGTATCAGCGTTGAAAAAGCATAAATCGGTCGACCTCTAGTTGAGATGCAGTCTCTTATTTATAGTCAATACCTTTCAACTCAGACTATGAAGTCAGCCTCAAATCCCATAGTGCATTGTGATAACCAGTAAGTACAGATTCTATACATTGTCCACTGTCTTGTACTCTATGTAGTTCCAGCATCCCCATCCATCCCTGTTCTGTTTGTCTATTCAGCCCTAGAAACTGTCACCGTTAACCAGGTGCTTAGGCTGTGTGTATATTAAGTCAAGCTTAGGTTCACAGTTCACTAAGGCAGGTCCTAAAAGTGTGACTCGAGTGTTTTTTATGAAGAGCTGAGAGAGGTGTGTAGAGTTGTCTGGCACTCACACTCCCTTTCACTTCCTCTGTTCCACTTTTACCACACTCCTTCCCTCTCTTAAAGACCATGTCTATTCAATAGAGCATGGAGACTCACTTTCTTTCCTGCTCTCTCTCCTCCTCTCAGTTAACATACTCTCTCTCTCCTCCTCTCAGTTAACATACTCTCTCTCTCCTCCTCTCAGTTAACATACTCTCTCTCTCCTCCTCTCAGTTAACATACTCTCTCTCTCCTCCTCTCAGTTAACATACTCTCTCTCTCCTCCTCTCAGTTAACATACTCTCTCTCTCCTCCTCTCAGTTAACATACTCTCTCTCTCCTCCTCTCAGTTAACATACTCTCTCTCTCCTCCTCTCAGTTAACATACTCTCTCTCTCTCCTCTCAGTTAACATACTCTCTCTCTCCTCCTCTCAGTTAACATACTCTCTCTCCTCCTCTCAGTTAACATACTCTCTCTCTCTCCTCTCAGTTAACATACTCTCTCTCCTCCTCTCAGTTAACATACTCTCTCTCTCCTCCTCTCAGTTAACATACTCTCTCTCTCCTCCTCTCAGTTAACATACTCTCTCTCTCCTCCTCTCAGTTAACATACTCTCTCTCTCCTCCTCTCAGTTAACATACTCTCTCTCTCTCCTCCTCTCAGTTAACATACTCTCTCTCTCTCCTCTCAGTTAACATACTCTCTCTCCTCCTCTCAGTTAACATACTCTCTCTCTCCTCCTCTCAGTTAACATACTCTCTCTCTCCTCCTCTCAGTTAACATACTCTCTCTCTCCTCCTCTCAGTTAACATACTCTCTCTCCTCCTCTCAGTTAACATACTCTCTCTCTCTCCTCTCAGTTAACATACTCTCTCTCCTCCTCTCAGTTAACATACTCTCTCTCTCCTCCTCTCAGTTAACATACTCTCTCTCTCCTCCTCTCAGTTAACATACTCTCTCTCTCCTTCTCTCAGTTAACATACTCTCTCTCTCCTCCTCCTCTCAGTTAACATACTCTCTCTCTCTCCTCCTCTCAGTTAACATACTCTCTCTCTCCTCCTCTCAGTTAACATACTCTCTCTCTCCTCCTCTCAGTTAACATACTCTCTCTCTCCTCCTCTCAGTTAACATACTCTCTCTCTCCTCCTCTCAGTTAACATACTCTCTCTCTCCTCCTCTCAGTTAACATACTCACTCTCTCTCCTCCTCTCAGTTAACATACTCTCTCTCTCCTCCTCCTCTCAGTTAACATACTCTCTCTCTCCTCCTCTCAGTTAACATACTCTCTCTCCTCCTCCTCTCAGTTAACATACTCTCTCTCTCTCCTCCTCTCAGTTAACATACTCTCTCTCTCTCCTCCTCTCAGTTAACATACTCTCTCTCTCTCCTCCTCTCAGTTAACATACTCTCTCTCTCTCCTCCTCTCAGTTAACATACTCTCTCTCTCTCCTCCTCTCAGTTAACATACCTCTCTCTCTCCTCCTCTCAGTTAACATACTCTCTCTCTCCTCCTCTCAGTTAACATACTCTCTCTCTCCTCCTCTCAGTTAACATACTCTCTCTCTCTCCTCCTCTCAGTTAACATACTCTCTCTCTCCTCCTCTCAGTTAACATACTCTCTCTCTCCTCCTCTCAGTTAACATACTCTCTCTCTCCTCCTCTCAGTTAACATACTCTCTCTCCTCCTCTCAGTTAACATACTCTCTCTCTCCTCCTCTCAGTTAACATACTCTCTCTCTCCTCCTCTCAGTTAACATACTCTCTCTCTCCTCCTCTCAGTTAACATACTCTCTCTCTCCTCCTCTCTGTTAACATACTCTCTCTCTCTCCTCCTCTCAGTTAACATACTCTCTCTCTCCTCCTCTCAGTTAACATACTCTCTCTCTCTCCTCCTCTCAGTTAACATACTCTCTCTCTCTTCCTCTCTGTTAACATACTCTCTCTCTCTCCTCCTCTCAGTTAACATACTCTCTCTCTCCTCCTCTCAGTTAACATACTCTCTCCTCCTCTCAGTTAACATACTCTATCTCTCTTCCTCTCTGTTAACATACTCTCTCTCTCTCCTCCTCTCAGTTAACATACTCTCTCTCTCCTCCTCTCAGTTAACATACTCTCTCTCTCCCTCTCAGTTAACATACTCTCTCTCTCCCTCTCTGTTAACATACTCTCTCTCTCTCCTCCTCTCAGTTAACATACTCTCTCTCTCCTCCTCTCAGTTAACATACTCTCTCTCTCTCCTCCTCTCAGTTAACATACTCTCTCTCTCCTCCTCTCAGTTAACATACTCTCTCTCTCTCCTCCTCTCAGTTAACATACTCTCTCTCTCTCTCTCCTCTCAGTTAACATACTCTCTCTCTCTCCTCCTCTCAGTTAACATACTCTCTCTCTTCCTCTCAGTTAACATACTCTCTCTCTCCTCTCAGTTAACACTCTCTCTCTCCTCCTCTCAGTTAACATACTCTCTCTCCTCCTCTCAGTTAACATACTCTCTTTCTCCTCCTCTCAGTTAACATACTCTCTCTCTCCTCCTCTCTGTTAACATACTCTCTCTCTCTCCTCCTCTCAGTTAACATACTCTCTCTCTCCTCCTCTCAGTTAACATACTCTCTCTCTCTCCTCCTCTCAGTTAACATACTCTCTCTCTCTTCCTCTCTGTTAACATACTCTCTCTCTCTCCTCCTCTCAGTTAACATACTCTCTCTCTCCTCCTCTCAGTTAACATACTCTCTCTCTCTCCTCCTCTCAGTTAACATACTCTATCTCTCTTCCTCTCTGTTAACATACTCTCTCTCTCTCCTCCTCTCAGTTAACATACTCTCTCTCTCCTCCTCTCAGTTAACATACTCTCTCTCTCCTCCTCTCAGTTAACATACTCTCTCTCTCTCCTCCTCTCAGTTAACATACTCTCTCTCTCCTCCTCTCAGTTAACATACTCTCTCTCTCCTCCTCTCAGTTAACATACTCTCCCTTCCTCTCAGTTAACATACTCTCTCTCTCCTCCTCTCAGTTAACATACTCTCTCTCTCTCCTCCTCTCAGTTAACATACTCTCTCTCTCTCCTCCTCTCAGTTAACATACTCTCTCTCTCTCCTCCTCTCAGTTAACATACTCTCTCTCTCTCCTCCTCTCAGTTAACATACTCTCTCTCTCTCCTCCTCTCAGTTAACATACTCTCTCTCTCTCCTCCTCTCAGTTAACATACTCTCTCTCTCTTCTCCTCTCAGTTAACATACTCTCTCTCTCTTCTCCTCTCAGTTAACATACTCTCTCTCTCCTCCTCTCAGTTAACATACTCTCTCTCTCCTCCTCTCAGTTAACATACTCTCTCTCTCCTCCTCTCAGTTAACATACTCTCTCTCTCCCTCTCAGTTAACATACTCTCTCTCTCCCTCTCTGTTAACATACACTCTCTCTCTCCTCCTCTCAGTTAACATACTCTCTCTCTCCTCCTCTCAGTTAACATACTCTCTCTCTCCTCCTCTCAGTTAACATACTCTCTCTCTCCTCCTCTCAGTTAACATACTCTCTCTCTCTCCTCTCAGTTAACATACTCTCTCTCTCTCTTCCTCTCTGTTAACATACTCTCAATTCAATTCAATTCAATTCAATTGACTTTATTGACATGGCAAGTTATTATTACTTACATTGTCAAAGTATACATATCGAAAAATTTCAATAAAATATATATGTATATATATACACAAAATATATATATATTTATATATAAATAAATGGTGGGACTAACAGCAATAATAATAGTAGTAGTACTCTCTCTCTCTCTTCCTCTCTGTTAACATACTCTCTCTCTCCTCTCAGTTAACATACTCTCTCTCTCTTCCTCTCTGTTAACATACTCTCTCTCTCTCCTCCTCTCAGTTAACATACTCTCTCTCTCTCTCAGTTAACATACTCTCTCTCTTCCTCTCTGTTAACATACTCTCTCTCTCTCCTCCTCTCAGTTAACATACTCTCTCTCTCTCCTCTCAGTTAAAATACTCTCTCTCTCTCCTCTCAGTTAACATACTCTCTCTCTCTCCTCTCAGTTAACATACTCTCTCTCTCTCCTCCTCTCAGTTAACATACTCTCTCTCTCTCCTCCTCTCAGTTAACATACTCTCTCTCTCTCCTCCTCTCAGTTAACATACTCTCTCTCTCTCCTCCTGTTAACATACTCTCTCTCTCCTCCTCTCAATTAACATACTCTCTCTCTCCTCCTCTCAGTTAACATACTCTCTCTCTCCTCCTCTCAGTTAACATACTCTCTCTCTCCTCCTCTCAGTTAACATACTCTCTCTCTCCTCCTCTCAGTTAACATACTCTCTCTCTCTCCTCCTCTCAGTTAACATACTCTCTCTCTCTCCTCCTCTCAGTTAACATACTCTCTCTCTCCTCCTCTCAGTTAACATACTCTCTCTCTTCTCCTCTCAGTTAACATACTCTCTCTCCCTTCCTCTCTGTTAACATACTCTCTCTCCCTTCCTCTCTGTTAACATACTCTCTCTCTCTCCTCCTCTCTGTTAACATACTCTCTCTCTCCTCTCAGTTAACATACTCTCTCTCTCCTCCTCTCAGTTAACATACTCTCTCTCTCCTCCTCTCAGTTAAAATACTCTCTCTCTCCCTTCCACTCTGTTAACATACTCTGTCTCCCTTCCTCTCTGTTAACATACTCTCTCTCTCTCCTCCTCTCTGTTAACATACTCTCTCTCTCCTCCTCTCAGTTAACATACTCTCTCTCTCCTCCTCTCAGTTAACATACTCTCTCTCTCCTCCTCTCAGTTAACATACTCTCTCTCTCCTCCTCTCAGTTAACATACTCTCTCTCTCTCCTCCTCTGTTAACATACTCTCTCTCTCCTCCTCTCAGTTAACATACTCTCTCTCTCCTCCTCTCAGTTAACATACTCTCTCTCTCTCCTCCTCTCAGTTAACATACTCTCTCTCTCCTCCTCTCAGTTAACATACTCTCTCTCTCCTCCTCTCAGTTAACATACTCTCTCTCTCCTCCTCTCAGTTAACATACTCTCTCTCTCCTCCTCTCAGTTAACATACTCTCTCTCTCCTCCTCTCAGTTAACATACTCTCTCTCTCTCCTCCTCTCAGTTAACATACTCTCTCTCTCTCCTCCTCTCAGTTAACATACTCTCTCTCTCTCCTCCTCTCAGTTAACATACTCTCTCTCTCTCCTCCTCTCAGTTAACATACTCTCTCTCTCCTCCTCTCAGTTAACATACTCTCTCTCTCTCCTCCTCTCAGTTAACATACTCTCTCTCTCTCCTCCTCTCAGTTAACATACTCTCTCTCTCTCCTCCTCTGTTAACATACTCTCTCTCTCCTCCTCTCAGTTAACATACTCTCTCTCTCCTCCTCTCAGTTAACATACTCTCTCTCTCCTCCTCTCAGTTAACATACTCTCTCTCTCTCCTCCTCTCAGTTAACATACTCTCTCTCTCCTCCTCTCAGTTAACATACTCTCTCTCTCCTCCTCTCAGTTAACATACTCTCTCTCTCCTCCTCTCAGTTAACATACTCTCTCTCTCTCCTCCTCTCAGTTAACATACTCTCTCTCTCTCCTCCTCTCAGTTAACATACTCTCTCTCTCCTCCTCTCAGTTAACATACTCTCTCTCTCCTCCTCTCAGTTAACATACTCTCTCCCTCCTCCTCTCAGTTAACATACTCTCTCTCTCTCCTCCTCTCAGTTAACATACTCTCTCTCTCCTCCTCTCAGTTAACATACTCTCTCTCTCTCCTCCTCTGTTAACATACTCTCTCTCTCCTCCTCTCAGTTAACATACTCTCTCTCTCCTCCTCTCAGTTAACATACTCTCTCTCTCCTCCTCTCAGTTAACATACTCTCTCTCTCTCCTCCTCTCAGTTAACATACTCTCTCTCTCTCCTCCTCTCAGTTAACATACTCTCTCTCTCTCCTCCTCTGTTAACATACTCTCTCTCTCTCCTCCTCTGTTAACATACTCTCTCTCTCCTCCTCTCAGTTAACATACTCTCTCTCTCTCCTCCTCTCAGTTAACATACTCTCTCTCTCTCCTCCTCTCAGTTAACATACTCTCTCTCTCCTCCTCTCAGTTAACATACTCTCTCTCTCCTCCTCTCAGTTAACATACTCTCTCTCTCCTCCTCTCAGTTAACATACTCTCTCTCTCCTCCTCTCAGTTAACATACTCTCTCTCTCCTCCTCTCAGTTAACATACTCTCTCTCTCCTCCTCTCAGTTAACATACTCTCTCTCTCCTCCTCTCAGTTAACATACTCTCTCTCTCCTCCTCTCAGTTAACATACTCTCTCTCTCCTCCTCTCAGTTAACATACTCTCTCTCTCCTCCTCTCAGTTAACATACTCTCTCTCTCCTCCTCTCAGTTAACATACTCTCTCTCTCCTCCTCTCAGTTAACATACTCTCTCTCTCCTCCTCTCAGTTAACATACTCTCTCTCTCTCCTCCTCTGTTAACATACTCTCTCTCTCCTCCTCTCAGTTAACATACTCTCTCTCTCCTCCTCTCAGTTAACATACTCTCTCTCTCTCCTCCTCTCAGTTAACATACTCTCTCTCTCCTCCTCTCAGTTAACATACTCTCTCTCTCCTCCTCTCAGTTAACATACTCTCTCTCTCCTCCTCTCAGTTAACATACTCTCTCTCTCCTCCTCTCAGTTAACATACTCTCTCTCTCCTCCTCTCAGTTAACATACTCTCTCTCTCCTCCTCTCAGTTAACATACTCTCTCTCTCTCCTCCTCTGTTAACATACTCTCTCTCTCCTCCTCTCAGTTAACATACTCTCTCTCTCCTCCTCTCAGTTAACATACTCTCTCTCTCCTCCTCTCAGTTAACATACTCTCTCTCTCTCCTCCTCTCAGTTAACATACTCTCTCTCTCTCCTCCTCTCAGTTAACATACTCTCTCTCTCTCCTCCTCTCAGTTAACATACTCTCTCTCTCTCCTCCTCTGTTAACATACTCTCTCTCTCTCCTCCTCTGTTAACATACTCTCTCTCTCCTCCTCTCAGTTAACATACTCTCTCTCTCTCCTCCTCTCAGTTAACATACTCTCTCTCTCTCCTCCTCTCAGTTAACATACTCTCTCTCTCCTCCTCTCAGTTAACATACTCTCTCTCTCCTCCTCTCAGTTAACATACTCTCTCTCTCTCCTCCTCTCAGTTAACATACTCTCTCTCTCCTCCTCTCAGTTAACATACTCTCTCTCTCTCCTCCTCTGTTAACATACTCTCTCTCTCCTCCTCTCAGTTAACATACTCTCTCTCTCTCCTCCTCTCAGTTAACATACTCTCTCTCTCTCCTCCTCTCAGTTAACACTCTCTCTCTCCTCCTCTGTTAACACTCTCTCTCTCCTCCTCTCAGTTAACATACTCTCTCTCTCCTCCTCTCAGTTAACATACTCTCTCTCTCCTCCTCTCAGTTAACATACTCTCTCTCTCCTCCTCTCAGTTAACATACTCTCTCTCTCCTCCTCTCAGTTAACATACTCTCTCTCTCCTCCTCTCAGTTAACATACTCTCTCTCTCCTCCTCTCAGTTAACATACTCTCTCTCTCCTCCTCTCAGTTAACATACTCTCTCTCTCTCCTCCTCTCAGTTAACACTCTCTCTCTCCTCCTCTCAGTTAACACTCTCTCTCTCCTCCTCTCAGTTAACACTCTCTCTCTCCTCCTCTCAGTTAACATACTCTCTCTCTCCTCCTCTCAGTTAACATACTCTCTCTCTCCTCCTCTCAGTTAACATACTCTCTCTCTCCTCCTCTCAGTTAACATACTCTCTCTCTCCTCCTCTCAGTTAACATACTCTCTCTCTCCTCCTCTCAGTTAACATACTCTCTCTCTCCTCCTCTCAGTTAACATACTCTCTCTCTCCTCCTCTCAGTTAACATACTCTCTCTCTCCTCCTCTCAGTTAACATACTCTCTCTCTCCTCCTCTCAGTTAACATACTCTCTCTCTCCTCCTCTCAGTTAACATACTCTCTCTCTCCTCCTCTCAGTTAACATACTCTCTCTCTCTCCTCCTCTCAGTTAACATACTCTCTCTCTCCTCCTCTCAGTTAACATACTCTCTCTCTCCTCCTCTCAGTTAACATACTCTCTCTCTCTCCTCCTCTCAGTTAACATACTCTCTCTCTCTCCTCCTCTCAGTTAACATACTCTCTCTCTCTCCTCCTCTCAGTTAACATACTCTCTCTCTCTCCTCCTCTCAGTTAACATACTCTCTCTCTCTCCTCCTCTCAGTTAACATACTCTCTCTCTCTCCTCCTCTCAGTTAACATACTCTCTCTCTCTCCTCCTCTCAGTTAACATACTCTCTCTCTCTCCTCCTCTCAGTTAACATACTCTCTCTCTCCTCCTCTCAGTTAACATACTCTCTCTCTCCTCCTCTCAGTTAACATACTCTCTCTCTCCTCCTCTCAGTTAACATACTCTCTCTCTCCTCCTCTCAGTTAACATACTCTCTCTCTCCTCCTCTCAGTTAACATACTCTCTCTCTCCTCCTCTCAGTTAACATACTCTCTCTCTCTCCTCCTCTCAGTTAACATACTCTCTCTCTCTCCTCCTCTGTTAACATACTCTCTCTCTCCTCCTCTCAGTTAACATACTCTCTCTCTCTCCTCCTCTCAGTTAACATACTCTCTCTCTCTCCTCCTCTCAGTTAACACTCTCTCTCTCCTCCTCTCAGTTAACACTCTCTCTCTCCTCCTCTCAGTTAACATACTCTCTCTCTCCTCCTCTCAGTTAACATACTCTCTCTCTCCTCCTCTCAGTTAACATACTCTCTCTCTCCTCCTCTCAGTTAACATACTCTCTCTCTCCTCCTCTCAGTTAACATACTCTCTCTCTCCTCCTCTCAGTTAACACTCTCTCTCTCCTCCTCTCAGTTAACATACTCTCTCTCTCCTCCTCTCAGTTAACATACTCTCTCTCTCCTCTCAGTTAACATACTCTCTCTCTCTCTCCTCCTCTCAGTTAACATACTCTCTCTCTCTCCTCCTCTCAGTTAACATACTCTCTCTCTCTCCTCCTCTCAGTTAACATACTCTCTCTCTCCTCCTCTCAGTTAACATACTCTCTCTCTCCCTCTCAGTTAACATACTCTCTCTCTCCTCCTCTCAGTTAACATACTCTCTCTCTCTCCTCCTCTCAGTTAACATACTCTCTCTCTCTCCTCCTCTCAGTTAACATACTCTCTCTCTCTCCTCCTCTCAGTTAACATACTCTCTCTCTCCTCCTCTCAGTTAACATACTCTCTCTCTCCTCCTCTCAGTTAACATACTCTCTCTCTCTCCTCCTCTCAGTTAACATACTCTCTCTCTCCTCCTCTCAGTTAACATACTCTCTCTCTCCTCCTCTCAGTTAACATACTCTCTCTCTCTCTTCCTCTCAGTTAACATACTCTCTCTCTCTCCTCCTCTCAGTTAACATACTCTCTCTCCTCCTCTCAGTTAACATACTCTCTCTCTCTCCTCCTCTCAGTTAACATACTCTCTCTCTCTCCTCCTCTCAGTTAACATACTCTCTCTCTCCTCCTCTCAGTTAACATACTCTCTCTCTCTCCTCCTCTCAGTTAACATACTCTCTCTCTCCTCCTCTCAGTTAACATACTCTCTCTCTCCTCCTCTCAGTTAACATACTCTCTCTCTCTCCTCCTCTCAGTTAACATACTCTCTCTCTCTCCTCCTCTCAGTTAACATACTCTCTCTCTCCTCTCAGTTAACATACTCTCTCTCCTCCTCTCAGTTAACATACTCTCTCTCTCCTCCTCTCCGTTAACATACTCTCTCTCTCCTCCTCTCAGTTAACATACTCTCTCTCTCTCCTCCTCTCAGTTAACATACTCTCTCTCTCTCCTCCTCTCAGTTAACATACTCTCTCTCTCTCCTCCTCTCAGTTAACATACTCTCTCTCTCCTCCTCTCAGTTAACATACTCTCTCTCTCCTCCTCTCAGTTAACATACTCTCTCTCTCCTCCTCTCAGTTAACATACTCTCTCTCTCCTCCTCTCAGTTAACATACTCTCTCTCTCCTCCTCTCAGTTAACATACTCTCTCTCTCTCCTCCTCTCAGTTAACATACTCTCTCTCTCCTCCTCTCAGTTAACATACTCTCTCTCTCCTCCTCTCAGTTAACATACTCTCTCTCTCCTCCTCTCAGTTAACATACTCTCTCTCTCCTCCTCTCAGTTAACATACTCTCTCTCTCCTCCTCTCAGTTAACATACTCTCTCTCTCCTCCTCTCAGTTAACATACTCTCTCTCTCTCCTCCTCTCAGTTAACATACTCTCTCTCTCCTCCTCTCAGTTAACATACTCTCTCTCTCCTCCTCTCAGTTAACATACTCTCTCTCTCCTCCTCTCAGTTAACATACTCTCTCTCCTCCTCTCAGTTAACATACTCTCTCTCTCTCCTCCTCTCAATTAACATACACTCAGTCATTTCATTCAGCTGCCATGTTGTTCTCCCTGGCACATCATGACACAGTATGTGTTCTGGAGTAAAACAAGCTGCCAAGGTCTGTTCTGATTGGAAAAAGATGGTAACCGGCTTTTTCACACATCGCACCTGGCAGCGCATCACTGAAAACCAGACCCAACAACAAATCCTTG
The DNA here is from genome assembly GCF_045679555.1 of Salvelinus alpinus. Lineage (NCBI taxonomy): Eukaryota > Metazoa > Chordata > Actinopteri > Salmoniformes > Salmonidae > Salvelinus > Salvelinus alpinus. The sequence continues at coordinate 30,288,977 of NC_092086.1, forward strand.
CCAAAAAAAGACAGGATGTGTTTTTGTGTGTGTACTTCGACTAAATCCCTCATCACTAAATGACTCATGTTGCATCTCTCTCTGCTAGGAGGGGTTATGATGATGGAGGTAGACTGTGAACGTGATAACACGGCTTGAAACAAACGGTTCTGCTTTAGCCAACTTGTCTTGCAAAGTTTACAAGGCAATGTATTATTTTATTCAGAAACAATCACAGGTTCACTAAATTAAATTACTCCTTTTGTGCAGCATCAGACCTTTTCCCCAAGTCATCACATGTTCCACCCAGGCAACACAAGTCATCACATGTTCCACCCAGGCAACACAAGTCATCACATGTTCCACCCAGGCAACACAAGTCATCACATGTTCCACCCAGGCAACACAAGTCATCACATGTTCCACCCAGGCAACACAAGTCATCACATGTTCCACCCAGTCAACACAAGTCATCACATGTTCCTTCCAGTCAACACAAGTCATCACATGTTCCACCCAGTCAACACAAGTCATCACGTTCCACCCAGTCAACACAAGTCATCACATGTTCCACCCAGTCTACACAAGTCATCACATGTTCCATCCAGTCAACACAAGTCATCACATGTTCCATCCAGTCAACACAAGTCATCACATGTTCCATCCAGTCAACACAAGTCATCACATGTCCCTTCCAGTCAACACAAGTCATCACATGTTCCAACCAGTCAACACAAGTCATATTGTATGTTAATGGTTGCATTTGACTTGACAGTGTCTAAGGCTGCTGTGACTGAGTATAAAGTGGAAGCAGGAGACAGAATAATAATATTCACCTGTAGAAGGTCATCACTCAGCACCTCAGTCTTCTCGGCTCTGTGGAGGAAAACACATAAGGAGGTCAAACGTCAGATAGGCAGACATAATAGGGCTTATTCATTACAGAGAGTTCCAATAGAAGTGTAGTGTGTAGATCAGAAATGTTAGCCTGGTTAAACCAGACTGAACTGTGCGCTCACCAGAAACAATGGTGAGTGCAGTGTTCAGTCTGGTTCAACCAGGCTACAGAAACGCTTCTCTGTTGTAAAGAATAGAGATTGGTGTCAGTTCTATACTTTGCATTTCTACCTGCAACATGGTGGTATTTAAGATATCATATGGTACGGAAAGCCCAACTGAGCCCAACTGTAGTGCAGGGCCTGTGTCAGAGTTGTGCCAGATCACACTCTCTCACAGTTTATAAGACTCTATTGATTAAAAAAACTATGCAATTCCAGGAGTGACTGAAAGACTTAATAAGTGAACTATTGTGGTACTATAGTGGTGCTGTAAGCCTGCAACTCCACTGCACTTCATTTCAACTTAGCAAGAGTAACGTTGCAGTGAAAAGAGAACAAACAGAGATTGGCGAGTGTCTCTCTCTACTTCTCCATCGCTGAGCCAATACTACGACAGGTAATGAAGACTAACCTGTCTTACTGATTAGGGGCAAGTCATAGGTAACGTTGCACTTTATTTCTCTAGACAACGCAGCCGGCAGCCCTACAGCAACAAAAGAGTGTCTGCTATACTAAGAGTGGTCTGGGCCTGGGTCGACGAGAGAAATAAAGCTTTCAGGAAACTCACCCTGGACTACCCTGCACAACAAACATCACAAGTAGACCTAACTCACTCATACACACTGACACTCCACACCTCTGCCTGTGGCTGTTTCCAGGGAGAGGGCCTGTTAGATCCTCCCCCTGTTAGAACACACACTTCCTGTTTCCTGAATTCCAGCATTTGTTATGGCAACAGCAGGAGGTGAGAGGTCTGTTGATGTCTCAAACATGTAATACTCACCAGTCAGCTAGTATGTTGGAGGAGAGAGAGGAGTGGAGTGGAGAGAGTTTACTGACATCATTCCAAAACCAAAATGCACTATTCCATACAGCTGTGGTTTCAAAGGTTTTCTTGGCACTGTGACCGACTTATAGCCATTCAAATGTTATTGAGACCCAATAAGCAAAAACTGTTCGTCGACGCAATTTAGCATTCAGCCACAAAGAATCAGGTGCAAGAGAAACCCTTATTGATCTTCCTGATCCACCTTTTGGGAAACACAGCCTACCAATCTTAACACCATCATTCACTGTGGGAAAAAAGAACAGCCAATATTCTCCATAGACCTATCCCTACATCTGTAATAACACACAGTCCCTTTAGTCCAGTGGAGTGGTGGTCCAGTCCACACAGGTCCCTTTAGTCCAGTGGAGTGGTGGTCCAGTCCACACAGGTCCCTTTAGTCCAGTGGAGTGGTGGTCTAGTCCACACAGGTCCCTTTAGTCCAGTGGAGTGGTGGTCCAGTCCACACAGGTCCCTTTAGTCCAGTGGAGTGGTGGTCCAGTCCACACAGGTCCCTTTAGTCCAGTGGAGTGGTGGTCCAGTCCACACAGGTCCCTTTAGTCCAGTGGAGTGGTGGTCCAGTCCACACAGGTCCCTTTAGTCCAGTGGAGTGGTGGTCCAGTCCACACAGGTCCCTTTAGTCCAGTGGAGTGGTGGTCCAGTCCACACAGGTCCCTTTAGTCCAGTGGAGTGGTGGTCCAGTCCACACAGGTCCCTTTAGTCCAGTGGAGTGGTGGTCCAGTCCACACAGGTCCCAGCACTAGATTTTCCCAGCACTTAACAAAAGCCAGACTTAAAGTGGGCTGGGAAGTGAAGTGATCATTAGCTCACCATTTAGAGGGTTCTGATAGTGAAGTGATCATTAGCTCACCATTTAGAGGGTTCTGATAGTGAAGTGATCATTAGCTCACCATTTAGAGGGTTCTGATAGTGAAGTGATCATTAGCTCACCCTTTAGAGGGTTCTGATAGTGAAGTGATCATTAGCTCACCATTTAGAGGGTTCTGATACTGCTGAGCCAGTAGGATGGCTACAGAAACTTAGGTCCTCCCCACTCACACGTGTGCACGTACAGGCACACACACGTACAGGCACACACACACCATCTTCCCCAGAGGGCACTCTCCTCTTACTGGAGTCTGGGCCAACAACCCCCCCCCCCACACACACACAAACACATATAACCTAATAATGCTGTAACCCACTGAAATAATACCTTACTCTACCCTATAGTGCACATTACTGTACCAAGCCCCTGCTTTACTGTAAATGGTACCGCTGGTATACAGTATAACAAATAGAAACTGTGTCTATGATCTATCCCACTGAAAGTAGCAGAATTGTATAAAAGGGATAGTTCAGCGATTTGACGTATTTACATATTTGCTCCCTTACCTTGAAAGCAGTCTATGGACAAGGAGTGACTGAAATCTACACTTTGGTTTTTGTTAAATTGCTGAACTATCCCTTTAATTGGTGAAGTAAGTTTATAATCAACCAGAGAGACTAGGGATGGATATATCTTAATCTGTAAAGGCCACATAAATCAAGCCCTGATATCATCTAGACCAGACAAATGGCAGGTCAAACCAGAATATCCACACAGACCATGCAGTAAAGTATCTCGTTACTGAGAAGACATGGTCGTTGGTTGGCCTGGGGAGGTAGGAGGCTATGAGCTGAGCAAAAATCTATAATGAATTAGCATTGATTTGAGCTAGAATAGCTGCATTGAGCTAGCAGGCATTATTCTAAGAATAGGCATCTTGACTGCATTGCTACAGTCAGGACCCTGGGAGAAGAGAGAACACTGAATAAGAAATGAAACATATGTAGAAATATGATCAGACGAATCGACTCATCAGAGTCACAACCACCCCATACATCCACTTCTCAGGTCATTCAATTTAGCTTCATGTCAGCTTACCATCTTAATAAGCTCAGTAATGGTTACATATAGACTTGGGTTAGATAGATATATTTTCCTCTTTATTTATCTTATCCACATACTGAGCCCCACGACTTTGTTACAGAGACTCTCCGTCAAGCTTCTAAACAGGAAACCCCTGCTCTCTGTCTATCAGGTTGGTTATCTATCCATCCAGTCACTGGAACATGTTAGCCAGTGTCTGCTGAAGAGACTCTGTTCTGGGGGTAAGTTTCAATGCTTCAGGGCAACATGGTTATGGATAAACTGTGGGGTTGTGGGTTTGGTGGTACAGCAGTCATGCACCAGCAAAGACCTAATCAAGCCTATTCATCTCTTGTGGTTCAACAACTCTTTACACTGTGGTCTACATATTCAACAACTCTTTACACTGTGGTCTACATATTCAACAACTCTTTACACTGTGGTCTACATATTCAACAACTCTTTACACTGTGGTCTACATATTCAACAACTTTACACTGTGGTCTACATATTCAACAACTCTTTACACTGTGGTCTACATATTCAACAACTTTACACTGTGGTCTACATATTCAACAACTCTTTACACTGTGGTCTACATATTCAACAACTCTTTACACTGTGGTCTACATATTCAACAACTTTACACTGTGGTCTACATATTCAACAACTCTTTACACTGTGGTCTACATATTCAACAACTTTACACTGTGGTCTACATATTCAACAACTTTACACTGTGGTCTACATATTCAACAACTCTTTACACTGTGGTCTACATATTCAACAACTCTTTACACTGTGGTCTACATATTCAACAACTCTTTACACTGTGGTCTACATATTCAACAACTCTTTACACTGTGGTCTACATATTCAACAACTCTTTACACTGTGGTCTACATATTCAACAACTCTTTACACTGTGGTCTACATATTCAACAACTCTTTACACTGTGGTCTACATATTCAACAACTCTTTACACTGTGGTCTACATATTCAACAACTCTTTACACTGTGGTCTACATATTCAACAACTCTTTACACTGTGGTCTACATATTCAACAACTCTTTACACTGTGGTCTACATATTCAACAACTTTACACTGTGGTCTACATATTCAACAAGTCTTTACACTGTGGTCTACATATTCAACAACTCTTTACACTGTGGTCTACATATTCAACAACTCTTTACACTGTGGTCTACATATTCAACAACTCTTTACACTGTGGTCTACATATTCAACAACTTTACACTGTGGTCTACATATTCAACAAGTCTTTACACTGTGGTCTACATATTCAACAAGTCTTTACACTGTGGTCTACATATTCAACAACTTTACACTGTGGTCTACATATTCAACAACTTTACACTGTGGTCTACATATTCAACAACTCTTTACACTGTGGTCTACATATTCAACAAGTCTTTACACTGTGGTCTACATATTCAACAACTCTTTACACTGTGGTCTACATATTCAACAACTCTTTACACTGTGGTCTACATATTCAACAAGTCTTTACACTGTGGTCTACATATTCAACAAGTCTTTACACTGTGGTCTACATATTCAACAGGTCTTTACACTGTGGTCTACATATTCAACAACTCTTTACACTGTGGTCTACATATTCAACAACTCTTTACACTGTGGTCTACATATTCAACAACTTTACACTGTGGTCTACATATTCAACAACTTTACACTGTGGTCTACATATTCAACAACTTTACACTGTGGTCTACATATTTGGTGATGCAGTACTGTCTCTCAGAGCTGCTATATCTTCAGAGCTAATACATAGCAACAGTGTTACTATTGCAGTATACTACACATACTTTAAGCTTGGTAACAGAAATGAAGATATGGAGGAAAGGAATGCAAAACAGACTGACCACATTAGCCAGTAACATACTGCTGCAGTTTGACAAGTGTAGGAAATAACTGCTGATGCTCTTATCACTATGCTAACCTGTAACACAAATAGGCTCACCACATACACAGATAAATATAAACAGACATGCACTGGTGTACACACACACACACAAACATAGGCTACTCACACACATACACAAGTACACCCCCCCCCCCTCGACACACACACACACACACGTGTAGGCCAATCACACGCATACACACAAATATATATTAAATATAAACACATACACGAGTGTGCTCAAATACACACACAAAAACACACACTTGTAGGCTACTCACACGCACACACAAAACACATACACCCCCCTTCACGCAAGCACACACACACACACACAGTGACCTCCCATTGACTCAGGTCTGCAAACTACATTACAATCTCTGATTTACTGTATCACAGACATGATGAGTATTCCAGCAGTCTTTCACCAGACCACAGGCACAGTGAGGGAGGTGTAATACAGCTTTACCACTCTGGTGAAATAGAAAGACCCTAATTCATTCCCTGGAAACGACCGTGGAACACTTTAAAAGTCTTCGCTCGGTGTTATGTGAACATATCTACAGTAAAACTAATCAAGCCTAAATGAATACTGGTATACTCATCTATGGGCCGATTGTTTTAACAATCATTTCATACCTTGAATTACATTGAGACCCAATCACATATGTCTCTTAGGTACTTAATTCCTAAATTAAACTAATTTTAAGCTGAATTCTTGGTGATTTTACAGTCTTTTTATACTCAAAAATAAAATGAATCACTCGCAGGCCGGTTTTGGCCCGCGGGCCGCCTGTTGCGACCCCGACAGCAATGAACTTCTGGTGTGTTGAGTTTTAAACCCAGAACAGAATGACTAGCTTTATAACTACAGTACCAGAATGACTAGCTTTATAACTACAGTACCAGAATGACTAGCTTTATAAACTACAGTACCAGAATGACTAGCTATATAAACTACAGTACCAGAATGACTAGCTTTATAACTACTACCAGAACAGAATGACTAGCTTTATAAACTACAGACCAGAATGACTAGCTTTATAAACTACAGTACCAGAATGACTAGCTTTATAAACTACAGTACCAGAATGACTAGCTTTATAACTACAGTACCAGAATGACTAGCTTTATAACTACAGTACCAGAAAGACTAGCTTTATAACTACAGTACCAGAAAGACTAGCTTTATAACTACAGTACCAGAATGACTAGCTTTATAACTACAGTACCAGAATGACTAGCTTTATAACTACAGTACCAGAATGACTAGCTTTATAACTACAGTACCAAAATGACTAGCTTTATAACTACAGTACCAGAATGACTAGCTTTATAACTACAGTACCAGAATGACTAGCTATATAAACTACAGTACCAGAATGACTAGCTTTATAACTACAGTACCAGAATGACTAGCTTTATAACTACAGCACCAGAACAGAATGACTAGCTTTATAAACTACAGTACCAGAACAGAATGACTAGCTTTATAAACTACAGTACCAGAATGACTAGCTTTATAACTACAGTACCAGAAAGACTAGCTTTATAACTACAGTACCAGAAAGACTAGCTTTATAACTACAGTACCAGAATGACTAGCTTTATAACTACAGTACCAGAATGACTAGCTTTATAACTACAGTACCAGAATGACTAGCTTTATAACTACAGTACCAGAATGACTAGCTTTATAACTACAGTACCAGAATGACTAGCTTTATAACTACAGTACCAAAATGACTAGCTTTATAACTACAGTACCAGAATGACTAGCTTTATAACTACAGTACCAGAATGACTAGCTTTATAACTACAGTACCAGAATGACTAGCTTTATAACTACAGTACCAGAATGACTAGCTTTATAACTACAGTACGAGAATGACTAGCTTTATAACTACAGTACGAGAATGACTAGCTTTATAACTACAGTACGAGAATGACTAGCTTTATAAACTACAGTACCAGAATGACTAGCTTTATAAACTACAGTACCAGAATGACTAGCTTTATAAACTACAGTACCAGAATGACTAGCTTTATAACTACAGTACCAGAATGACTAGCTTTATAAACTACAGTACCAGAATGACTAGCTTTATAACTACAGTACCAGAATGACTAGCTTTATAACTACAGTACCAGAACAGAATGACTAGCTTTATAACTACAGTACCAGAACAGAATGACGAGCTATATAAACTACAGTACCAGAACAGAATGACTAGCTTTATAAACTACAGTACCAGAATGACTAGCTTTATAACTACAGTACCAGAATGACTAGCTTTATAACTACAGTACCAGAAAGACTAGCTTTATAACTACAGTACCAGAAAGACTAGCTTTATAACTACAGTACCAGAATGACTAGCTTTATAACTACAGTACCAGAATGACTAGCTTTATAACTACAGTACCAGAATGACTAGCTTTATAACTACAGTACCAGAATGACTAGCTTTATAACTACAGTACCAGAATGACTAGCTTTATAACTACAGTACCAGAATGACTAGCTTTATAACTACAGTACCAGAATGACTAGCTTTATAACTACAGTACCAGAATGACTAGCTTTATAACTACAGTACCAGAATGACTAGCTTTATAACTACAGTACGAGAATGACTAGCTTTATAACTACAGTACGAGAATGACTAGCTTTATAACTACAGTACGAGAATGACTAGCTTTATAAACTACAGTACCAGAATGACTAGCTTTATAAACTACAGTACCAGAATGACTAGCTTTATAAACTACAGTACCAGAATGACTAGCTTTATAACTACAGTACCAGAATGACTAGCTTTATAAACTACAGTACCAGAATGACTAGCTTTATAACTACAGTACCAGAATGACTAGCTTTATAACTACAGTACCAGAACAGAATGACTAGCTTTATAACTACAGTACCAGAACAGAATGACGAGCTATATAAACTACAGTACCAGAACAGAATGACTAGCTATATAAACTACAGTACCAGAATGACTAGCTATATAAACTACAGTACCAGAACAGAATGATGAGCTATATAAACTACAGTACCAGAACAGAATGACTAGCTATATAAACTACAGTACCAGAACAGAATGGCTAGCTATATAAACTACAGTACCAGAACAGAATGACTAGCTATATAAACTACAGTACCAGAACGACGAGCTATATAAACTACAGTACCAGAACAGAATGACTAGCTATATAAACCACAGTACCAGAACAGAATGACGAGCTATATAAACTACAGTACCAGAACAGAATGACTAGCTATATAAACTACAGTACCAGAACAGAATGACGAGCTATATAAACTACAGTACCAGAACAGAATGACTAGCTATATAAACTACAGTACCAGAACAGAATGACGAGCTATATAAACTACAGTACCAGAACAGAATGACGAGCTATATAAACTACAGTACCAGAACAGAATGACGAGCTATATAAACTACAGTACCAGAACAGAATGATGAGCTATATAAACTACAGTACCAGAACAGAATGACTAGCTATATAAACTACAGTACCAGAACAGAATGACTAGCTATATAAACTACAGTACCAGAACAGAATGACTAGCTATATAAACTACAGTACCAGAACAGAATGACTAGCTATATAAACTACAGTACCAGAACAGAATGACTAGCTATATAAACCACAGTACCAGAACAGAATGACGAGCTATATAAACTACAGTACCAGAACAGAATGACTAGCTATATAAACTACAGTACCAGAACAGAATGACTAGCTATATAAACTACAGTACCAGAACAGAATGACTAGCTATATAAACTACAGTACCAGAACAGAATGACTAGCTATATAAACTACAGTACCAGAACAGAATGACGAGCTATATAAACTACAGTACCAGAACAGAATGACTAGCTATATAAACTACAGTACCAGAATGACTAGCTTTATAAACTACAGTACCAGAATGACTAGCTTTATAAACTACAGTACCAGAATGACTAGCTTTATAAACTACAGTACCAGAATGACTAGCTTTATAACTACAGTACCAGAATGACTAGCTTTATAACTACAGTACCAGAACAGAATGACTAGCTTTATAACTACAGTACCAGAATGACTAGCTTTATAACTACAGTACCAGAATGACTAGCTTTATAACTACAGTACCAGAATGACTAGCTTTATAACTACAGTACCAGAATGACTAGCTTTATAACTACAGTACCAGAATGACTAGCTTTATAACTACAGTACCAGAATGACTAGCTTTATAACTACAGTACCAGAATGACTAGCTTTATAACTACAGTACCAGAATGACTAGCTTTATAACTACAGTACGAGAATGACTAGCTTTATAACTACAGTACGAGAATGACTAGCTTTATAAACTACAGTACCAGAATGACTAGCTTTATAAACTACAGTACCAGAATGACTAGCTTTATAAACTACAGTACCAGAATGACTAGCTTTATAACTACAGTACCAGAATGACTAGCTTTATAAACTACAGTACCAGAATGACTAGCTTTATAACTACAGTACCAGAATGACTAGCTTTATAACTACAGTACCAGAACAGAATGACTAGCTTTATAACTACAGTACCAGAACAGAATGACTAGCTTTATAACTACAGTACCAGAACAGAATGACTAGCTTTATAACTACAGTACCAGAACAGAATGACTAGCTATATAACTACAGTACCAGAACAGAATGACTAGCTTTATAACTACAGTACCAGAACAGAATGACTAGCTTTATAACTACAGTACCAGAACAGAATGACTAGCTTTATAACTACAGTACCAGAACAGAATGACTAGCTATATAAACTACAGTACCAGAACAGAATGACTAGCTATATAAACTACAGTACCAGAATGACTAGCTTTATAACTACAGTACAGAATGAATGAACAGAATGACGAGCTATATAAACTACAGTACCAGAACAGAATGACGAGCTATATAAACTACAGTACCAGAACAGAATGACTAGCTATATAAACTACAGTACCAGAACAGAATGACGAGCTATATAAACTACAGTACCAGAACAGAATGACTAGCTATATATCTACAGTACCAGAACAGAATGACTAGCTATATATCTACAGTACCAGAACAGAATGACTAGCTATATATCTACAGTACCTACAGAAACGCCAAGCATGGAAACGCTTGATCAGCAGTCTTATAGCTTGGGGGTAGAAGCTGTTAAGAAGCATTTTGGACCTAGATTAGCTCATTGTTATGGATGTATCCAAATAAATGTCACTAGAAAACAGCTTAAACAAATGCAAATGCAGCTAATTTGCTATTATTCTTGGTTGCACTGTTTGCCGTGACTGTAAATTAGCCGTAGTTGGTTAGCTAGCAATCAAGGGATAAGAACGTACGACTGGGTCGCGTACATAGATACAGTACAAAAAGACTTAGCGACTGGGTCGTGTCTCTGGCAACCAAACCGATAGAACGAACAACCAGCAAACTTAGATTTGTGTCGGGACTATATCTCGTGGAAGGATGAAATAGTATGAATAAATTCATAAAAAATATTTTGGGGGATGAAAATATGTCCATAATTATTTGAATACGTTGGTAACCCATTGTACAGAAGTGATAATGCCCTCAATGCCGGTGTTTGGAGGATATATTGGCACGGTTTGCTAACTAATTCAATAGGACTAGCATTGACTACCAAAAAAGTATGACTGGTAAAGACTTTAGTCTCGCTTGGCAGGGTTATGGCGTTACTATGAAGACACAGGGCTGGGAACGAGACTACAGTATGACTAAACCCAAACAGTGGTTCCTTCCTCCTTTTTTATTTACGACAGTGTAGCTCAGTGACGTCCACAGCACCATGCTGTCTCCTGGCTGACCAAGCATGGAAACGCTTACTCGACAAAACCTCCCCATGCCCCAGCCTGGCCCGCCTGTCCTTTCCGGAGACAGACAGAGGCCCTCATCACCAGGGTGGTGACATACAGAGGGAAGATTGATATGAATCATTACACCATTAGTACACCACCCTCCACATAGTCCCCATCGACTCCAGAAAAAGCATTTTTGTTTTCTGCAAAAGGTTAGGACTAAAAGTTAGGGTTAAAAGTTAGGGGTAAATTGTATTAGTATTACTTTGAGTTTTGTTTCCCTGGTCACTATATTACCTGTAGGCATGCGTAATACATAGTTTTCTGCATTGATCAAACTGTTTCTCTTCACCACTCTCATCAAAACTACTTTTAGATGTTCATTCATATTAGTTTGTGATACTCATAGATACTCAGTTCACAACAAACTCCTGCATAAATCACTCCTCATGCAACTCCTGTGTTCAGCCAACTGTTTTTGTGAAAAGCCTTTTGTTTGGTAGGCCTACCAGGCAGTCCCACTGGCAGCAGGCCCACAGGAATGAGAGAGTAGAGTAGAGTAGTTCTGCCAGTCTTTTGTTTGGTAGACCTGCCAGGCAGTCCCACTGGCAGCAGGCCCACAGGAATGAGAGAGTAGAGTAGAGTAGTTCTGCCAGTCTTTTGTTTGGTAGACCTGCCAGGCAGTCCCACTGGTAGCAGGCCCACAGGAATGAGAGAGTAGAGTATAGTAGTTCTGCCAGTCTTTTGTTTGGTAGGCCTACCAGGCAGTCCCGCTGGCAGCAGGCCCACGGGAATGAGAGAGTAGAGTAGAGTAGTTCTGCCAGAAGCGGGTGGCAGCATGCACATATCGGTCTACACTGTGTCCCAAATTACAGCCTATTCACTTTATGTACAGTTGAAGTCGGAAGTTTACATACACTTAGGTTGGAGTCATTAAAACTCATTTTTCAACCACTCCACAAAGTTCTTGTTAACAAACTATAGTTTTGGCAAGTCGGTTAGGACATCTACTTTGTGCATGACACAAGTAATTTTTCCAACAATTGTTTACAGACAGATTATTTCACTTATAATTCACTGTATCACAATTCCAGTGGGTCAGAAGTTAACATACACTAAATTGACTGTGGACTTTAAACAGCTTGGAGAATTCAAGAAAATTATGTCATGGATTTAGAAGATTCTGATAGGCTAATTGACATCATTTGAGTCAATTGGAGGTGTACTTGTGGATGTATTTCAAGGCCTACCTTCAAACTCAGTGCCTCTTTGCTTGACATCATGGAAAATCAAAAGAAATCAGCCAAGACCTCCAAACGCCTGAAGGTACCACGTTCAACTGTACAAACAATAGTACCCAGATATAAACACCATGGGACCACGCAGCCATCATACCGCTCAGGAAGGAGACGCGTTCTGTCGCCTAGAGATGAACGTACTTTGGTGAGAAAAGTGCAAATCAATCCCAGAACAACAGCAAAGGACATTGTGAAGATGCTGGAGGAAACAGGTACAAAAGTATCTATATCCACAGTAAAGCGAGTCCTACATCGACATAACCTGAAAGGCGGCTCAGCAAGGAAGAAGCCACTGCTCCAAAACCGCCATAAAAAAAGCCAGACTACGGTTTGCAACTGAAAAGTACAAAGATCGTACTTTTTGGAGAAATGTCCTCTGGTCTGATGAAACAGAAATAGAACTGTTTGGCCATAATGACCATCGTTATGTTTGGAGGAAAAAAGGGGAGGCTTGCAAGCCAAAGAACACCATCCCAACCGTGAAGCACAGGGATGGCAGCATCATGTTGTGGGGGTGATTTGTTGCAGGAGGGACTGGTGCACTTCACAAAATAGATGGCCATGAGAAAGGAAAATGATGTGGATATATTAAAGCAAGACATCAGTCAGGAAGTTAAAGCTTGGTCGACAATGGGCCTTCCAAATGGACAATGACCCCAAGCATACTTCCAAAGTTGTGGCAAAATGGCTTAAGGACAACAAAGTCAAGGTATTGGAGTGGCCATCACAAAGCCCTGACCTCAATCCCATAGAAAATTTGTGGGCAGAACTGAAAAAGCGTGTGCGAACAAGGAGGCCTACAAACCTGACTCAGTTACACCAGCTCTGTCAGGAGGAATGGGCCAAAATTCACCCAATTTATTGTGGTAACTCTAATGAACTTATCCTCTGTAGCAGAGGTAACTCTGGGTCTTCCTTTCCTGTGGCGGTCCTCATGAGAGCCAGTTTCATTATAGCGCCTGATGGTTTTTGTGACTGCACTTGAAGAAACTATCAAAGTTCTTGAAATGTTCCTCAAGTAATAATGGACTGTTGTTTCTCTTTGCTTATTTGAGCTGTTCTTGCCATAATATGGACTTGGTCTTTTACCAAATAGGGCTATCTTCTGTATAACACCCTTACCTTGTCACAACACAACTGATTGGCTCAAATGCATGAAGGAAAGAAATTCTACAAATTAAATTTTCAGAAGGAACACCTGTTAATTGAAATGTATTCCAGGTGACTATCTCATGAAGCTGATTGAGAGAATGCCAAGAGTGTACAAAGCTGTCATCAAGGCAAAGGGTGGCTATTTAAAGAATCTCAAATATAAAATATATTTTGATTGTTTAACCCTTTTTTTGGTTACTACATGACTCCATATGTGTTATTTCATAGTTGAGGTCTTCACTATTATTCTACAATTTAGAAAATAGTAAAAAATAAAGAAAAACCCTTAAATGAGTAGGTGTTCTAAAACTGTTGACCGGTAGTGTATGTATGTATGAATGTATATACCTATGTATGTATGTACAGTGGGGCAAAAAAGTATTTAGTCAGCCATCAATTGTGCATGTTCTCCCACTTAAAAAGATGAGAGGCCTGTAATTTTCATCATAGGTACACTTCAACTATGACAGACAAAATGAGAAAATAAATTCCAGAAAATCACATTGTAGGATTTGTAATGAATTTATTTGCAAATTATGGTGGAAAATAAGTATTTGGTCAATAACAAAAGTTTCTCAATACTTTGTTATATACCCTTTGTTGGCAATGACAGAGGTCAAACATTTTCTGTAAGTCTTCACAAGGTTTTCACACACTGTTGCTGGTATTTTGGCCCATTCCTCCATGCAGATCTCCTCTAGAGCAGTGATGTTTTGGGGCTGTTGCTGGGCAACACGGACTTTCAACTCCCTCCAAAGATTTTCTATGGGGTTGAGATCTGGAGACTGGCTAGGCCACTCCAGGACCTTGAAATGCTTCTTACAAAGCCACTCCTTCGTTGCCCGGGCGGTGTGTTTGGGATCATTGTCATGCTGAAAGACCCAGCCACGTTTTATCTTCAATGCCCTTGCTGATGGAAGGAGGTTTTCACTCAAAATCTCACGATACATGGCCCCATTCATTCTTTCCTTTACACGGATCAGTCGTCCTGGTCCCTTTGCAGAAAAACAGCCCCAAAGCATGATGTTTCCACCCCCATGCTTCACAGTAGGTATGGTGTTCTTTGGATGCAACTCAGCATTCTTTGTCCTCCAAACACGACGAGTTTAATTTTTACCAAAAAGTTCTATTTTGGTTTCATCTGACCATATGACATTCTCCCAATCTTCTTCTGGATCATCCAAATGCTCTCTAGCAAACTTCAGACGGGCCTGGACATGTACTGGCTTAAGCAGGGGGACACGTCTGGCACTGCAGGATTTGAGTCCCTGGCGGCGTAGTGTGTTACTGATGGTAGGCTTTGTTACTTTGGTCCCAGCTCTCTGCAGGTCATTCACTAGGTCCCCCCGTGTGGTTCTGGGATTTTTGCTCACCGTTCTTGTGATCATTTTGACCCCATGGGGTGAGATCTTGCGTGGAGCCCCAGATCGAGGGAGATTATCAGTGGTCTTGTATGTCTTCCATTTCCAAATAATTGCTCCCACAGTTGATTTCTTCAAACCAAGCTGCTTACCTATTGCAGATTCAGTCTTCCCAGCCTGGTGCAGGTCTACAATTTTGTTTCTGGTGTCCTTTGAGAGCTCTTTGGTCTTGGCCATAGTGGAGTTTGGAGTGTGACTGTTTGAGGTTGTGGACAGGTGTCTTTTATACTGATAACAAGTTCCAACAGGTGCCATTAATACAGGTAACATTTACATTTAAGTCATTTAGCAGACGCTCTTATCCAGAGCGACTTACAAGTTGGTGCATTCACCTTATGATAGGTAACGAGTGGAGGACAGAGGAGCCTCTTAAAGAAGAAGTTACAGGTCTGTGAGAGCCAGAAATCTTGCTTGTTTGTAGGTGACCAAATACTTATTTTCCACCATAATTTGCAAATAAATTCATTAAAAATCCTACAATGTGATTTTCTGGAGAAAAAAAATCTCATTTTGTCTGTCATAGTTGAGTGTACCTATGATGAAAATTACAGGCCTCTCTCATCTTTTTAAGTGGGAGAACTTGCACAATTGGTGGCTGACTAAATACTTTTTTGCCCCACTGTATATATGTATGTATGTATGTATGTATACACCTGTGTGTGTGTGTGTGTGTGTGTGTGTCTGTGTGTGTGTGTGTGTGTGTGTGTGTGTGTGTGTGTGTGTGTGTGTGTGTGTGTGTGTGTGTGTGTGTGTACAGTATATACCTGTGTATGTATGCGTCTCTTTCGGAGGGGTTGGGTTAAAGGCGGAGGTCAAGTTTCGGTTGGACCGTGTGGTTAATTGACCAATAAAGTGATCTTATAGTTCACTACTTTTGATAAGAGCCCTATGGGGCCTGGTCAAACAGGCACTATGAATAGGATGCCATTTGGAACGCATCCTCTCTAGTTGTCAGCCTGCCCAGCTGTGTTTACAGCTATGTCCCAATATATGGAAAAGACTGGATAGTCAATCAAGGCCTCTTACTTCAACTCTAATGACTCTTACTTCAACTCTAATGACTCTTACTTCAACTCTAATGACTCTTACTTCAACTCTAATGACTCTTACTTCAACTCTAATGACTCTTACTTCAACTTTAATGACTCTTACTTCAACTCTAATGACTCTTACAGACAGGGTAAAGTTATTCTACTCCTAATGATAATAAACAGACCTAATGATAATAAACAGACTTAATGATAATGGATATAACACTTTACATTATGAGGGGGAATGTAAACCACATCATCCACTATAGCAGGGCTGTCAAACTCATTCCATGGAGGGCCTAGTCTCTGCTGGTTTTTGTTTTTCCTTTCAATTAAGCCCTAGATAACCAGGTGAGGGGATTGTCTTACTAACCAGGGACCTTAACTCTTCAATCCAGACACTCGGCCTTCGTGGAATGAGTTGTACACATGTGCAGTGTAGGCTACCAGTGTGAAGCACTCATCCATTAGAGCTTCAATAGTTATTCCAGAGGATGTACTACTGGAGGATATAGTGTGCAGTACTTATGCTCCATAGACTATCCTAATGGGATAATACTGTTGCTCAGTGGACATCAGCAGACTGAGGGACAACAGTGGTGTTAGCTCAGTGGACATCAGCAGAGACTGAGGGACAACAGTGGTGTTAGCTCAGTGGACATCAGCAGACTGAGGGACAACAGTGGTGTTAGCTCAGTGGACATCAGCAGAGACTGAGGGACAACAGTGGTGTTAGCTCAGTGGACATCAGCAGAGACTGAGGGACAACAGTGGTGTTAGCTCAGTGGACATCAGCAGAGACTGAGGGACAACAGTGGTGTTAGCTCAGTGGACATCAACAGAGACTGAGGGACAACAGTGGTGTTAGCTCAGTGGACATCAGCAGAGACTGAGGGACAACAGTGGTGTTAGCTCAGTGGACATCAGCAGAGACTGAGGGACAACAGTGGTGTTAGCTCAGTGGACATCAGCAGAGACTGAGGGACAACAGTGGTGTTAGTTCAGTGGACATCAGCAGATACTGAGGGACAACAGTGGTGTTAGCTCAGTGGACATCAGCAGAGACTGAGGGACAACAGTGGTGTTAGCTCAGTGGACATCAGCAGAGACTGAGGGACAACAGTGGTGTTAGCTCAGTGGACATCAGCAGAGACTGAGGGACAACAGTGGTGTTAGCTCAGTGGACATCAGCAGAGACTGAGGGACAACAGTGGTGTTGAGCGCCTGAAGGCAACCCCTGTAGGGTCAGAGGGAGAGGGGGCACAGTGAGGAAGCAGTGTGGGATGGGGGCTGCACAGTGCCTGGTTGGATGGATGGGGATTCCCCCTTTACATGGGAGTTGGCTATAAACATATAACAGTCAGTGTTTTTCCATCATAGCACACTAGCTATATACAAATCAAATACATTTTTATTGGTCACATACACATGGTTAGCAGATGTTAATGAGTGTAGCAAAATGCTTGTGCTTCTAGTTCTGACAGTGCAGTAATATCTAACAAGTAATCTAACAATTCCACAACAACTACCTAATACATACAAATCTAAGTAAAGGAATGGACTAAGAATATACGTATAAATATATGGATGAGCAATGGCAGAGCGGCATAGGCAAGATGCAATAGATGGTATAGAATACAGTATATACATATGAGATGAGTAATGCAAGATACGTAAACATTATTAAAGTGGCATTATTAAAGTGACTAGTGATCCATTTATTAAAGTGGCCAATGATTTCAAGTCTGTATGTAGGCAGTTAGTGATGGCTGTTTAACAATCTGTTTTTCAGTCTCTCGGTCCCAGCTTTGATGAACCTGTACTGACCCCGCCTTCTGGATGGTAGCGGGGTGAACAGGCAGTGGCTCGGGTGGTTGTTGTCCTTGATGATCTTTTTGGCCTTCCTGTGACATCGGGTGGTGTAGGTGTCCTGGAGGGAAGGTAGTTTGCCCCCGGTGATGCGTTGTGCAGACCGCACCACCCTCTAGAGAGCCTTACGGTTGTGGGCGGTGCAGTTGCCGTACCAGGCGGTGATACAGCCCGACAGGATGCTCTCAATTGTGCATCTGTAAAAGTTTGTGAGGGTTTGGGTGACAAGCCACATTTCTTTAGCCTCCTGAGGTTGAAGAGGCGCTGTTGC
Organism: Salvelinus alpinus; assembly: GCF_045679555.1. Taxonomy (NCBI): domain Eukaryota; kingdom Metazoa; phylum Chordata; class Actinopteri; order Salmoniformes; family Salmonidae; genus Salvelinus; species Salvelinus alpinus. Next base: position 30,307,633 of record NC_092086.1, read on the forward strand.
GGCTAATCAAGCCCACTACTGTTGTGTTGTCTGCAAACTTGATGATTGAGTTGTAGGCGTGCATGGCCACGCAGTCATTGGTGAACAGCGAGTACAGGAGGGGGCTGAGCACGCACCCTTGTGGGGCCCCAGTGCTGAGGATCAGCGAAGTGGAGATGTTGTTTCCTACCTTCACCACCTGGGGGTGGCCCGTCAGGAAGTCCAGAACCCAATTGCACAGAGCGGGGTTGTCCACAATACACTAATTACATCATGGTTAGACCACCATTTGGTTAGACCACTAGTTAGACCACCATTTTTACTTTCTTCCCACACCACGTGTAGGCCTAACAAATCAATCCTTGTAGGACGCATGTAGCCAACCATTAAGAAGTTAACATTTGTCAGGCAAACTATTCAGACATCATATCCACATCAGGTTGTGAATATAAGCTTTTTGATTACACGTTCATGTATTCATTATAAAAGTTATTCATTGTAAAAGTTCTTATGTTAGGCATATCTTTCTTATATTATCACATTTAATTGGTATCAACCCATTCTTGAGCACTCATATGTGGCCCAACACTTCTGACACAGCCCACTGAGATGAGATACAACTCACAGAGGCTGGCTATGGTCAGGAGAACGATTTGTGATAGGGAGATATGTATCATAACATGGTTAGTGACAGTTTGGTCATGCCATCACAATTACAACTGCCAACCTGTCTCAGCGGCTACACTGTAACTACAAAGTTACAATGTAACTACAATGTAGCCTAACTACAATGTAACACTACCGACAAAATAAATAACAGCAATGAATGCAACACTGCAAAAGAAAATGCAGCCTGAGTCACTAAATAATAGTAGGCTACACTTTTATTTATCCAAAATACTTTGCCTACCTTCCAACTGTTTGGTTGGCGAGCTGTTTCATGCGATTAAACTGTTTCTTCATGTTTGCGTCCTTGCTCCACCGTATCCAACAAGTTTCAAAAAGTTGCAAGGCCCCCGCTTTGATCCTTTTAGAAATCAAGTCCAAAAGTTGATCTAGGTCGCTGCCATTGTATTTCTGAAAATGTTACGTTGACTCTGCTGCTCGCCGCTGAATAGGTGTTGTTGGAGCGTTCTAATAAGAATCGATTGTCATTCAACGCAATGCTTTTTCCTCTTACAAAGCTAATAGGCAATTACAGTACACAGCCCCGTTCAGTTTTCGCTCTTTCCATTTTCACTTTGTGGGCTACTCCTATAACCCAAACGCTGTGCTGAACAGTGGTGTGTAAAAAGGAGGAAGTGCAATTCACTTCCCTACTGTAGGCTAGCCGACATGGCCCGTTAGTGAGTGACATGTGATACCTTGGTAAAACAACCCTGTCGAAGTGACACACTTATAATGGGCAATTATGAGTACGGGAAAAAACGTCCAAAACAGTGTGTAAAGCGACTGGTTTGAGATGCATTAATGGCTTTCTAACTGTCACGCGGTTTACTATAGGTTTAAAAGGGCTTATCCGCCTATGTGATTCAACAGCAGCACATAATAGGCGTACAATACCTTAGCTACAGTAGGGGTCAGTGAAACTATTTCTCTATGGACATTTTTGCTTTTTGAAATTGGTAATGCCATTATGTCCACCCAGGGATGTGCTCAACATGATGAAAACAATGTTGTTTCTAATCAGTGACTAGGCAGTCAGGCTTACAAAATCATACTCTCAAGTCATTAAATAAAGAGCACTATGGCCATACAATATGTTATTACAATGTTCTTATAATGATTTTAAAATGTTATGTTACAACAAATGTATTATTACAGTGCAGTGATATGAATGCCACATGATGACTGAACTTTAATTACTGTTAATAGTATGTATGTATAAGTCTAACAGATCCCTTGATGTGAACTTCATGAGGTGTTTCATATGGCCATGGATGGAATCAATGGAAATTGCCACCAGTCATTCATCAATTGTATGGATTGAGGTAGGTATGGTGAGCTGATACTAGATCTATGCTTGGGGGGTAATACCTGGAGCCTTCAATGTCTGCTGTCATTTCCAGTGTTCTGCTGCTCCCTTGTGGCTATTTGCATGACATGCATAACATGCCCTCTCACAGAATGAGAGTGTTGAATGTGCATATGTCTTCATTGACTTTGACAAGAAACATAGCACGCCCATTTGCATACATTTGTATTTTAGAAGCATTGCAATATACAGAAAATGATATGAATCATGTATTTTCACATTGTGGGGGACTTAGCCCCTTAGGACACTGTCACTAGCCAGCCACCACCAGGTACTCAATCCTGCACCTTAGAGCTGCCCTATACTCGTAGAGTCATTGAACACTGGTCACTTTAATAATGTTTACATACTCTTTTGCCCTTTATATATATATATATATATATATATATATATATATATATATATATTCTGTATTCTGTATTCTAGTCAAGGCTCATCCTATATAACTACTGCTGCACACACCTTTTCTATTCATATACTGTCCATACTGTCTAGTCACACCAACTATTTGTATTCCGGACTTTCATTGCTCGCTCTGATATTTCTAAATATCTTGTTTTCCTCCTTCTTTTTCCTTTTTAGATTATATTAGTTATTTTTTTATACTTTTAAAAAGTATTATTATTATATATTTTATTGTTAGTTATTACTGCACTGCTGGAGCTAGGAACAGAAGAATTTCGCTGCACCCACGATAACATCTGCAAATCTGTGTATGCGACCAATACATTTTGATTTGATTTAATGATTTATATTTTTAAATAAGCTGTCAATCAACAGAACCTGACCTCTCAACAAAACAACATCTGGAAGGGCATAACAAATCAAATCAAATCAAAGTTTATTTGTCACATGCGCCGAATACAACATATGTAGACCTTACTGTGAAATGCTTACTTACAAGCCCTTAACCAACAGTGGTCATTTGATTAATTGTTCGGCAGTCTTATGGCTTGGGGCTAGAAGCTGTTAAGGAGCCTTTTGGTCCTAGACTTGGCGCTCTGGTACCGCTTGCTGTGCGGTAGCAGAAAAAACAGTCTATGACTTGGTGTCTATGAGTCTCTGACAATCTTTTGGGCTTTCCTCTGACACCGCCTAGTATATAGGTCCTGGATGGCAAGAAGCTTGGCCCCAGTGATGTACTGGGCCGTACGCACTACTTTCTGTAGTGCCTTACTGTCAGATGCCGAGCAGTTGCCATACCAGGCGTTGATGCAACCGGGTCAGGATGCTCTTGATGGTGCAGCTGTAGAACCTTTTGAGGATCTGGGGACCCATGCCAAATCTTTTCAGTCTCCTGAGGAGGAAAAGATGTTGTTGTGCCCTCTTAACGACTGTCTTGGTGTGTTTGGACCATGATAGTTCATTGGTAATGTGGACACCAAGGAACTTGAAACTCTCGACCCGCTCCACTACGGCCCCGTCGATGTTAATGGGGGCCTGTTCGGCCAGCCTTTTCCTGTAGTCCACGATCAGAGCCTTTGTCTTGCTCACATTGAGGGAGAGGTTTTTGTTCTGGCACCACACTACCAGGTCTCTGACTTCCTCCCTATAGGCTGTCTCATCGTTGTCGGTGATCAGGCCTACCACTGTTGTGTCGTCAGCAAACTTAATGATGGTGTTGGAGTCGTGTTTGGCCACACTGTTGTGGGTGAACAGGGAGTACAGGAGGGGACTAAGTACACAGCCCTGAGTGGCCCCAGTGTTGAGGATCAGCGTGGCAGATGTGTTGTTGCCTACCCTTACCACCTGGGGGCGGCCCTTCAGGAAGTCCAGGATCCAGTTGCAGAGGGAGGTGTTTAGTCTCAGGGTCCTTACCTTGTGGTAACAGCCATCATTCTATTGATATACCAACATTTTTAACACTTACATTTGTATTACATGATCTATTAAATACTTTAATTGTCTTATTAAATTGACTTCAACTCTGTTAGTTGTCGGTAATCTGCCACTGTGGCCGTGGTCACTGAGTTCAGGTCCATTTTGACGTTCAAGGTATTTCTTATAACTGACCCTATGTGGTCCTCCCCCCACTCCTCTCTTCATGATGTGGTGTGGGCGTGTGGCGTATCTCATCCACAACCTAATCTAGTAAAACAACCTACAGATTGAAACAGCTAGCACGGATAATCCACTGACAGTCCATCATCTATTTCATTTGCATTCCCTTTCAAGATTGTTTGAACAAAATTAGGTGTGTAATTGTCTGGTTTAGTCTGACACATGATTGCTGTTTTTGCCTCAGCTCTATAATTAGATGGTCATTTGATGTGTAAGTCTAGCCCTACTTGGCTGATGAAACCAATTTAGAAAACAGAAACAGTAGTTTAGGTTGATGCATAAAAAAACAATGAACAGTTCAATCAATGAAGAGGGTGGTTCGCACATAAAACAAACTGGTCAATATGATGTGGTACTTGGCTCTAATAAAGAGGGTATAGCCTACTAAAAGGTCTAGTCTAAGACTACAGAACAGAGCGCCACCCTTTGGTGGTGTTGAAGGACAGGCACAGTTGGCTTCTTGGTCTTCTAGGCAACCGTCGGTCTACTTCAGATTGACGAAAAATACCTAGAAATGTCCAGAGAAATACAAAACATCACTCTTCTTTACTGTTTGGATATGGATATTCATTAGCTCAATTACGTGATAACGCCATAATAATAGAGCTAGACTATTCATTTCCAATGAAGCCCAAAGTGCCAGTTAACTATCAACGTTCCCCTGTCAGACAGGCTCGTGGTGTTTCTGAGCAGGGGTCCTGTCCAAGTGGTGGGGCTCTTCAGCCTTATAGTAGTCGATAAGTACTGTTACTATACAAGAGGCACACTCCACTGTCAGGACCCGGTGCGAGAAACAGTCACTAATAATGGGCAGAACCCAGAAGATGTGGCAGACACAGCAGTACTAGAGATGGTGGTTTAATAAAAAATAGATATCTTCCAAAATACAAAGAAAATCCACAAAGTGGTAAAAACAGCAAGGGAAAAAACAAACCTCAAAAGACCAATCCAAAAATACACGAGAACAAAACCAGAGAACCTCTGGAAAATCCAACAAGAGAAAAATGATCACAAAGGCTGGGGCTGGGTGCTAACATACAAACACTGAGCAAGGAACTGAGGAACACACAGGGTTTAAATACTAACAAGGGAATGACTTACAGGTGCAAACAATAATTAGGGCAAGAAAAACAAAAGGTACAAAAAAGGTGCAAGGGGGACATCTAGTGAACAAAACCTGAACAGTCCTGGCCAAAACCTGACAGAATCCCCCCCCTAGGAACGGCTCCTGACGTTCCTACCAGCCTTCTCAGGGTGGAGGACCCTGAACTGACGAATGAGGTCAGGGTCCAGTATGTCCTTGGCAGGAACCCAGGAGCGCTCCTCGGGACCGTAGCCTTCCCAGTCCACCAGATACTGCCAGGACCGCTGCACCCGGCGGGAATCCAGTATCCGATGGACGGTATAAGCCGACTGGCCTCCGATGATACGGGGCGGAGGGGGAGGTCTGCCTGCCGGGATAAGGGGAGAAAAAACAACAGGTTTTAATAAAGAAATGTGAAACGTGGGATTAATTTTAAGGGATCTGGGTAAGTGCAGGCGAAAAGTAACGGGGTTCACTCTTCTGGCAACCTTAAAGGGACCGATGAATTTCTGGGACAGTTTGCGAGACTCCACCCGTAGCGGTAAATTCTTGGTTGAGAGCCATACTCTCTGGCCGAGGCGCAGGGTAGGCCCGGGACGGCGACGTCTGTTGGCTTGTTGTTGGTACCTCTGTGAGGAACGCAGAAGATTAAGACGGGCCTTCTTCCACGTAAGCCGACAGCGTCTGATGAACCTCGAGGCTGAAGGCACACTGACTTCTGCCTCCTGGTCCGGGAACAATGGAGGAGCATAGCCAAACTGACACTCGTGCGGGGACATACCAGTGGAGGAGGAGCACAAGGTGTTGTGCGCGTACTCGGCCCAAACCATGAAGGACGACCATGTGGACGGGTTGTTGGAGACCATACATCTGAGGGTGGTTTCCAGCTCTTGATTCATCCTCTCGGTTTGGCCATTGGACTCCGGATGGTACCCTGAAGATAGACTGGCAGTGGCCCCTATGAGTTGGCAGAAGGCCTTCCAAAACCTTGAGGCGAACTGGGGACCTCTGTCGGAAACCATATCTTGCGGAATGCCGAAGACTCGGAACACATGGTTAATCACCAACTCAGCCGTTTCCTTGGCAGAAGGTAACTTAGTCAAGGGAACGAACCTGGCCGCCTTAGAAAACCTGTCGATGATGACTAGGATAGTAGTATTACCATGGGACGGAGGAAGGCCAGTAATAAAGTCCAATGAGATATGGGACCAGGGTCGGTGGGGAATAGATAGAGGGTGAAGGAGTCCTTGAGGGCGGAGGTGAGAAGATTTGCCCTGGCAGCACACGGAACAGGCCTTGACGAAAGTGGCAACGTCTTCTTTTATGGTGGGCCACCAGAACTTACGCTGAATGAACTCCAAGGTGCGACCTACGCCCGGGTGACAGGTGAGGCGAGAGGAGTGCCCCCACAGAAGGACTTGGGACCTTGCTGCCTTGGGAACAAACAACCGATTGGCAGGACCTGCTCCAGGGCCCGGTTCGATGGCTTGGGCTTGTTTCACGGTATCCTCCACTTGCCACGAGATCGGAGCCACGATCTTAGCGGCCGGAAGGACAGTCATGTCAGTATCTTCTCGAATGGCAGGAGAGTAGATTCGTGACAAGGCGTCCGGTTTGAGATTCTTCGACCCGGGTCTATAGGTGAGGATAAACTGAAATCGGCTGAAGAAAAGAGACCATCGAGCTTGTCTGGAGTTCAACCGCTTCGCCTGCTGGATATACTCCAGATTTTTGTGGTCCGTAAGCACTTGAAACGGTTGAGAAGCCCCCTCGAGCCAGTGTCTCCATTCCTTCAATGCCATCTTAACCGCTAGGAGTTCACGATCCCCCACATCGTAATTCCTCTCGGCCGGGGTAAGCCGGTGAGAGAAGAAGGCGCAAGGATGAAGCTTCTTGTCTTCACCCCTCTGAGACAGGACAGCTCCAACCCCAACCTCTGATGCGTCTACCTCCACCACAAAAGGTTCATCCGCCGTTGGTAGTGTCAGAATGGGAGCAGAGAGGATGCGCTGCTTGAGTCCTTGGAAGGCCGTCTCAGCTTCTCTTCCCCACAGAAACCTTGTGTTGCCACCCTTGGTTACAGCTGAGAGAGGGGCTGCCACCGAGCTGAAGTTCTTGATGAACTTGCGGTAAAAGTTGGTGAAGCCCAGGAAACGCTGAACTTCCTTAACGGACTTGGGGGTGGCCAATCCGCTACCACCCCTACCTTCTTGGGGTCCATCTGGACTCGACCGGGTTCCACTACAAATCCCAGGAATTGTACTCGGGAGGAATGGAATTCACATTTTTCCGGCTTAACGTACAAATGGCTGTCAAGGAGGCGTTTGAGTACTTGTCTGACATGCTTAGTGTGTTCTTGAAGGGAGCTCGAAAAGATGAGGATGTCATCCAAGTAAACAAACACGAAGATGTTAAGCATATCCCTAAGCACATCGTTTATGAGCGCTTGGAACACAGCCGGAGCGTTGGTCAGGCCGAAGGGCATCACCAAGTATTCGTAGTGACCAGTAGGCGTGTTGAAAGCGGTCTTCCACTCGTCACCGGGTTTGATCCGCACAAGATGGTATGCGTTCCGCAGGTCAAGCTTAGTGAAGACAACTGCTTCCTGGAGCAGCTCAAAGGCTGTGGCCATAAGGGGTAGCGGGTAGCGGTTACGGACGGTTATGGCATTAAGTCCCCGGTAGTCGATGCAAGGACGTAATCCCCCGTCTTTTTTGGCCACAAAGAAAAACCCTGCTCCCGCCGGCGAGGTGGATGGACGCATGAGGCCTGCTGCCAGAGCGTCCTTGATGTAGGTATCCATAGCAGCTCGTTCGGGAGGAGATAGGGAAAAGATCCGACCCCTGGGGGGGCAGGTGCCCGGAAACAGGTCGATGGGGCAATCGTAAGGTCTATGGGGTGGTAGTTTGGTGGCCCTCTGTTTGCTAAATACCGGTTTGAGGTCATGGTAACACTCGGGAACTCGGGACAGGTCGATGGATTCTAGAGACTCGGGAGGGGAACTCGGGGAACTTGGGAAGATACAAGTGGCTTGGCACGTAGGACCCCACTGCTTGATAGTGCCCACAGACCAGTCGATGTGAGGGTTATGGCTGTGAAGCCAGGGGTATCCAAGGACGAGAGGGAACTCGGAACACGAGGTCAGATGAAAGTTCATCACTTCCTGGTGTTGGGAAACTGAAAGTCGCAAGGGGGTAGTGACACGAGTGACAAGTCCAGATCCCAAAGGGCTTCCATCCAACGTAGTAACCCTTATGGGGTCACTTAGAGGTTCAGAGGGAACGCCATTCTCCTTCGCCCAGACACCATCCATGAAGTTACCTGCGGCTCCAGAGTCTACCAAGGCTTGAAGGGGAAGCTCGTGGTTGTCCCAGGAAAGGGTAACTGGAATGAGCAGGCGGGAGTTGGATGGATGGGAGGAGGTTATGTTTCCCGTTACAGTCCTCCCAGGCCTGCACGGGAGAGTGCGTTTTCCCTGGAGCCCGGGACACGTGGAGAGGAAATGGCCCGGTTTGCCGCAATATAGACAGCATCGCTCCCTCATCCGGCGGTCTCTCTCAGCCTGGGAGATGCGTCCAACCTGCATGGGTTCCGGTGGAGTCAGCGAGGATAAAGGTGGAGACTCGGAGCTGGGACCGATAGGAGCTAGGGTGAGAGATCTACGGTTGAGCTCTCTCTCTCTCAGACGCTGGTCTATGCGTGAAGCCAACTTGATCAGGGACTCGAGGTTGTCTGGTGGTTCCCGAGTGGCCAGTTCATCTTGGATGGTGTCGGAAAGACCCTTCAAAAAGTCCACTGTGAGCGCCTCGTCGTTCCGTACGCTGCTGCCACCGTGTGGAACTGGATGGCATAGTCCATCACGCTGCGCCGACCTTGGCGGAGAGTCAGGAGCTGTTTGGCTGAGTCAGGACCGCTGGTAGGACCTTGAAACACTCGCTTGAATTCTTCAGCAAAGGTAGAGTAGCTGGCACAGCAGGGACTTTGGGCATCCCACACAGCAGTAGCCCAGGCTAGGGCTTTTTCCGACAGCAGGGTGATGATATATGCTATCTTGGACCGGTCGGTGGGAAACGACGAGGGTTGCAGCTCGAAGGAGAGAGAACATTGGGTGAAAAACCCCTTACAAACACTCGGATCACCTGAGAACCGTTGGGGAGGCGGCAGACGAGGTTCAGCCAGGGGTTTAACTGCCACGGGCACTTGAATCTGATGAACTGGAGCAGAAGCGGTTGCAGGAGAAAGTTGATCAGAAATCTGCTTTATGGAAGTCATCATCTCCGACAGAAGTTAAGCCAGTAAGGCCTCTTGCTGAACCAGAGCAGCTTCGTGACGTTGGACAGTCCCCTCGTGGTGGGACAGCATGGGAAAAAAGTCCTGGGTACTGGCTGCCTCTGGGTTCATATTAATGGCTCAGTGTTTCTGTCAGGACCCGGTGCGAGAAACAGTCACTAATAATGGGCAGAACCCAGAAGATGTGGCAGACACAGCAGTACTAGAGATGGTGGTTTAATAAAAAATAGATATCTTCCAAAATACAAAGAAAATCCACAAAGTGGTAAAAACAGCAAGGGAAAAAACAAACCTCAAAAGACCAATCCAAAAATACACGAGAACAAAACCAGAGAACCTCTGGAAAATCCAACAAGAGAAAAATGATCACAAAGGCTGGGGCTGGGTGCTAACATACAAACACTGAGCAAGGAACTGAGGAACACACAGGGTTTAAATACTAACAAGGGAATGACTTACAGGTGCAAACAATAATTAGGGCAAGAAAAACAAAAGGTACAAAAAAGGTGCAAGGGGGACATCTAGTGAACAAAACCTGAACAGTCCTGGCCAAAACCTGACACTCCACAGGTGCAGCTCGGGTAAAGCTATAACAACCACATTTTTATCAGCCAACTTACCTGTCAACTTTATTAAAGACTAACTGTCAGATAAATCAATGAAACCGGTCATTTAAGTATGAATCAGAAAATTCAACTCTGGTTCAAAAAGTGAAGAGTTTGAAGGTATTTACTTATTTGTAATGGAATGTCTTCCTTCAATGGGATAGTTTATTTTAAAAGGGATAGTTCAGCGATGTTACATAATGATATTTGTTTACATACCTTGAAAGTTGTCTAGAGACAAAAAATGCTAAATGCTATGGCGAAAATGCTAATTAGCAGCAATACGCAGCATTCTAAAAAGTATGTTTTATTCTCGACGACTTCTATTCCGTTGCTACTACTGTTATGTAATTGGCAATTCGTTTTAGTTGCAGACATTGTCTTACGTCAGATGGCATCACTACCACACGACGATTGGCCCTCAACCCATCAGTGCAGGCAGAATCGACGCACTATCTGACGTAAGACACTGAGTTTCAGGTGGAAATGTTACATATTGGCTCAATGTTAAATGGTCTAATCGTTCGACATTGATATTAACCTCGTTATTTATTTGTCTTCTGATACTTGTATGTATTTCTGTCTTGGTGGGGGAGTAGTTTATTGAGTGTGATTATGAAATATGTCATCTTAGGCACAAATATTTCACTACCTTGGAGGGTGAATTTCAAGTTTCTACATATAGTGCCAAATGGAGGAGATGGGGAATTGATCCCAAAATTCTGAGGTTGGTAATTATTTGGACTGGCTCACTGTCCATACACTGCTTTCAAGGAAAGGAAAGAAATATCTAAATATATAAAATTGCCGAACTACCCCTTTAAGTTTGACTGCTATGTTAGAATATCTTGAATGAATACATTTGTTTTTTGAGTTGTTGAAATGGATCTTTGAAGACGTGCCCACAGTTTCATAGAAATTTGGTTGAAAAATGTGACTTTTAAATGATTTTTTTTTTTAAATTAAAGCTGTTTCCATTCTTACAGTCTTATTGAAGGACAAAATGTACTTCAGGAATGAAAAGACTCCTCAGACTCAAGTCACATTCTTGATGTGTGGTGGAAAACATTCATCCTATCACTTGAAATTCACCCTTCTAGGAAGTGAAATATTTGTGCCTAAGATTACATATTTCGTCATTACATTCAATACACTAAAACTCCCCCACCAAGACGGAAAGACAAACAAGTATCAGGAAAGATCAACAAGTTATGAGGTTAATATCAATGTCAAATGATTAGACCATTTAACATTGAGCCAACACTAAATCCATTGTTTTGGTCCTTGCTGTTTCCCAGAAAATTATGTTTCTCACCTGACCTTTATTTTATTAAGGCATAATATTATAATTTATGTTATGTGGTGGTATAATTTAGAGGTTTATATTTTCTGACCTTGTATTCAAAAGTAGGATGAACATTATTTGATGGCATATGAATAGGGCCAGGAGTTCTTCCTAACCCGGTGAAATGACCAGGAAAACCTCCAGATTCTATTTATAAGTAAGGTGGTCAGGAAAACTCATAGCTCTATATGAAACCCATAACCTAAAAGTACAGTGTCTTGCGAAAGTATTCACCCCCCTTGGCATTGTTCCTATTCTGTTGCCTTACAGCCTGTAATTAAAATAGATTTGGGGGGGGGGGGGGGGTTGTATCACTTGATTTACACAACAACTACCACTTTGAAGATGCATAATATTATTTCTTGTGAAACAAACAAGAAATAAGACAAAAAACAGAAAACTTGAGCGTGCATAACTATTTACCCCCCCAAAGTCAATACTTTGTAGAGTCACCATTTGCAGCAATTACAGCTGCAAGTATCTTGGGGTATGTCTCTATAAGCTTGGCACATCTAGCCACTGGGATTTTTGCCGATTCTTCAAGGTAAAACTGCTCCAGCTCCTTCAAGTTAGATGGGTTCCACTGGTGTACAGCAATCTTTAAGTCATACCACAGATTCTCAATTGGATTGAGCTCTGGGCTTTGACTAGGCCATTCCAAGACATTTAAAAGTTTCTCTGTAAACCACTCGAGTGTTGCTTTAGCAGTATGCTTAGGGTCATTGTCCTGTTGGAAGGTGAACCTCCATCCCAGTCTCAAATCTCTGGAAGACTGAAACAGGTTTTCCTCAAGAATTTCCCTGTATTTAGCGTCATCCATCATTCCTTTAATTCAGACCAGTTTCCCAGTCCCTGCCAATGAAAGACATCCCCACAGCATGATGCTGACACCACCATGCTTCACTGTGGGGATAGTGTTCTTGGGGTGATGAGAGGTGTTGGGTTTGTGCCAGACAGCATTTTCCTTGATGGCCAAAAAGCTCAATTTTAGTCTCATCTGACCGGAGTACCTCCTTCCATATGTTTGGGGAGTCTCCCACATGCCTTTTGGCGAACACCAAATGTGTTTACTTATTTTTTTCTTTAAGCAATGGCTTTTTCTGGCCAGTCTTCCATAAATCCCAGCTCTGTAGAGTGTACTGCATAAAGTGGTCCTACGGACAGATACTTCAACCTCTGCTGTGGAGCTTTGCAGCTCCTTCAGGGTTATCTTTGGTCTCTTTGTTGCCTCTCTGATTAATGCCCTCCTTGCCTGGTCTGTGAGTTTTGGTGGGCGGCCCTCTCTTGGCAGGTTTGTTGTGGTGCCATATTTTCTTTTTTTAAAGAAATTATGGATTTAAAGGTGCTCTGTGGGATGTTCAAAGTTTCTGATATTTTTTTATAACCCAACCCTGTTCTGTACTTCTCCACAACTTTGTCCCTGACCTGTTTGGAGAGCTCCTTGGTCTTCATGGTGCCACTTGCTTGGTGGTGCCCCTTGCTTAGTATGTTGCAGACTCTGGGTCCTTTCAGAACAGGTGTAAATATACTGAGATCATGTGACAGATCATGTGACACTTAGATTGCACACAGGTGGACTTTATTTAATTAATTATGTGACTTCTGAAGTTAATTGGTTGCACCAGATCTTATTTAGGGGGTTCATAGCAAAGAGGGTGAATACATATGCACGCACCACATTTCAGTTTGTTGTTTTTTTAGAATTTTTTGAAACAAGTAATTTTTTTCATTTCACTTCACCAATTTGGACTATTTTGTGTATGTCCATTACATGAAATCCAAATAAAAATCCATTTAAATTACAGGTTGTAATGCAACAAAATACGAAAAATGCCAAGGGGGATGAATGCTTTTGCAAGGCACTGTATATGTAAAAGATTGTTATCGTAATATGTTATTCTGATTATTATGTAGATATATTTCAGTCACATTACATATACAACACAGGAGGTTGGTGGTACCTTAATTGGGGAGGACGGGCTCGTGGTAATGGATGGAGCGGAATAAGTGGAATGGTATGAAACACATCTAATACATGGTTTCCATGTGTTTGATGCCATTCCATTTGCTCCGTTCCAACCATTATTATGAGCTGTCCTCCCCTCAGCAGCCTCCACTGATATACAAGTGGATTGATGGTAATTCAGTAGTTATGTAGAATGACAACTTATATAGACAGTCATATAATGAGGCCGCTTGTCTATCCATATGTCCTATAACACACTCATCCTTTTGGTATTTTATTAGGATCCCCATTAGCTGTTGCGATAGCAGCAGCTACTCTTCCTGGGGTCCACACAAAACATGAAACATGACATAATACAAAACATTAATAGACAAGAACAGCACAAGGACAGAACTACATACATTTAAGATGTGACACATAGCCTCTATGCTGCACTTCTATTGTATTTTAGGCAATAGCTCTATCTGCAGAAGCGTGGTTTCTGTCCCTGTATTCTAACTGCATAATGTATATTGAAATGTAAGCTATTCATTTCACAACTAGTATTCATAATACTATTCATAATAACAGTCATGGGGAAATAATTTTGATTGATTTATTGCATTTCTTTATCCATCCAAAGTTCTGACAAGTATGTTTGAAGTTAAACCAAAAGTCATGATGGAGTATTACATTTAACGGTAATCACTTAAGCGAACAATATCTGAACATTTCTTGCATTTTGTCTCATCGTTTGATGATCTGGTAGCATTTCTCTGCCTAGCTATCTGGACCATTTCAAGAAAATAACTTATCAACTCCCCCCTCCACTATCTTCACACCACCTCCGCCCCTCACCTCCACTTCCCTCCTTGTCTTCGGCCCTCCACCTCCTCCTCCCATCCCTCCACCTCCCTCCTCCTCATCCACCTCACCCCTCCTCCTCCCATTCCTCCACCTCCCTCCTCCTCCTCCACCTCCTCCTCCCATTCCTCCACCTCCCTCCTCCTCATCCACCTCACCCCTCCTCCTCCCTTCTTATTCCTTATCAGCACTGTTGCGTAACCTCTAGACTTAAGAGCACTAACAACCCATGGGCTGTTTCCAGTCTCACACAGTCTAACCCAACACCATGGCTCTCTATGAGTCTAAGACCGAGCTCTGGGACCTGGACATCAATGTGATCCAGCCAGAGGGGAAAGGTCCAGATCCAGCCACAGATGGAAACAGCGGTACCAAGCCGTTCAGGGATGCGTTCGAACGTTATATCCAGCCCTGTCTGGCAGAGCTGCTGGGTTCATCTCTGTTTATCTTTGTGGGGTGTCTGTCTGTGATCGAGAACACGGAGGGCACCGGGAGGCTGCAGCCGGCCCTGGCACACGGCCTGGCCCTGGGCATCGTCATCGCCGTGCTGGGGGAGATCAGGTAAGGCTGGGGAGCCCCTCTGGGGGTGGGTGGTGAGAGGCTGGAAGGTGATAACCTGGTCCTAGATCTGTTTGTGCTGTATAGCCAACTTTTCTGGCCATGACATGGTATAGGTTTTGGGACTAGCTGGGAAGTTGATGCTCAGGTTTCAAATGTTAGCAGAGCAACAGAAGAGTCTGTTCCTAGGCTTTCAACATGCAGTATGTTGATGTGTAACAGATTGCAAAAAAGCATTGCAAAAACAAAGAATTGTAATGGATCTGTTGATCAGCATTGACTTGAAGTTTTATGACTGTGCTTTCAAAGTAGTCTACAATAGATCATTAAAATGCACAACAGAATTTTAAAATCACACTTGTACCATTTTGATGAGGCAATCTACATTAGCATTTTTTCTTATTATGGTTTTATTGTTGCTACATGCCTCTATATTTAAAATAGTATGTTTTGTTTTCTAAAGGATGTGCCTCATATAAAAAACTATTGTGAACTGTTTAAAATAAAATAACTTAATTCAAATGTATTAGGGTAATTCAATTCTTCCATGTCTCTCTCTGCAGTGGGGGGCACTTCAACCCAGCAGTGTCTGTGTCTGTGTTTCTGATCGGGGGTCTCAACATCATACTGCTGGTCCCATACATACAGGCTCAGCTGTGTGGAGGGATGATAGGGGCAGGACTAGCCAAGGTGGGTACTCTGTAGCCTACTAAAATGTGGGTTGCACTGGTTCTACTAGTACTAACTTGGTATTTAATAGGATTTTAATTATAATTGTTCTTATTTATTGACATTGAAAACATGTACATTTATTTAACTTAATTATTTGGTAACAATATGTACTTTCTAGTACGAACATTCAAGAATTCAATATACAGTATTTGGTAACTACCTGGCACCAAATGGGTAGGCCTACTGTCATAAAGACTATGTAAACGTCAGGAAAATAGCAGCTAGATATTTCACACTTTCAGAGGTTTGATCGTCCCAGAATACACAACACTTGTACATTCCACACTTATCCTAACAGTATGATCATCCTCATCCTATCAACACTTCAGATATGGATCATGACAATAATCTCTTTCTACACCTACCCTGCTCTTCTCTTGGCTGCTATCAGGACAGTAAAACGATAAAGTAATTGACGTCCATGAGGGTTGAGTGACCAGGCAGTCACCCACTCTACTCTATTGGCAGTCATTTACATGTACAGTATCCTTAGAGCTGAACAAGATGAGTTGAGTCTGTGTTTCACCACCTTGTAAAGTCAAGAGCTCATTGGCCATTACCCTGCAGGCACATTTGGTTCCTTGGAAGTTGTGGGAACATACGTTTTTGGTTTCCCATTGGTTCTGGGAATGAAGCCATATGTTTCCTGACTGGTAAAAATGTATGTTTTTTAAATGTTCTGAGAACAGAAGTTTTTTTTAACTGCTTTGTTGGTTAAGGGCTTGTAAGTAAGCATTTCACTGTAAGATCTACACCTGTTGTATTCGGCGCATGTGACAAATAAAATTTGATTTGATTTGTTCTGGGAATGTTAATTTTTAGGTTTCAGGGAGGTACTGAGGATGTTTTACTATGGTTCCCTGAAAGTTTTCAGACGCCTCACAAGTCCTCAACTGGCAGCTTCATTAAATAGTACCCGCAAAACACCAGTTTCAACATCAGCAGTGAAGAGGCGACTCCGGGATGCTGGCCTTCTAGGCATAGTTCCTCTGTCCAGTGTCTGCGTTCTTTTGCCCATCTTAATATTTTATTTTTATTAGCCAGTCTGAGATATGGCTTTTTCTTTGCATCTCTGCCTAGAAGGCCAGCATCCCGGAGTCGCCTCTTCACTGTTGACTTTGAGACTGGTGTTTTGCGGGTACTATTTAATGAAGCTGCCAGTTGAGGACTTGTGAGGAATCTGTTTCTCAAACTAGACACTCTAATGTACTTGTCCTCTTGCTCAGTTGTGCACCGGGGCCTCCCACTCCTCTTTCTATTCAGGTTAGAGCCAGTTTGTGCTGTTCTGTGAAGGGAGGTACACAGCGTTGTACACAGATCTTCAGTTTCTTGGCAATTTCTCACATGGAATAGCATTCATTTCTCAGAACAAGAATAGACTGACGAGTTTCAGAAGAAAGTTCTTTGTTTCTATCCATTTTGATCCTGTAATAGAACCCACAAATGCTTACGCTTCAGATACTCAACTAGTCTAAGAAGCCCAGTTGTATTGCTTCTTTAATCAGAACAACAGTTTTCAGCTGTGCTAACTTAATTGCAAAAGGTTTTTCTAATGATCAATTAGCCTTTTAAAATCATAAACTTGGATTAGCTAACACAACGTGCCATTGGAACACAGGAGTGATGGTTGCTGATAATGGGCCTCTGCATGCCTACGTACTGTAGATATTCCAAAAAAAATCTGCCGTTTCCAGCTACAATAGTCATTTACAACATGAACAATGTCTACACTGTATTTCTGATCAATTTGATGTTATTTTAATGGACAAAAAATGTACTTTTCTTTCTTTTTTGACCCAAAACTTTTGAACGGTAGTGTATATGTTCAGTACTAGTCAAAAGTTTGGACACACCTACTCATTCCAGGGTTTTTCTTTATTTGTACTATTTTCTACACTGTAGAATAATAGTGAAGACATCAAAACTATGAAATAATACATATGGAAGAATGTAGGAACCAAAAAAAGTGTTAAACAAATCAAAATATATTTTACATTTTATATTTTTCAAAGTAGCCACCCTTTGCCTTGATGACAGCTTTGAAAACTCTA
This sequence comes from Salvelinus alpinus, assembly GCF_045679555.1. NCBI lineage: Eukaryota > Metazoa > Chordata > Actinopteri > Salmoniformes > Salmonidae > Salvelinus > Salvelinus alpinus. The sequence goes on from NC_092086.1 coordinate 30,325,182, forward strand.
GGGATTCTCTCAACCAGCTTCATGAAGTAGTCACCTGGAATGCATTTCAATTAACAGGTGTGCCTTGTTTAAAGTTAATTTGTGGAATTTCTTTCCTTCTTAATGCGTTTGAGCCAATCAGTTGTGTTGTGACATGATAGGATTGGTATACAGACGATAGTCCTATTTGGTAAAATACCAAGTTCATATTATGGCAAGAACAGCTCAAATAAGCAAAGAGAAACGACAGTCCATCATTACTTTAAGACATGAAGGTCAGTCAATCCAAAACATTTCAAGAACTTTGACAGTTTCTTCAAGTGCAGTCGCAAAAACCATCAAGCGCTATGATGAAACTGGCTCTCATGTGGACCGCACAGGAAAGGAAGACCCAGAGTTACCTCTGCTGCAGAGGATAAGTTCATTAGAGTTAGCTGCACCTCAGATTGCAGCCCAAATAAATGCTTCACAGGGTTCAAGTAACACATCTCAACATCAACTGTTCAGAGGAGACGGAGTGAATCAGGCCTTCATGGTCAAATTGCTGCAAAGAAACCACTACTAAAGGACACTTATAAGAAGAAGAGACTTGCTTGGACCAAGAAACACGAGCAATGGACATTAGACCGGTGGAAATCTGTCCTTTGGTCTGATGAGTCAAAATTTTTGATTTTTGGTTCCAACCGCTGTGTCTTTGTGAGACGCAGAGTAGGTGAACGGATGACCTCTGCATGTGTGGTACCCACTGTGAAGCATGGAGGAGGTGTGATGGTGTGGGGCCGCGTTGCTGGTGGTTTGCGCTTAGTGGGACTATCATTTGTTTTTCAACAGGACAATGATCCAACACACCTCCAGGCTGTGTAAGGGCTATTTGACCAAAAAGGAGAGTGAAGGAGTGCTGCATCAGATGACCTGGCCTCCACAATCACCCGACCTCAACCCAATTGAGATGGTTTGGGATGAGTTGGACCGCTGAGTGAAGGAAAAGCAGCCAGCAAGTGCTCAGCATATGTGGCAACTGGAAAAGCATTCCAGGTGAAGCTGGTTGAGAGAATGCCAAGAGTGGGCAAAGCTGTCATCAAGGCAAAGGGTGGCTACTTTGAAGAATATAAAATATAAAATGTATTTTGATTTGTTTAACACTTTTTTGGTTACTACATGATTCCATGTGTTATTTCATAGTTTTGATGTCTTCACTATTATTCTACAACGTAGAAAATAGTAAAAATAAAGACAAACCCTTGAATGAGTAGGTGTGTCCAAACTTTTGGCTAGTACTGTATATTATTTTTTATCACACTTGAAAAGACAAACTCTGAACAGATGTAGAATATGACCAGTGGAAAGTAGCAGTCGATAAGCAAATGTTAAATAATGTTCTTCTGTATCTGGACCTATACTTTTCTCCCTACATATCCTATATTCATATCAGTAATATCTCCTTCTCCAGGTGATTTCCCCATCCATGAACTATGCCAAAGTTTCAGGGGCAGCATTCAACACAGTGCAGGCAGACACCCAGATAGTACCAGCCACGGTGGCAGAGGTGATCATGACTCTGTTCCTGACCATGGTGGTGTGTATGGGGGCCGTGAATGGACGCACCCGCAGCCTGTTGGCCCCTCTCTGCATCGGGCTGACCGTGACCGCAGACATCCTGGCTGGGTGAGGACCCATGGGGTAGAAGGTATGGTGTAAGAGGGGTGGGTGGGGTGGTCGTGGAGTGGATTGATGTAAGGTGTGTGGGTAAGGGATGGGAGGAGGGCTGGGAAGGTTTGAGAAATTAGCCTGGAGAAAGACTGTACTGTACATTCTGCAGAAAAACTTTTCAGATACAAACAAATCAAATCAAATGTTATTAGTCACATGCGCCAAAAACAACAGGAAAATAACAGACCTTACAGTGAAATGCTTACTTACGAGCCCCTAACCAACAATGCAGTTAAAAAAATACAGATAAGAATAAGAGATAAAAGTAACAAGTAATTAAAGAGCAGCAGTGAAATAACAATAGTGAGACTATATACAGGGGGGTAGCGATACAGAGTTAATGTGCCGGGGCACCGGTTATTTGAGGTAGTATGTACATATAGGTAGAGTTATTAAAGTGACTATGCATAGATGACAACAGAGAGTAGCAGTGGTGTAAAGAGGGGGGGGGGGGGGGGGGGCACTGAAAATAGTCTGGGTAGCCATTTAACTAGATGTTCAGGAGTCTTATGGCTTGGGGGTAAAAGCTGTTTAGAAGCCTCTTGGAACAAGACTTGGCGCTCCGGTACCGCTTGCCGTGTGGTAGCAGATAGAACAGTCTATGACTGGGGTGGCTGGAGTCTATGACAATTGTTAGGGCCTTCCTCTGACACCGCTTGGTATAGAGGTCCTGGATGGCAGGAAGCTTGGCCCCAGTGATGTACTGGGACGTTCGCACTACCCTCTGTAGTGCCTTGCGGTCGGAGGCCGAGCATTTGCCATACCAGGCAGTGATGCAACAAGTCAGGATGCTCTCGATGGTGCAGCTGTAGAACCTTTTGAGGATCTGAGGACCCATGACAATGCTTTTCAGTCTCCTAAGGGGGAATAGGTTTTGTCGTGACCTCTTCACGACTGACTTGGTGTGCTTGGACCATGTTAGTTTGTTGGTGAAGTGGACACCAAGGAACTTGAAGCTCTCAACCTGCTCCACTGCAGCCCCGTCAATGAGAGTGCTCGGTCCTCTTTTTCCTGTAGTCCACAATCATCTCCTTTGTCTTGATGTTTGATGTAATGGCCTACCTTTGTACAGTATAGTTAACTACTACTGAGATAAATACCTGTACACTACCAATAAAACACAATGTACACCACAATACACTCCTTACTGTGTACCGTAAGACACCACATGCTCTATCATTCATTCATGCATCGCTTTTATATCACATCCTCTACAGGGGAGCAGTGTCTGGGGCATGTATGAACCCAGCTCGTGCCTTTGGCCCGGCCGTGGTGGCCAACTACTGGAGCTACCACTGGATCTACTGGGTGGGACCCATGTCTGGAGCCCTGCTAACCGCCAGCTTCATACGGTACTGTACGGCTCTGATCTTCTGGGGCCTGGATACCTGGCTGTTTACATCATTGTCCTGTTTGGATTTAAACAGAAACAGACTGGAGCCCAAGCTACTATTGAAACACTTTGGTTGGGAAAGCAGCCTTAATCTTTGTCCTTGAAATGACCATTAATACTAAAATAATGACCCAACTGGAGCTCCATAGATTAGAATGGAATATATTTACTATTGAATGGAAGTTGCCTACACTAGCTGCAAGTGTGGGATTAGAAGCCTTGTCTGCCCATAAATTCTTGCAAATCAGCAAGAGAATCTACCACCACCATATGTTGTCTTGTGCGATAAAACACTGTATCGTAACATAGCTGTTAGACAGGGCTGTTAGACAGGGCTGTTAGACAGGGCTGTTAGACAGGGCTGTTAGACAGGGCTGTTAGACAGGGCTGTTTGTCCTCAACTTGATAAACATGAACTGTCCCTCTAAAATCAATGGCTAGCTATGTGATGGAAAGTTACTCTTACAATGGGTGCTTTTATACAATTCTTAAGTCTGGGAGAGTCATTAACCTAGTTTTAACAATGTGTGGATTTAACACCTTTTTATCTTGATTTTCCTTGTTAAAGTCTTGTGTTGTCTAAGACATATTTTGGGGAATTATTTACATTTCTGTTAAAAAAAACTAAAGAAACAATGTGTGGAAGCAACAACTTGTTGAGTGATTACATTCAACAATTCTGTACTATTTTGATGGTGTGTTTTTTCTATTTTCAGATTACTGCTTGGGGATGAGAAAACCAGAGTTCTCTTGATGTGATACAGTTGTAGGTTTCCAGTTCAAGTCCATAAAAATGTAAATTTCCAAAATCCACATAAATTCTAACAGTATTTTTCTGTTACTATTTCCATGTCTCTTAGTTTAAAATAATCTTACCAATGTAACTTTATTCTATACCGGTATATATAGATTATCTATTGTCCATAAATGTAATCTATTTTATTCAATGCCATTTGTATAAACGAATTTTTGTGCATTAAATATTGCATTGCATATTTCTTTCTATGATTGATCCCTTTTGACATAGTAGAAGTGACTTCTGGCCCATAGTCTGTGTTTTATACCGCCACCTTTTGGTTATGTGGTGAACTACAGCCTTGCATTGATCTGACTCTCACTGTACTGTGATACAACCTTCCATATGCGTCATGCCTTTTCACTGATTATCTGCACACAGACATCCAAAAACTAGCCACAGTAGATAACATTGAATTTGACACTGTAATTGCTATCTTGACTGAAAGTCTAGCAGCATCTGTCATGATATGAGTGTCTCAGCCATAGAAATATAATTACTAGAAAGGACATAGCCCCTCAGACAACCGGTCCTCCCATTATGGCCTCATTGACTTGAACGTGGACCTCTCTTCTAGTAATTATATTTATATGGCAGACACTCATTTGAGACAGTAGTATGTGAACGTTCAAAAAAAATTGCAGTGAAGATTCAAGAAATTAAGTATAAACGTGTACAGCAGAGGCGTCGTCGTCATGTCCATTTATTGATTTGTACGTTGGAAATATAGAAGATACTGTTTCTTTCATACACAATTAATACAAATTAATTATTAAATTAATTCATTAATTCCATTAGTGCCCCCTCAAGAATAAGTACATACATGATGCCTGTAAGCACAGTAACAGTCTGATTTTGCCACATTCTACACATTTACAATGTCAATTTATCACCTGTTATTTGCTGATGGATGTGTCTACCATTTAGGACAAATAATAAGATATTATGCTAACGTGTAAAAAGCCAGTTTCATGTTTCACTGGATTGTCTTTTACTCCCTTCAGAGAATAACAGGAGCAGACTTTGCACAGGTGCAGAGACTTCGTCAAACTGTCTAGTTTTAATGCTTCATCCTATCTAGCTGGGACTGGCTAACATCAATGATCTATGCATGATTAATACAAGCAGGTTAACCAAGATGAAACTGTTTTGCTTGACCTGTAAATCTAGAACATTATGTCTGGTAGTAGGCTGCTGTATTAACAAACTAACAACACATTTAGTTTATTTAAATAGTCAAAACATATCATAATCATATTGACATATGCTCTATGCTGAAAATGTTGTTTTCAGATCAGTGGCAACAAAATATCTGTCTGCTGGACGATTACTATACTTTTAAACTGTGAACTGGTTGTCTGTTGTACTGTGTTCACTAGAGTAAACTGACTTGGATTAATCATAACATGGATATCAGTGTCAAAGAGTCCATCGTTGGTCAATGGAGCAATTCAATTTTATGCTCTCTCTCTCGCTCTCTTTCTCTCTCCACTCTCTATCTTGCCCTATCGTTCTTTGAACTTACCAAAGTTCAAGTGATTAGCAACGCAAACGGGTATTTGGACACACACCTGCGGACATTATCGCTAGTGCTGCACTGTATCTCTAGATACAAAGACTTCTCTCTCTCATCTATTTTCTCTCCAAACTCCTCCATTCTCTCTCTCTCTCTCCTCTATTCTTGCTCTCTCTCCTCTATTCTCACTCTATCTCTCCAAACTCCTTTCCACTATGACAGAAGGGACAATGGAACTGGGTGACATTGGGACATCCCTGATGGCATCAGACTCTAAGAAAGCACCGGTCAAGCCTCCCAACAAGTTTGAGCGCCTGGTCCAGCCGTGTCTGGCTGAGCTGGTGGGGACCATGTTCTTTGTGTTCATCGGCTGTGTGTCGGTCATAGAGAACGTGGAGGCAGCAGGGAGGCTGCAGCCAGCCCTGGTCCATGGTCTGGCTGTGGCAGTCATGGTGGCTTGCATGGCAGAGATCAGGTCTGTGTGTTTATATACAGTGTATTGATACCCTGTCTCACTGTACTCTCTGTACTGTGTTGTTTTGGATAAAAGTGTCTGCAAAGTGTCTCATATTACATCATTACAGTGTTGTACTTTGGTCTCCTTTTGAGATTAACGTTAATCATTTGTTTTCAATAGAGCATTTATATTTTGCATGAACAGTATGCTGTGTGCTTTAATATGAGTGGAATAAATGCATTTGAGTGCAATGCATGCCCATTATTCCATTATATTTGCAATGTTTTATGTTGCTACAATGTTCTATACTGCTACAACGTTCTATATTGCTACAATTTTGGGGTCAAAATACTGAACACACACGGAGTGGAAACCCATTAGTCACGTATTATTTTTGTGGTGATTATGTGTTTCTTCGTCATGTGCAGAGTTCAAAAACAGTCTTTCACAGATAAAGGTAATAGACCTAAGGTTGTAAAACCATTCTCATTCCAGTGAGTGCCATTCAACTTATAAACAGTGGCCATTGTGGTGTAATGATTTCACAGATGCACCTGACACATACATATCCCAAGTTTATAAAGCAACTGACCCCATTCATATTGTTATACCTAATAATTGAGTGAACATATTAACAATGTCTAATCAATATCTAAAGCCAATCTCCTTGAACTGATACAAAGGTGAAAGTGTGAAGGTGAGTAATGTTAAACTGTGAAATATACTGTGTAAAACCCAACCCTCCTGGGCTATCTGACCATTCTTCTGCTATTTCTCTCTGACCTCCACAGCGGCTCCCATTTTAACCCACCGTTTACCATTGCTATCTACCTGTGTGGAGGCATGAAGCTGAATATGGTGGGGCCCTACCTCATCAGTCAGCTCATAGGGGGTGTGCTAGGTGCTTCTATGTCAAAGGTGAGGGTTAATGTCACGTTCTTTATACGAATCGGACCAGGGCGCAGCGTGGTATGCGTACATTCTTTATTATAATAAGAATGAACACTGAACAAACTAACCAAAATAACAAAACGACATGTGAAGCTATACAAAACGAGTGCTGACAGGCAACTACACATAGACAAGAACCCACAAACACCAAAGGGAAAATGGCTACCTAAATATGATCCCCAATCAGAGACAACGATAAATAGCTGCCTCTGATTGGGAACCATATCAGGCCACCATAGACATACAAATCACCTAGACCTACAAAAACCCCATGACATACAAAAACCCCTAGACAATACAAAAACTAACGTACCCACTCTAGTCACACCCTGACCTAACCAAAATATAAAGAAAACAGAGATATCTCAGGTCAGGGCGTGACAGTTAAACCTGATATCAGTGTTCATTCAATGCACATCTATGACTAACAGTATCTGTGGAGGTAGAATTGTGTCATGCACCTTGAAATTATTTTAAATGCAGAAAAAATTATAAATTGGATTGAGTCAAATCAAAACTAATGCAAAAAAACTATAAAATGAATGTTCACAACTACAGTGATTAGATATGCAGACAACAGACATGACAGCAGTTTAGCTCGTCAGACAATGCATTGGGGTTTGTAGAAGTATAATGACATCACTGCCAGTAAAAGTAAATGAACCTGAATCCATTGTTCCTCAGCTGATGACCACAACAGAGAACTACTCCAAGGCCCAGGGGGCAGCGTTTGCCCTGCTGCAATCACAAGATCAGCTGTGGGGGGCTCTGTTTGGGGAGATAGCCATGACCTGCCTGGTCACCATGGTGGTGCTGCTGGGGGCGGTCAACGCCAAGAGTAGCAGCCCCATGGTGCCCTTCATGGTGGGCTGTACTGTCATCATCAACATCCTGGCTGGGTGAGATACTGAGAGGGCCAAGAGTGGAATTTTTCACTTGTACTGTAACTAGGCCCAAACTTTTTCCTGGCTACTTGACCTGGTCAGTTCTTGCTATAGGGTTATTAGGGCCTAGAGGTTTTCCTGGCTACTTGACCTGGTCAGTTCTTGCTATAGGGTTATTAGGGCCTAGAGGTTTTCCTGGCTACTTGACCTGGTCAGTTCTTGCTATAAGGTTATTAGGGCCTAGAGGTTTTCCTGGCTACTTGACCTGGTCAGTTCTTGCTATAGGGTTATTAGGGCCTAGGGGTTTTCCTGGCTACTTGGCCTGGTCAGTTCTTGCTATAGGGTTATTAGGGCCTAGAGGTTTTCCTGGCTACTTGACCTGGTCAGTTCTTGCTATAGGGTTATTAGGGCCTAGAGGTTTTCCTGGCTACTTGACCTGGTCAGTTCTTGCTATAAGGTTATTAGGGCCTAGAGGTTTTCCTGGCTACTTGACCTGGTCAGTTCTTGCTATAGGGTTATTAGGGCCTAGAGGTTTCCCTGGCTACTTGACCTGGTCAGTTCTTGCTATAGGGTTATTAGGGCCTAGGGGTTTTCCTGGCTACTTGACCTGGTCAGTTCTTGCTATAGGGTTATTAGGGCCTAGGGGTTTTCCTGGGCCTGGTACAAGTCATTCCCAAAAAAGGATTTGTTCTCTTAATAATTAGCCTGGATAGAGAAGGTTTGGAAAAAGTTTATTTGGAGGTTTGTTTATTAACTGTTTAGAAACCACTATTATATAATTTGTTACCTATTAAATAGAGTTTGTTATAAATTATTTACATGGATATAACATGCATTATTATACACTGTTTAAACGAATTATATGCTGATTTATAATATGTTAATGCTAATAATGTACAAAGAAATAATTAAAGATAAACAAATATTCAAGTAGAGTTGTTATCAACGATTACATCCACAACTGAAGATATGGAACAGCCACTGCTAAAATGTGCATTATTGTGACATAAAGATTAGATAAGCATCTTAGATAGGTAGTGCAGATAACACGCTCATTACATTGCAATTATGACCTTCTGGGAATTTTTAAGGAAGGTATTTACTATTCCCACACTACACCATGATCATGGCAAAACATGAAATAGTTGTTATCTCAACATTTAGTTTCGTAGCATCATGGGTAGAGATACAGCACATGGTTGTTTTGATGGACATGGTTCTGCTGCATACCTGGAGATAATCATGTTTTCTACTATCATGGTTCTGCTGCATACCTGGAGATAATCATGTTTTCTACTATCATGGTTCTGAAACTCTTTGTGGTTATTATTTCTTCAGTGGAGATGTGTCTGGAACCTGTCTGAACCCGGCCAGAGCCCTGGGTCCTGCTATAGTGGCCAACTACTGGACCTACCACTGGGTTTACTGGGTAGGACCTATCACTGGTGGACTGGTGGCCGCTGCACTGGTTAGGTGAGGATAGACTACACACAGAGATCCTACTAAATGACTTCTAATATGTAATTCTATGAGGCTACGTCCCAGACAGAATAGTCTGGTTCAGCAGCTATACTGTAAGAATGTGTTCGAGATTTTGCAGGATGATGCATGGAGAAACTGAAGTACTCGCACACCATTTCACTGTATGTGTTTTCTCATGTTCCTCAATGTGTAGTCTTTTTATTACTGATGTGAAAGCGAGCATACTGAATGAAGATCTATAATGTCACAAGAAAGCATCATCTTCAGAACCTCTTATGCTATCTGTTTTTTTCAGACTACTGCTTGGAGACCGGAAGACACGTATTCTCATGAAGTAATATCATATATCGAGTTGACAGGTCTGAGATTACCATTGTTGTTACATACAGTACCAGTCAAAAGTTTGGACACACCTACTCATTCAAGGATTTGTCTTTATTTTTACTATTTTCTACATTGTAGAATAATAGTGAAGACATCTAAACTATGAAATAACACATATGGAATCAAGTAGTAACCAAAAAAGTGTTAAACATATCAAAATATATTTCATATTTTAGAATCTTCAAAGTAGCCACCCTTTGCCCACTCTTGGCATTCTCTCAACCAGCTTCACCTGGAATGCTTTTCCCACATATGCTGAGAACTTGTTGGCTGTTTTTCCTTCACTCTGCGGCCCAACTCTTCCCAAACCATCTCAATTGGGTTGAGGCCGGGTGATTGTGGATGCCAGGTCATCTGATGCAGCACTCCATCACTCTCCTCCTTGGTCAAATAGCCCTTACACAGCCTGGAGGTGTGTTGGGTCATTGTCCTGTTGAAAAACAAATGATAGTCCCACTAAGCGCAAACCAGATGGGATGGCGAATCGCTGCAGAATGCTGTGGTAGCCATGCTGGTTAAGTGTGCCTTGAAATCTAAATAAATCATTGACAGTCTAAATAAATCATTGACAGTGTCACCAGCAAAGCACCCCCACACCATCACACCTCCTCCATGATTTACGGTGGGAGCCACACATGCAGAGATCATTCATTCACCTACTCTGTGTCTCACAAAGACATGGCGGTTGGAACCATAAATCTCAAATTTGGACTCATCAGACCAAAGGACAGATTACCACTGGTCTAATGTCCATTGCTCATGTTTCTTGGCCCAAGAAAGTTTCTTCTTATTATTGGTGTCCTTTAGTAGTGGTTTCTTTGCAGCAATTAGACCATGAAGGCCTGATTCACACTGTCTCCTCTGAACAGTTGATGTTGAGATGTGTCTGTTACTTGAACTCTGTGAAGCATTTATTTGGGCTGCAATCTGAGGTGCAGTTAATTCTAATGAATTTATCCTCTGCAGCAGAGGTAACTCTGGGTCTTTCTTTCCTGTGGTGGTCCTCATGAGAGCCAGTTTCATCATAGCACTTTATGTTTTTTTCATCCTGCACTTAAAGAAACTTTCACAGTTCTTGAAATTTTACGGATTGACTGACCTTCATGTCTTAAAGTAATGACAGACAGTCCTTTCTCTTTGCTTATTTGAGCTGTTCTTGCCATAATATGGACTTGGTGTTTTACCAAATAGGGCTATCTTCTGTATACCACCCTTACCTTGTCACAACACAACTGATTGGCTCAAACGCATTAAGAAGAAAATAAATTCCACAAATGAATGTTTAACAAGGCACACCTGTTAATTGAAATGCATTCCAGGTGACTACCTCATGAAGCTGGTTGAGAGAATGCCAAGAGTGTGCAAAGCTGTCATCAAGGCAAATGGTGGCTACTTTGAAAAATCTCAAATATAAAATATATTTTGATTTGTTTAACACTTTTTTGGTTACTACATGATTCCGTATGTGTTATTTCATAGTTTTGATGTCTTCACTATTATTCTACAATGTAGAAAATAGTACAAATAAAGAGAAATCCTTAAATGAGTAGGTGTATCTAAACGTTTTACTGGTACTGTATATTATCACCATTATTGTTATATTATCACCATTGTTGTTGTTATTATCATCATTATTGCTATATTATCACCATTGTTGTTGAATATATTACCACCATAATTGTTATATTATCACCATTGTTGTTGTTATATTATCACCATTACTGTTATATTATCACCATTGTTGTTGAATATATTATCACCATTATTGTTATATTTTCACCTTTTTTGTTTTCCCAGTATATTTTGGGGACACTATTTTCCTGTGACTATTTGGGATTAAAAGCTTTTTATAAACAAAGTGACAAGCTATTGTCAACCATGTATTTTTAACATACACTTAGTGTACAAAATATTTAAAAGACACCTGCTATTTCCATGACATAGACTAACCAGGTGAATCCAGGTGAAAGCTATGATCCCTTATTGATGTCACTTGTTAAATCCACTTCAGTCAGAGTAGATGAAGAGGAGTACAGATTAAAGAAGGATTTTAAAGCCTTGAGACAATTGATACAAAGGTGCCTTTGAACGGGGTAGTATGTGCCAGGCGAACCAGTTTGTGTCAAGAACTGCAATGCTGCTGAGTTTTTCATGCTCAACAGTTTCCCGTGTGTATCAAGAACGGTCCACCACCCAAAGGACATCCGGCCAACTTGACTCAACTGTGGGAAGCATTGGAGTCAACATGGGCCAGTATCCCTGTGGAACGCTTTCGACACCTTGTAGAGTCCATGCCCCGACAAATTGAGGCAGTTCTGAGGGCAAGGGGGGGGGGGTGGTGGGTGCAACTCAATATTAGAAAGGTGTTCTTAATGTTTTGTACACTCAGTGTATATCAGTCAAGTTATTATCAGCACAGAACAGTTTGTGTCGAGGACTGACTATTGCAAACACCCAGGAATAGTGGAAATGTGGTTATCACTGTCAGATACTGAGACTCAATTTCAGTATTCCCTTAAAGAAGACCAACAAAAGAATGCCCAAATGCAGAACATTTTGTAGAAAAGAATGTGGAAAAGCCAACTGAATTTCCAACCAGGTGTTTTGTGTATGGAGGGCTTCACCACTTTGTAAAACTTTGGCCCAACTCTCCATCTCATTACCTTATGAATCAGCGGGGATATAAAAAATTTAAAATAAACTTTCCCCATAAGTCAATTACCAAAACACTCAGTTCAAACGCAAACAACAGACGGCAAAATAATGAAGGACCTTTTCAAAACCACAGGGTCCATCTCTGGCATGAGCGTTGTGCTCCCATGCTCCTGGTCCTATAGCCTGTAAAGGAGACCCAGTCAAAGGCTGGCCTGGAGGGTCTCATGCTGTTTCCACATTGTACCCCGGGCCTCCCCACAGCAGTGGCCCACATGGGAAAGCTGGCCAGGCGGCGGGATAAACCAATTACCCCCCAGATGGAGGGGACTCCTGCCGGCACACCATCCGAGGGGCTCACGGCCTCCCGCTTCCAGGCGCTCCTGGAAAACCCCGGGACGTCGTTCCCTCAGAGTCCGGCTGGAGAATTCCCAAAGATGGGAATTGTGTGACCTCAAAGCCCCGGAGAGTAGACAATATTCAGCTCGGAAATTTGATATGGTACGCCCCTCAGGAGGACAATGGTGACTTGGTGAGGGAGATCTGGGTTTGAAAATATACTTTTTTGGAGACTTTAGGAGATGAGTTAGAGTTGAGAGGGGTTCATAATTTTTTCACACCACAGTTTTGCATTTAATAGTATTTAAAATGTTGGTTAAAACGCTATGCCATTTAGGGTTTTTCAAGGGTGCTTTTCTAAGACAAATGTCCTGCCTGAGTTGGCGAACAGCAAACATAGTGGATTTTAGCAGGTTAATCTTATAGGTTTAACCTTAACCTCATCAAGTGGGAGGAGAAGAAAGAAGAAAGTGAGAGAAAGCAAAAAATTGTGAAGAGAGGAAGCCTAGGGGATTATAGTATCAGGAGTTATTATGATCAAAACCTCACGAAGAAACTAAGTTTGACAATAACTGGACGAACTGGAAGGATAAGAGAAGAGAGACAGAAAGAAATAGAAGAGAGATGGAAAGAGAAGATAGATAAAAAGAAAGAGGAGAGATAGAAAGAGAACAGAGATAGAAAGAGAAGAGAAAGAGAACAGAGATAGAAAGAGAGAGATAGAAAGAGAAGATAGAAAGAGAACAGAGATAGAAAGAGAACAGAGATAGAAAGAGAAGAGAAAGAGAACAGCGATAGAAAGAGGAGATAGAAAGAGTAGATAGAAAGAGAACAGAGATATTAAGAGGAGATAGAAAGAGAAGAGAAAGAGAACAGAGATAGAAAGAGGAGAGAGATAGAAAGAGAAGATAGAAAGAGAACAGCGATAGACAGAGAAGAGAAAGAGAACAGCGATAGAAAGAGAAGAGAAAGAGAACAGCGATAGAAAGAGGAGATAGAAAGAGTAGATAGAAAGAGAACAGAGATAGAAAGAGAAGAGAAAGAGAACAGCGATAGAAAGAGGAGATAGAAAGAGTAGATAGAAAGAGAACAGAGATATTAAGAGGAGATAGAAAGAGAAGAGAAAGAGAACAGAGATAGAAAGAGGAGAGAGATAGAAAGAGAAGATAGAAAGAGAACAGCGATAGACAGAGAAGAGAAAGAGAACAGCGATAGAAAGAGGAGATAGAAAGAGTAGATAGAAAGAGAACAGAGATATTAAGAGGAGATAGAAAGATAAGAGAAAGAGAACAGAGATAGAAAGAGGAGAGAGATAGAAAGAGAAGAGAAAGAGAACAGTGATAGAAAGAGGAGATAGAAAGAGAACAGAGATATTAAGAGATAGAAAGATAACAGAGATATTAAGAGGAGATAGAAAGAGAAGATAGAAAGAAAACAGAGATATTAAGAGATAGAAAGAGAACAGAGATATTAAGAGGAGATAGAAAGAGAAGAGAAAGAGAACAGAGATAGGATGAAAGAAAGAAAGAAAAAAAGAAAGAAAGAAAGAAAGAACGAACGAAAGAAAGAGAAAGGGTTAAAAGATAGAGGAGATAGAGTTGATCTTGGTGGATAAAGTGACCGGTCTAATGGCTTGAAATTGCCCCCTTGGATTCATGAGGCCCAGTGGTTCCTGGCTAACAGCGTATGATCATTATGTCTGTCGGGGCCTTGTCACCGTGGGCCCATTGTGGGGGCCCCATTCAGCCCACAGTCATTTACACTTTCATTGGCAGCTATTTAGTCCCAATAAAACATTCAACACAGCAATTTGTGAATCCTGCTCAGCCAAGTAGACGTGTGGAATAGGCATAAAAAGGAGTCGCTTTAAAAGTCAATGAATTGTTCCATCTTTTTGGGGGAGGGGCAAGGGGAGGGAACTTAGATTTTTGGGGCCCGAAAAGTCCCCCTCCCACCTCTGCTCACTCTGTTTCCCAGGCTGTGATCGGGGAGCAACAGCCCCAAAAGAATAGACTGATTCAGCCTACTCATTTTCTGTCCCCATCTTAGCCATTTGTATATCATTTTACGCTGAGTTATTCCATTAACATTAGCACTGCAGATAATTAGGCCGGTATAGGATGCAGTGGAAAAGGGCCAAAGTAGAAACTTGTTGGACAGTTGGCTCTAAACTCCCATATCCCTATAAAATAGAGATGATGCACTGTGTTGCATATGGATGGGGGTATAACATCCCATTTAAGCCTATTCCATACCAGATATATCAAAAGAAACAAAAGCCTTGTGCTTTTAGATGCTGGTCTTTAGGAGGGGCTCATGTCTCTGGACTTTACTGTTCATGTCTCTGTTGTGAAACACTCTATAGACCACAGCTAGATGGACTGGATAGACTAAATACAAATCTATATTAAGAATTTGCATTCAGACGCAGGTTGTAATACTTTTAAAATTCAGATTTTAAATGGATCGTTTTCTATCACTAGGGTTATTTGAGGCTATATTAATAAGCTCCTTGAACATTGGCCATTAACTATCTATTAAGTATTTATTAACTCTTATCTAAAGAATTTCACCTTCAACACTGCTGAGATTGCTAAGAGAAAGAGCCCAAACTATGTACCTCTGCAGTCTAATAAAGACTCCCACATTCATCACCTCAGCTTTCTATCTGTCTGTCTGGTCCACAGTTTGCTGAGCTAGCAAGACTGGCAATACTAATGTGATACAATATGTTATAGTGCCTTGAGTTGTCTCCAGCCTCTTCTGAGACGTGAGTTTAAATCCCACTGCTTCCAACTAAAGCACAGGTCTGTTGAATGTGGCTGATGAAGGACAGAGGGTCTGAGACATATAATCAATCTTAAAGCTGAAGAAAAATAGTCTTCTTCATTCACTATCCCAGCAGCTCTGTAAAACCCCACTCTGTCTGCGTCACTCAGTCCACTGACTACCCACAATAGAGCAGGAGGGGCTGCCACGCCCAGGCTAACACTGAGGGGAGGCCTGGTGGTTGGGGGGGCAGAGGTGAGGGGGTTTGGTGTTGACATCCCCTCATCTTTCAAACTCTCCCTCTAATGCTTACGGTTGTCTAACGCGTAATGCCAAAAGCTCAATGAGTGAAATGAAAAATGCATCTGTACCACATGTTTAACAGTATTGTTTTAATAGACAATAGATACAATAGTGCAATAGATGTTTTTGTCATTTAAATGTGTTGCAGAAAATTGTAATGCAAATATTCATGATCATTATTTCCTACAGGAGGAGCTATTTTCAACAAATATTTTCTCATAACGCTCAAGAACCACAATAAAGAATGTTATGAAGAACAAAATAAATCTCTTGTTCAAAAGTTTAAGTAATTGCTTGAAAGTGCATTTCAAGTCAGTCAAAAAAGTACACAAGAAATCCCCACAAACATTGCTTATATATTTGGCAATAAATGGTAATCAAACTGAAGGTTTGCACCTTCACTGTAGCATCATCCCATACCCTGTAATAAAACCATAATGATACAATCAATATGTAAATAATCAAATCCTTGTGAATTTACACAACATTTCATTTACATTACAATAACATATTTCAAAACCTATTGTACAAAGGAATAAACAAGACCACATAAAACCTCTAACAACAATCAGACATTAAATTCATATGATTTCCTGCCACAGTAGTTCAGAGGACACCTCTCACGCCGAGACCCTGAAGTGAGCAGCAGTTGGTGTGGGGAGAGACAAAGCGTGAAGCAGCAGTCTAACCATTTTTAGTATCTGGGAGCTGTGGGCGTTGAGAAGAGAGACAAAGGGCCAGGCTCTCTAAGCCTTTCCCTGCTGGGGCCGGCAGGGGCCCCTCTAGTGCTGCCTGGATGGGTCCCCTGTGGGCCCCTGCCCTGGGCCTTGTACTCCTTGTGCTCTACAAGTGCTCCAACAGATTTGTCCCTGCTGGTGTTGTGAGCGGTATAGCATCAGGAGGAGTAGAAGGGACAACATCTCTCAAACCGCTGTGGTCGTGAGGAACTCATCTCGCTCGCTTGCTGCCACGGCGACATAATCTCGACCACGCCAACTGGGGTAGAAAGAAGAGACTCAATGTGTTCCATTTAAGAAAATAAACCCTACCTACAGGTCAAAGGGCTCATGGATCACCACTAGGAAATGGGACACACCCTCAGTCCAGCGGGAACTCACAGGGGTTCTGGCGAGCCGCCCAAGCTGATTGGTAGAGGGACATGAAGTCTTTATAGCGGGGGGCACAACCCAGCCAGGCCTCCCCAAAGTGTTCTGTCCCTGTGAATAGGAACTCTCCGCCCCCAGGCTTTACGTGACACTGTAACAGTGTGTGGATGTGACCGTGCCATGAGGAACTGGAACCGGGAACCCCTATGGTGCCAGTGTGGCGCTCAAACACCCCGCTACGCTGCCGGTACACCCTCCCCTCTGAGACCTCCACCAACGATGTCTGCCGCTCAGCATTGTGGGATACGCTCCTAATGGAGCCGCGAACCACTGGAGGGGCAGAGGAGGGGACTAACATTAGAGACTGTTTTCAGTCATCCCAATCATTTATGGTTATGTTTTATTGTAATGAAAACCAATTAATATGAACAGAAAGATGAGAAATGTATCAATTAAACAGCCACCAATACAGTATGATTCAGCTGATCTAAATTGTTGTGTGCATTTCAATAATGTGCTTTTTTAAAGCGGCCAAGAGGGAAATTAAAAAGTTAACAGGATCTTGCTGTGTGAGCATGAGTGGAAAAAGGATTCAAATCTTCCCTCCAAAAACTCCACTTTTAGTCTCCACATCCCCCACTCACTCTCACTCCTCTCAGTCTCCACATCCCCCACTCACTCTCCCTCCTCTCTGTCTCCACATCCCCCACTCACTCTCCCTCCTCTCAGTCTCCACATCCCCCACTCACTCTCCCTCCTCTCTGTCTCCACATCCCCCACTCACTCCTCTCTGTCTCCACATCCCCCACTCCCTCCTCTCTGTCTCCACATCCCCCACTGACTCTCCATCCTCTCTGTCTCCACATCCCCCACTCACTCTCCCTCCTCTCTGTCTCCACATCCCCCACTCACTCTCAGTCTCCACATCCCCCACTCACTCTCACTCCTCTCTGTCTCCACATCCCCGACTCACTCTTCCTCCTCTCTGTCTCCACATCCCCCACTCCCTCCTCTCTGTCTCCACATCCCCCACTGACTCTCCATCCTCTCTGTCTCCACATCCCCCACTCACTCTCCCTCCTCTCTGTCTCCACATCCCCCACTCACTCTCCCTCCTCTCTGTCTCCACATCCCCCACTCACTCTCCCTCCTCTCAGTCTCCACATCCCCCACTCACTCTCCCTCCTCTCTGTCTCCACATCCCCCACTCATTCTCCCTCTTCTCTGTTTCCACATACCCCACTCACTCACACTCTTCAGTCTCCACATCCCCCACTCACTCTCCCTCCTCTCTGTCTCCACATCCCCCACTCACTCAACAGAAATCCCTCCATTCCCTCCTTTCACTCTCTGTGGCCATTTACACTTTCATTAGCCAGCTATTTTCTCACATCAAAAAGTCGATGATGGCGATTTGTGAGATCAGGGCACGGGAGTCAGCCTATAAATGAAGTGGACTCAATGGTAATATTGCTTCTGCTCTGTTGCAGCCTTAAGCCAATGGGTCTCCCATTGTGCAGCCTCAGCCCTCACATCTGTCAGGCCCCTCTGCCCAGCTACAGAAGCTGTTCGCTGGGAACAGATCAGGCCCACTACCACCCCCCCCCCCCCCCCCAACACATCCACACAGACACAAAATCTCCTTTCCAACACCCACTCACTCACTCACTCCACCCCAGGCCTTTATAGCATAAATTAGTGGTGATACCCAGCTGATGAGGGGACAGATTGGGCTACATGGATCTATAGAGAACTAAGGAGATAAGACACAACGAGTCAAAAGCTATAGCTGTTCACCGTATTTATAAATGTTTGATATAGTATCTAGATTTGTAAATAAGAACAATAATGAATTATTTATGTTCTATTGATACATACCAAAGTCACTGCTGCAGATGGCCAGGAGGAGCTCTGTGTCATTGCAGGGACGGCAGCTAGCTGTGGGAGGAGAGAGAGAGAAGTTTAGAGAAAGAGTGTGTGTCTATGCAGAGGAAAGGGACACACATCACCCTGTGGAGCACCAATGCACATCCTTTCACTTCACTTGTCTTCTCACAACTCTCTCTCTAATCATTCTCTCTCTCTCGCTTCACAATCTCTCTCTCTCTCACTCGGCCCACTCCATACTCTGCATCACCACCCATTTCTCTCTTTCTCTCATATTAACCATCATCATCTACACTTCTTATAGTGATCATCTTACTGAACACTATCACCCTACTGTGAGGGTCCACTTTCAACACTTCAGACCACACCCAACACCCTACTGTGAGGGTCCACTTTCAACACTTCAGACCCCACCCAACGCCCTACTGTGATGGTCCACTTTCAACACTTCAGACCACACCCAACACCCTACTGTGAGGGTCCACTTTCAACACTTCAAACCCCACCCAACGCCCTACTGTGATGGTCCACTTTCAACACTTCAGACCACACCCAACACCCTACTGTGAGGGTCCACTTTCAACACTTCAAACCCCACCCAACGCCCTACTGTGATGGTCCACTTTCAACACTTCAGACCACACCCAACACCCTACTGTGAGGGTCCACTTTCAACACTTCAGACCACAACTAACACCCTACTGTGAGGGTCCACTTTCAACACTTCAGACCACACCCAACACGCTACTGTGAGGGTCCACTTTCAACACTTCAGACCACACCCAACGCCCTACTGTGAGGGTCCACTTTCAACACTTCAGACCACACCCAACACCCTACTGTGAGGGTCCACTTTCAACACTTCAGACCACACCCAACACCCTACTGTGAGGGTCCACTTTCAACACTTCAGACCACACCCAACTGTGAGGGTCCACTTTCAACACTTCAGACCACACCCAACACCCTACTGTGAGGGTCCACTTTCAACACTTCAGACCACACCCAACACCCTACTGTGAGGGTCCACTTTCAACACTTCAGACCACACCCAACACCATACTGTGAGGGTCCACTTTCAACACTTCAGACCACACCCAACACCCTACTGTGAGGGTCCACTTTCAACACTTCAGACCACACCCAACACCCTACTGTGAGGGTCCACTTTCAACACTTCAGACCACACCCAACACCCTACTGTGAGGGTCCACTTTCAACACTTCAGACCACAACTAACACCCTACTGTGAGGGTCCACTTTCAACACTTCAGACCACACCCAACACGCTACTGTGAGGGTCCACTTTCAACACTTCAGACCACACCCAACACCCTACTGTGAGGGTCCACTTTCAACACTTCAGACCACACCCAACACCATACTGTGAGGGTCCACTTTCAACACTTCAGACCACACCCAACACGCTACTGTGAGGGTCCACTTTCAACACTTCAGACCACACCCAACACCCTACTGTGAGGGTCCACTTTCAACACTTCAGACCACACCCAACACCCTACTGTGAGGGTCCACTTTCAACACTTCAGACCACACCCAACACCCTACTGTGAGGGTCCACTTTCAACACTTCAGACCACACCCAACACCCTACTGTGAGGGTCCACTTTCAACACTTCAGACCACACCCAACACCATACTGTGAGGGTCCACTTTCAACACTTCAGACCACACCCAACACCCTACTGTGAGGGTCCACTTTCAACACTTCAGACCACACCCAACACCCTACTGTGAGGGTCCACTTTCAACACTTCAGACCACACCCAACACCCTACTGTGAGGGTCCACTTTCAACACTTCAGACCACACCCAACACCCTACTGTGAGGGTCCACTTTCAACACTTCAGACCACAACTAACACCCTACTGTG
The DNA here is from genome assembly GCF_045679555.1 of Salvelinus alpinus. Classification (NCBI taxonomy): domain Eukaryota; kingdom Metazoa; phylum Chordata; class Actinopteri; order Salmoniformes; family Salmonidae; genus Salvelinus; species Salvelinus alpinus. The sequence goes on from NC_092086.1 coordinate 30,345,685, forward strand.
AGGGTCCACTTTCAACACTTCAGACCACACCCAACACGCTACTGTGAGGGTCCACTTTCAACACTTCAGACCACACCCAACACCCTACTGTGAGGGTCCACTTTCAACACTTCAGACCACACCCAACACCATACTGTGAGGGTCCACTTTCAACACTTCAGACCACACCCAACACGCTACTGTGAGGGTCCACTTTCAACACTTCAGACCACACCCAACACCCTACTGTGAGGGTCCACTTTCAACACTTCAGACCACACCCAACACCCTACTGTGAGGGTCCACTTTCAACACTTCAGACCACACCCAACACCCTACTGTGAGGGTCCACTTTCAACACTTCAGACCACACCCAACACCCTACTGTGAGGGTCCACTTTCAACACTTCAGACCACACCCAACACCCTACTGTGAGGGTCCACTTTCAACACTTCAGACCACACCCAACACCCTACTGTGATGGCTGAGCTTGAGACAACTGATTGATGGATGAGGATTACAGACAGCTTGCCACTCCATTGACACACACATACCAGCAGCTCCATCCGGCCATCCATCCATCCCTCCTCAGTTCATCCAGACAACAAGCCAAGGGGTCAGATGGAGGAATGTCTGCCATGTGTCTCTACTCCATTCACATCTCCTCCACCATACTAGCACTACCCACACAAATCAAAAGCATTGATGAGTCTCGACCTCCATGTTTGACTTCTATTGTTTAGCGGTCTAATTGAATGACCCCAGACTGGTGACCCCAATCACTGGTATTCTCCACGGAACTCCTCCACTCTGTCAATATTGGGAGAGAAGGACTCAGACAGACAGACATCACATCATCAGGACAGGAGAATGACATCACCCCATTGAGACAGGCCCACACACACACACAGAGAGATGAGGCATCTGTAGAATCCAACAAGTATCTGCTGTCTCCATTGAGATACCCGGGGGCCAATGGCCCTCCGCCACCCTGGTCCCTGCTCCCTGGTTTTGTCCCTCCGGTGGAAATGAGACCACCAGACAAAACAACAGACAGGTCAGCAGCTGCTTCCTAGACCAGGCAAGATTGGATTTGGTCTTTAATTGGATAATTGACTGATTTCTTTGGGCCTCAGTCTCCCCAGAACACCCCTCCACCCACACAGTGAATGAGCCCACCTCTTGTGCCGTGTGCTGTGATGCTAGGAGTTCATTGTCTTCTATGATTAAGTTAGAATGTATCAGTGTTTTATTATTGATGCACTTGCTTGGAAATGGTTAAATGAATCAAGAAGATGGGTCTAAAGTAAAAAACACTTAAAAACAACTGAAGGCATGATGATTTGCATTAAGGATACTTGTTGACACTTTCATTCTTCACTGCAATGTTCTTTTTTGACACCAATACAACTGACAAAACATACATAATTTTTTTTATATCAATAAATTATTAGGTCTATTTACAATTGGGATTGCAACTCCAACAAAAGTGTCAAATGAACATCTTATCACCATGGCATACAAATAGTGAATTCGTATTATCTCCAAATGTCAGTGGTGCAAAGTTCTTAAATTCGAATAATTTAACGTAGCCTACTACTTAGGTCGTTTTTTGTGGTATCTGTACTTTAAATTTTTGACAACTTTTACTTCAATACATTCCTAAATAAAATAATGTACTTTTTACTCCTTACATTTTCCCTGACACCCAAAAGTATACGTTACATTTTGAATGGTTAGCAGGACAGTAAAATGGTCCAATTAACGCACTTATCAAGAGAACATCCCTGTTCATCCCTACTGCCTCTGATCTGGCAGACTAACTAAACACAAATGCTTCGTTTGTAAATGATGTCTGCGTGATAGTGTGCTCTATCGACAAATATGCTTGTGCCGTCTGATTTGCTTAAAACATAAGCAATGTTTTATTATTTATACTTTTACTTCACTTTTTATGCTTAAGTATAGTTTTGCAATTACATTTACTTTTGATATTTAAGTAAATTTAAATCCAAATACTTTTAGACTTTTACTCAAGTAGTATTTTACTGGGTGACTTCCTCTTTTACTTAAGTAATTTTATATTAAGGAATCTTTACTTTTACTCAACTATGACAATTGGGTAATATTTCCACCACTGTCAAATACTCACCCTGCAATACACTTTGGCCGAGGTTGGGCGCAGTGGTCCGATTGCCCAGCAACTCATATCTGAAGCCTACTGCGCGTTGGCTGATATCCCTCTGCGGGTTTGCCAGGAGGAAGATGGCTGGCTTCTGAGGTCCGTCCGCCGGGAAACAGAACACCTGCTCCGGCCGCCCGCCATCCGTCATCAACAGGTCCAGTTCCCCAGCCCGCTCGATGTAGACGCTGGCGCCGTTGAAGCTGCGGAACGGTTTGATACAGACCGTTGTGTGGCGCGCAGAGGACAGGTTGGGTTCCAGGACGACCCGAAGCGCCTGGCCCGGGTAGACCCACTCCACCGAACCCTCCGTGCAACGCAGCCGCACCTGCTGCACAGTCCGCGAGTTAGCCTCAGCCTCACGCGCCAAACCACTGCAATCCAAGAACAAGGAGAAGAGTTCAAATGGGCACACTCACTCAGAAAACAATGGGCCAGCCCAGCGGCACACTCACTCAGAAAACAATGCAGGTCAGAAAATAATATACGACGAGAGAGATTAGCCTATACTCACATAGAATATGTATATTATTTCCCCCCACTCAATCCAAGTGTTAAAACATTTATTGTTTTGGCAAAACCCATTTTGATAGGATAACTGCAAGTAGCGCTATTGCATATTATTGCTTGTTGTTGCAATAATATGCAACAATAAGAATACACAATTACCTGAAAACGATTAGGATATTGGTATAAACAGATAATAATCATAAATATTTAGACAACAACGTTTTTAGAACGGCTAAACGCAATCCCAAAGTCAAATACCAGTTTGGAATTCTGGCTACTAAAACAAAGCATAATCCCTCACCTCCCAGTCCAGTTGCATAGGTCTGCCGCGCAGGGAGACAAACAGCACAGGAACAGTACATACATGACAATCAGACTTAGAGTTGGCGACATTGCAACCACCAAATATAGGAATAAAAATAGAATCCAAAATCAACTTGGTGAGAAGACATCACCAATGTTCCGCTCCAATCCTTCTGCTTGCTCACTGAGATGGTCTCTTAGCAACATGTGTGGACGCCTGTGACTGACGCTGCGGCTGCATTGTATGAGTAGTAATGTCCACCCTAGCCCCCTGACAGCGTTGGTAGAAAATGGATGTCCTCGCTATGTGTCTCTGTGTGTATGTGTGTATGTGTGAGGATGATGATGGTTGATACAACCGGGAATGGATTTCGTCATCATTACCGTTGGACCACAATGGAAATAAGCTGTTGAGCTTAATTGTGTTATCCTTGATGATTTTCTTAAATTGTATGTGGAGGCGTCACTGGCTGGAGCACCCTTATGTATGTATTTTACAACTTGTCAAATAAATTCAATCAATCAATCGCGTAATTACCAAGCCCAAAGATTTGTAAATCGAAACCGTTTCAAAGGCGGTAATTTGCATTTGTCGTTACATAATTTAATGATAGAAGTTGTGTAAAATGGATAAAACAACATGTATGCTATTTGTGGCAAATTGTAGGTATAGGCTATCAATCGGAATAGCCTGTGGGTACAATAATCGAAAAAGCTTGACCAAAACGTAATTACATTTTTTTTATCGCATTATTTAGGCCTGCGTTCCCACACGACTGAGTACTTAATACGCGTTCAATCTCTTTTAGCTTTTGTTTTAGGTCAGTCCAGTGAAAAGACGATCCGCAGTACTGGCTCCAGCCATCTGTCACCTTCAAGTGCACTGCGCGACTCACAGCTTTTCCACACCTGGATAATAGGAGCCTTCATGAAACTTTGGGAAATAAATGCCGACAAATGCCAATGACTTCTTATTTAGAAGCCTTTTATTTATGCAGGCTAGTATTGATACGTATTTTCTGAACACTTTATATTTGCACATTCAACCCCTAAACATTGGCCTATATAAGTAAATAACTCATAAAATAAATTAACAAAATAATACGATGTTTTTTGTATATATATAGATAATTGAAATCGCATTTTGTAATGATAGGCTTGGTTCTATAAAACGAATGGTAGGCCTGACGTCCACAGATAGTATAGTTTGGGTGGTGAGTGGGGGTGAAGGAGGTGGGGAGGGCGAATAACGGTAATGACGACGAAATCCATTCCCGGTTGTATCCAACTAGGAACAGGCCCAGGCCAAGAACTGAAAAAGGCACAACGTATTTTTGATACTTGGGCTCTATCTAGTGGCCGTGTACATGTAATGCACATCTGGAAAATGCAGGGCATGCGCGTCTCGGTTTAACGTTAATGAGGGTTAAAACCTGTGAACGAAATAGCAATCCTTCTGCGCCCAAGCAACAAAAGGTGCAAGTCAAGTCCATGGCGACATCTTGCGGGGTTATCCAGCAACCACATGTGTATAATACTGTTGGTTGTTCACAGGACTTGGTTGGCCCCCTCCGGTGGTGCGAGATCAAAGGCTTATGCATTTTGATGGGAATGTGGTTTGGTAAATTGCACTCATATGGAGAATTTAGGCAGATGTTTTCTCAGCTGCGGGGAAAGTCCACTGCTAGGGTATGGGCTTACGAAAGGATATGTCCTTTCCTCAACCAGGTGGAAATTTAACAGACATAGGCCTACTGTGTAGTAATAACATAGTCTATAGGCTAGATTTTAAAAACTGCTAAGAGTTCAAATAGGGCACCTTTTATTCATTTTAAACACTAATAATGTATGTATTTCTTAACCTACACTATTTTAATTTAGTCTATAAAAAGTATTCCGAACTATACCCAGGAATAACTATTATTTTCAATCCTATATCAGAATTCAGCTGTAAGGGAAGGCCTTGTAACTGTCAATGGCAGTTGAGTGGCTCACGCTGTTGTCACAGCCAGGTTCATTTTCACACGCGCTCTCAGGTTGGTCTGTTTGTGTCACGTGTTCGGAGGCCAGAGCCCAGTTCCCTAGGGAGAGCAACATGAATGGACACTTTGTTATTCAAAAAAAAAGAGAGAGAATAACCCTCTAGTCCGAGTGGCATTCAGCTCCCAGACTGACTGAATTCTACAGAAGGCTAGTGGTTCAGTGTCCCATAGGGGCAGACTAGTCATCTGGCATTTCGGGCAAATGCCAGAAGGGCTGATCCATTTTTGCCTGCATAACTTGTTTTTTTTCTTCGCAAAAGTATCATTATCTGGCTAGTAATGGGGGCCTCAAGCAATAAAATGGTCTCGTTTGGGGTCCCCAATTAAAATGATGGGCCAGAGTGTTAGAAATGCCAGAGATTATTTAAGGTCACAGTCAGCCTCTAGCTCAGCACTCTAATATTTCTGTCTCCCTGCAGGCATGTCATTTACATTTTACATCATTCTTTAATGTGAACCCCTTAAAAAAGTTACAAAATCATGCAAAATTTAAATGTAACCTAGTAGCAGTATTATAACTCCTATTGAATAATATATATTAAAATCGTGAATAATAAAATAAAAAGCTCATAGGCAACATAGTCTGTGACACTCCACCCAGTCTTGAGGGTTACTGCCGTACCTGCAAGGGCAAGCACCCCATCCCATATCGAGGCACGACCACATCTTATGAAAATAGTCAAATATGCCACACAGACGTCCCATCGTCACACACATCCAGCAGCATCTGCGTTTCATCTGCACCTTTTGAACGATCATGGCCCTCCTGCCCAGGAGCAACCCATGGCTGGCTAAAACGGTCCCCGACGGCAACCACCTGTGATGAGACTCCTGTGCCCTCTGGTCCCTGCATTGTAATATAGCCTACCCCACTGCCGTGCGTCTGGCACCGTCTATACATTGCTTGTCGCAAAAGACATAGGCCTAAAACAATTAGGAGACATAACGTTGCACATACACATGGGTTGGCCTATAGTCCCGGGCGTGCGAGAGAAATTGATTGCAGTACATAAATGGTGTGAGGCCTACTGTATTAATATTTAACCTTTATTTAACCAGGCAAGTCATATAGCTCAGTTTATTAAAGGAGGCGTGGGTCATCAGGGTGTGTGATGAGTCATATTTCGTATTTTCCAAAAGAAAGAAACGTCAACTGTTAGGCTGACATGAATGTAAAACCTGTATTATATTAGGCTATAGATAACGAAGCAAATCTACAATGCAGAAGCCATTAGATATTGGCATTATCAAAAGTAGGAATACTACCCAAGATGCAATTGGACATGATATATATTTTTTTAATGAGCGTTCGACTAATTTAATTCAAAGGTTGTGGTCCAATTCAAGATCCAAAAGATGAAGCCGTCTGTGGCCCCATGTGTGCCATTTCTTTCGGCAGTCTGTCAATAGACCTAAGAATAACAAGTAAAGTGATCAAATATTGACTACATACATGCACGTCCTTGTCTGCTAATCAAGACCCCATGCGAATATCCCTCTAGATTGTGAACAAATAATTAGAAAGGACAAAATTGGTCTAACGAGCAATAGATCATCAAAACTCATGAGCTCGCACCATGACCAATGCTTCAGAGCTAATCGGTAATGAATTGTTATCTACCCTAACTGAAGTAAACCTACCATTTAGATACTGTCAAAAAGTTAAACTCTGACAAATCCTGTCCTTAAACCCCGAATTTTCTTGACACCACTAGTTGTTTGCCTGAAGAAACCCAAAACCTCAGTTAATCATTGTCCCATTTAATTATCTTGTTCGAAGGTTTCTTCAAGCAAACAATTAGTTGTGTCAAGAAAATCCATTGACGGGTTATTTTGAATATTGCGCAAAACAATTCCCAAATGGCTACTTGAATAAACCAACAAAATACCTTTTACAAATGATTACCTCAAATCCCAAAACAAATTAACTCAGCATCGGAAACTAATTTGTTTTGCTCGTGCATTTTTAGTGGAAGTCATACCTAAAATATCGCTAGTCCCAGTCCCCGCTGTGCTGAACTGATTTGACACACATCAGGGCGTCCAGGGAACAATTCAACCGCCGAGCTCCAACTACACTGGCTGCTGCACCGGAGCACAGAGTTGTGTATTAGGGTAATCGTTAGCTATAGGTCAAGGTCGTCCATTGAACCTTATCTGACATACATTTTCACACGAATATTCTCGATTTATTGCATAGAATATGCTATGGATAATGGAAGGTAATTTCCAAATATTTTTAAACATTAGGCCTACCCACTAGAGTAGGTCTACATGCATGTCTATCCTTGCAATTATGTTAATACAAAATATATATATATATATTTTTTAATGTGTCCAGAAAATCGTATGAAACGTTAGGGAAAGTCCTTATTGCTATATTAAATAACAGCTATTACATACCTCTATAGCCTACCACATTTAAACCAGGCTGAATTGATAGCCCCATTAGAAGGTGAGGAAATGTAAGACTCTTAATGTATTTAAAAGTTTAAATGAAAATACGAAATAGTTATCCAAAAAATTATATTCAAATAAACTATATAGACATGTTTAATTTGGTCATTATTACATTAAATACTTTGACATAATACATATTAAACATACAACTCTGGATATAGTTAGGCCTATAGAAAATGTATCTCAAATTATCATGATTAAGCTATTACCAACTTCTTACACATAGCTGTTGCATTGTTAGTCATGTTATGTGAAGCAGATATTGACTTCATTTCATCTTTTATCTTTGAAAAAACCTTTGTCTGTGCTGCTCTCTTTGATGGTGACTGTCAAAAAGTTTGTTGTCACATCTGTTACCACCACCTTCTCAACATTATCCAGACGTGGCCTCCAAGACCCTGCTGACTGCTCTCCAGAACTCCTCGATGCAGGCAATTTGGCGCCAACAATGGGCCTAGACTGTTGCATGGATGAAGAAGAGTCACTGGCTCTGTAGAAATGGTTTTTGGACACATGCTTCAGTTTGGGGTGGGGGACAGACATGCCCCCAGGGCATTCTAAAGTCCTGCGGCTCTGGTGATCGAGTCTAGCCTTATGGACGAGTCTACCATCATGGCTATTGGTGCCAGGATGGGACACAGTCCCCACCCGTCTGTGAGCGTTGTTTGATTTTGGCACAATGCTGGTTCCCTCTTGAAACCTGCGTGTCAACTGGATGACACTTCTCTCAGATGTTTCGCCTTCATGATGACAATGTCTGGACATTTTAGACAGACCGTATGGGACCTGCTGCTCCTCTAACCGACTCCTCTTCTCGGGCTCCTCTGTTGGACAGCTGTCTGGCTCCATGTTGAATCGTAAACGTAACTTGGGTTTAGGTCCCCTTTTTTTAGGGATGTTGACAAATTCCTCAGCCATGAATGAGGGCGGAGGCGCCGGTCGCGACCTTCTCTCTGGCAGTCTGACCCTCACACTCTCTCCTCGGTTGACCGTGCTAGGGGGAAAGATTGTGGGCACGACAGCCCGTAGTCCCTCTCGAGCTCTCGGTGTAATCATAGGCGTCGGAACAGGGTATGAAACACGAATCTCCCTTGGCATTTCTCTTCTGCATTCATAAGTCTTTGCTGTGGCTTTCGCCTTTGCCTGTATAAAGGTGGTCAAGTTAGATAAGTATGGGGTTTCATAAACATGTACTTGGAAGGCTAAATCCTGTTATTTATAAGCTGTATTATAGCAGATATTTTCCAACGATGAAATAGGCCTATAGCCTATTTGACATTGTTCATCCACATGCCATTTCCCTACACCAAAATTATTATTACAATGATGCCAATTTTGTTGGTAATGACAATGTTTTGCATACATTTATTTCCCACTGTAACTTGGAAACCTGTGTTACTTTATTCAACTTGGAGCTTGACCAATAGCATCAAAACGGAAATTAAAGCAGGGGTAAAAAAATAAAAATAAAATAAAGAGCAAGATAACAGACAATGTTGCACTTTCATCTATTTATTAGCTGAATCAGACATTTTGTAGTCTGACATTATATCAGACCACAAGACTCATGATTCAATTGTCGGAAAACATAGGTGATGAGTAAGAAAAGAAATATGACTGAAATATGGACTAACTAACTCATGACCGTCACTGTTTAATTCCCCCACCTTCAGCAGAAATGTCTCGGGCTTCGGTCCCCTCTTCTTAGGCCCAAATAACTCCCTTTCACGCTCCCTGTGAAATAAATACATACAATTTTCGTATGAAACGTAACTCGCTCTAAATAATTGAGTCTTATTTGAGTTATGTTAAATGCATGTCGTCTGTTGGGGATAGCCCAAGATGACATATTCGCACTCTGCCAGAAGAGGCCTGCTGTGCTGTCAAAACCTTACCTCTCTTCGAACGCAGCGAAGAGGCGCGCATCTAGAATGTTTTCCTCCGGTTCCCAGGTGCTATATCTATCCAAAAGAACGATACGGTAGCGTAAGAAGAGTGTCACATTTGTGGCGAAAGCGTTCACCAAATGAAACAATGTCGGCTGAGAATCTCGTTGCTTTCATTCTGGCATTGCCTAGCGGACAGCGACGTATGTGAAGGTAGCAATCTGCTAATGTTAGCAACACTCTTGTCGTGTGCTTGTGTGTTAAAATAGCCTAAGCAAAGTACGCGAATGTTACCAAAACCATGCCCTTTACGCAATCAACAAGCCTCGGTTACATGGCCTAAACATGTCATGAGCACACGTTGGTGCACATAAAAACAAGCATTCCGAGAGATAAAACGACAGGCTGGAAGCTCTGCTGTCAGCTTCCAAACCAGAGTGTAGCCTACTCACTTTTTAGACCAGCCCTTCCATTTCACAAGGTATTCCATTCGACCCTGCAATATAACAACAAATATGGAGAGAATTAGGCCTACTTATTGTCGATAGAATGTCATTGCGATGGTGCACAAACACACGATTAGCATACATTATTGTTAGAAACGCAGAGGTGTAACGAAAATAAACTGCATACTCTTCTTATGCGTTGTTTGTTGATGGACTCCGCAGCGAAGACACGCTCTCCAACAGCCGATAGCTCCATGTTTACTTCAACCTCGTTTATAAGCTATATATTGTTTTCTTTCTACTGCCCTCGCTGTTTAATTCCACACATCCCATAATACGCTCAGTGAGGAAGACGTCATCACGTTTTATATGGGTTGCCAAGCACCACAGTCGGTGGGACCGTATCTTGTAGAGCGCATTGGCTCAGCTGTTGCTACGTGCTCTGGGTTGCTAAGTGAAGGGGAGGAGTTAATTCCTCTTGAGTCTAAGGAAATGACGCTGATTTGGTGGTTGTCAGGTTTGTGCGCAGGAATGTCTTTGGCATAAGAGAATAAATAACCGTCTGACTATGGCACACAAAAGTATTATCCATTTCAAAATAATTTGTTCATTTATATTCATTGTATAGTCTACCCAACCTCTTACCTTGCATTGTGACTATTTCCTTGAACAGATATTTAAATAGCCAGTCATCGGCATTTAGAAATATAAAAAAGAGCATTCATTTATTTGATATGAAAATATCAAAGTGAGAATCAATAAGAACATGACCTTGAGGCTCGATTGTATTTCCACCGAATCTAACTGATAAGCTAGTTGCCAGGAATCCCATGCACCAACCTAAATACAAATGCATAGGATAGCTATGTGTAGCCTAGAGATGGGAAAGTATGTTATTTTATAATCTTGCGCTATTGTTCATTAATGTCCAACTACGTGAGGCTAAACTCTACAAAGGTCAATTAAAATTGACCTTTCAAGTTGTATCATTTCATGAAGATATTGTTTGTTTTTTATAGGTAATTTACTTTATTGTGGGGTGCTGAATCACTGGTCTCTTTGGTCGTCCGATAGTTTAAAAAAAACTAATTCGGTTGAAGAGTTATGAATTTATGAAAACAATTAAAAGTCAAATTAAGAAGAGTTGAATGTTAAGTTTTACTGTCTGAAGATGAATAGGTAAACACAACTGAAAACGATCAAATATTTCAAACACAACTTAGCCATAGAAATGTGAACATATGATAACATAGCCATAACAAGAATAGACAGGTCTTTGGAAAAAAGAATGACGTGATAATGACATATAACTATATTACATAGTCTAGCACAAGGTAATAACAATAATCATGTTTATACTTACTAATAATAATCATAACAATATTAATACATTGCTAAATAACCAAATTACTTAAAATAAATTATGTTGGTTTGTTAAAAATGTATACCAGTTTTTGTATTTACTATAACGAATGTTATTGTTTGTTATTATTATTATTATCAAGACGCTTTGGTTGCTTTAATTGCCTCATGAACGTATATATTTTTTAATAATTAGGCTTACTTACACAAGTTTTTAGGCTTTGTGTTTTCAGAATGATTTTGTTTTTATAAGGAATTTTTATACAAGAGAAAAGAATAATATGATTTACGCCTCCTATAATAAAGAGATAACTGAGATCTGAAACATATCCTACAGAAACCTACATTCATTTGAAACCTATAGTATTTGACAAAATGTGGCTATCAGTCCTCGTTAGGTAACTTATTAAACAAATTAATACAAATATAAACCCCTTGAGTTCTGTCCCTTGATCCATGCAAACTACAGACTTTCTTTGGTGAAAAATAAAGAAAGGGTAATGAAGGCAGAGCTATGAATTACATAAAGATCAAACTGCGAAAACCCGCGTTTGTTATCTTCTGAATGTATTTAAGAGTAGGCCTAAGTCATTAGAGTACAGTGTTATTCAAGTCCACATCAAAGGTTAAACTTGTTCAGAAAATGAAATTGGGAAAATTCAATTATTCGACTATAGCCTGCAATTTTTTGTACACAACTAAACACGTTGTACAAGTAAGAGAAGAATCTATAGAAAAAGTGCAGAGTTACCAAAGGGAATCATACGAGTTATGAAAATATAATGAGACAAAGAGATATGTATGAATTTGATTTAGATAGAGAGAGAGAGGGAGAGGAGAGGGAGAGAGAGAACGCGAGAGAGACTTACATATCATACTAAACATTACATTGTAGGTATTTTACAATTTTGTATGATAACGAAATTATGGAACGTTTCTGTCAACAATGTGAATTGATATATGACTAAATTACTCAGGCGTTTCCACAATATCAATAGAAACAGGGAAATCCTGCTATTACACAATTACAGTGTATTGCTGAATAGCATACAAAGCATGGCGAGTGTGCACAATGTGTGATAATATAGTGTTTATAACGCCATAGCGGTTCATCAAACCGACAATATGCTTCGGATTTGGAAAGAAAACGCTCGTGCGTTTGGTGGAATGGCTCTAGAGCCTATGCGAAGGGGAGAGCAGAATGTACATCGGATTTGTTCCGTATTTGACCTTCAGATGCCAGATTATTTCGCCCTACACTGTTACCCAACAACACATGCTCAACATAACACGTAGATATGGCCACTGTAGCCTTATTACAGACGAGGAGACAAAGGACGGCGGACAAAAGATGCATGGGTTGCATTGGAAATCATATGCCACCATTTTGATACGCTCAAAAAATGATACCGACATTTCAGCGCAATGTGGGTATTAAAACGACAACATATTAAGGGAACGCGCTAAGCCTAGAAGAGGTAACGCCTAACTGCAGGACTCCATATTTGGTGGTCTCGATGATTGGTCTCAGCTTTACTGCAGTGCAGCAATGGCGACAGCCATACATGGATACACAGTGCGAGTTGGTAAAATATTATTGGCTCGCTCGTTTCTGGGCAACAGCGGTTACTCAGCTCACTACAAGCGCTGATCGCTGTCCTACTTTCATGGAGGACATTATCTGTTGTGCAAAACGCGTAGCCCGAGTAAGAGGAAAACCACAGACACACATAAAATACATGTATGTTTTCAGCTCGAGAAGAAGAACCACAGCCTCGAAGCAAACTGAATTTACTCTGCCTCTCTCTCTCTCGTGTTTATTCAACAACGATGCTGCAAATAAGTCTTGGCGGATTGTATTAGTGTTTGGCCATGATTTAACACTAAATAAATGTAATCTTCACAAATTACATTTAATTGACTTATTTGTGAATCCTTTATAATTAGAGTGGCATATAGGCGTGTGCTACTGGCCCCCATCTGAAGTGTTTTAAAAAATCTCATAAAAAATACACAAAACAGTCATTCGAATTGATTGGTGTTATTAGTTGTTGTTTGCCCTAGGCTACATGGCAAATACGCCGTGCAGTAGGCTACGTCTGCAAATGTAAGATGATACAGCAATGGCTGGCTGCACTGGAAGGTTGTGGTGTGGTGATAAAGGGGGAATGTGAAACATCGCACTTGTTCTATTTATATGCTCCAACGTGTACAACGAGGTTTCTGTTTGACTACAGAAAGCTGAGTCATCTCAGAGTCATGCGTGTCAGTCATATCTCAGGTTCACGCAATCTCTTATGCGATCTTGAGGTTGGCTATTTCTATAATGTCCTTCACTTGTAAAGATAGTCCTGTGTGTGTTTGCTTGTTCCAGTTCTGTGGCCCGTCTTGTAGCCTAATTATATCTTCTTCAAATTGACCGCCAAGTGGCCTCACCTTATATGACTGTGTGTATGTGGCAAAAATGGGCTACCTTGAATCATAAAGGGTTATTCGCCTCTCCCAGTTACAGAACATTTTCACCAAAAGGGTTCTTAAAGTATTCATTGAGGGTTAATTTGTTAGGTGAAAGAGGTCTACCTGCAACCAAAAAGGGTTCTGCCTGGAACTACATTAGGTTATCCTTTAGACAGCAGAAGAACAATTTATGGGCCAATTTTTATAAGAGTATGTCCAACTCCAGATATATTTAAACCTATTTTCCGATATGTATTATGTGCACCTTTGGCAATTTGCTATCCACACCAAACACCTTGATTGAAAATAGACTTGTTGATGAATTTCGATGAATCATTTCTGTTGGTTACTATCCAAGTGCATTTGTCCAACACTAAGGTTGTTCGTTCCCCTTACTAGTGATTCTGGCTTTCGTTAAGATCAAATACAATTTCTCGAAATGTGCCTAAGTTTACGTTGCATTTGCCTATGTTACACTGTGTAATAAACTAAAATGGCGTGCTTCTTCGGTCAGTAGGCTAATTCAGAACGGGATTCTGTATTGAAACTGACATGAAACGCCCATTGCACTACTCAAATCTGTAGTTTATTAGGCTACACCTCCAACTCTCAGCGCGTTATGCCGAGCGACCATTTCATACACCGCAAAGCCCCTGCGAACATTCGATCCGCTGCTTGAAGCGGGTATAGACGAGAGAAAATGGCTGTCTCCTTTTCAGCAAGTTACAAACGCTGTGTATGAATAATGGAACCTTTGACTATAGGGCCAAGATATTATCCTAAAAAAGGAAGACTTATAAACGTAGATGCAATATAGCTATCCTCTAACCCTTGCATCTACAACGGATTCCAGTGCAAATCAAATGGAGACTGATACAAGCTGGCTATGTGCCGAATTGTTTAATGATAAACATTAGTTAAGTTACTTCAGCTGTAAACATCTAAAACATTTAACGCTGAAAACGGAAAACAAACACATAGGCTACTTGTGGGACAGTTGGAAAGTAGATGCCTCAACAAACGAAATGTAGCCTTCATTCACCTTCATTCACCTCGATAAAGTCCTCATTCCTGAAATGCATGATGAAAACACGCAAACCAATTAATTTAAACTTTTCTATATGGTTCACCAAACGAAGAACCGTCATTCTAGATAAAATAGACACATTCTCTATGGCTCTTAGCCTAATGATATCCGATTAAGAACCATTGACATTTTTTTTAATGATATAGGCTATACTAACACGATTACAATACAGTTATACACTTTAACCTACAAATTAAAAAGTCTAAAATATGTGTCCATGAACATGGACAGCTGCATACTGTCCATACGGACAGCTTTGAATTCTTAAAGTTGTGATTAAGCCCAAAGTGAGATTTCAAACTTGCAACAAATGCATAGGGAAAGGGATGTCAGTGAGCCTATATATGACACCGATATAGTCTACCTGATCAGACTCAAATCTATGGCGAAACGATTTTTCATTCTCTGGACAATTTCAACATTTATTGGCATGATATAGCCCAGAGAGCAATTCAGAGGTACCGCGCTGCGCTTCTACAAATGTGCAGGACTTGTCAAAAACTCCGCTTGGTTTTGTGTATGAGAGCTATCTGCAAAAATATGAAACAACATTTGATAGGCTACAGACAAGTTGAATGTGTAATTGGACTTTTGTGCATGGATCAAATAAATGGAAATAAATTTAGAAGTGAACGCATTCCAAAAGAGAATTGCTGAAATGATTTTATTTGTCCCTGCTTTTTAGATTAATAGAAGTAGCTATTTCCGAAAAAGTCTTTCAAATAAGGACATCACCGGCCACTCCCCATGTGCGTGCATCGCCAATTTACATTTAATACAGAAGCAACATTTACTGCCTTGCTCAAGGGCACACCGATTTTGTCACCTAGTTGGCTCTAGGATTAGAACCAACAACCTTCCAATTACTGGCCCAACACTCTTAACCGCTAGGCTACCAGCCGATTAAAACTTCTCTCAAAATGTGTTCAGTTGGCCCATCAATCTTGACATATCTATCTGTTCCAAGGTTGAATGACACACTCCCAGTCTAAAAAACATTATTTGATAAGCAACTCCCATTGAAAGACCTCGGCATGTTTTCCAGTCCAGTCCAAGGTCTTTCACAATGTAATGGTTACATTGGTTTTAGATTAGGTCTATAGACAAGGTCATGGCCCATATTATGTTATATATTATATTAAGTCTAAACAAGCCATACAACATGTTCTGATGTTCATGTAACGTTTATGTATAGGCATACTCCCTCCCAATATGGGTAGGTCTACTTTCCCTGTTACACTTGACTGGTCTGGGGCCGAATCATTGAGAAGCGCGACCGCCTGTAAACTCGAAGTTCCAGGAAGCAATACATTGACACATTTTGAGCCTAAATTCCAGGTATGTGCGCTTTTTTGCAACTGCATTCGCGCCATCATTTGGGTTGTCAATAAATTGGGCTTTGGGAGTTACTGTAGGCTACCATGCACATCTGAACAGAGTTAAGCATACATCTCAAATTGTCTTTAGGTATTTGAATTTGGAAACCCTAGATACAGTTCACAAATCTATAACTCCCACAGCACGTCTCCCACCAAAAGACAAGGCAACCTGACACATCTCACCGCCTATATATAGGACGAATTATGAATGGATCGACTGCATGATCATTAGACGAGCCTACTGGATAGGCCAAGGTTATGCGTGTGTGGGAAAAATAACAACCGAAGACGAGGCCTACCACCCCATGACAAAACTTACCTGAAGGACAAATCTTGCATGTAGTCAGGCCAAGACACATTGCTGAAACGGCACGTGAGTTTGTCAAAGCCTCAGTTGTGTTCGTACAAAAATGGAGTGAGTGTGGGAATACGTCAATTGTAGCCTACATCAAACAGCCTAAAGATGTGCAGCTGTGCGACTTATTCAAAGTTAATGTAAAAGACTTGAGACTTGGTTGATAGAAGTGAAAGCCTAATAGAGGTCTTCCTTCCCATTCCACAAAGCCTTTCACATTGTGATACAAGAGGTATCACAATGTGATATTGCATAAGACCCTCACCTCCCCGCTACGTAGTGGTTCTGACTACATTCCTGCCAAGGGTCACGCTGTCTTGCTCCAACAGAAAAATAACGCATCAGTAAAGTAGTAATAACACAAGTGCCCAGTACAGTTATTTAACAGTTATTTAAGACAGAAGGCCCTTTGTTCTGGATTGTAAATGTGCTTAAGCAACTTCATACGTGGTTCCATTCAGAGGTCACATTATTACCAACATTAATGTTTTTTAAAGGAAAGTTAGCCTTTTTTGTCAAGCTGAAAACAAAAAACGTGGTCGGTAGCCAAGGCCTAAATATTAACTTTAGTGTCAAAATAAAGAACATCACATGGCACATAAGTAGAATAAAGTGAATAATTATTTTAAAAAATATGTATATATATAACATATTTGGGGGTAGTTGAAGGAAATTATAATGCCTGTTACAATATGCCAGTCTACAAATAAAGGATTTTCCCCCATACTGACTGAAACAATACTTCAATTAATTTGCCTTAAGAACTGAATGTCATGCACAGCATGTCCCCATAGCAGGCCAAAGTCAGACAATGTCAGAAAAAGGTCAGTTATCTTGCTTTATTGTAAAACATACCATAGCTGTGCCAACAGTACTAATTCCAGCCCCTCCCCATCGGAACACACCTTAAAACAATTATTTTGCCTTTGAACCAACAAGTGCAGGGAAATGTAACCTGGCTCCAACAAATCAATGGTAACCAAAAGGATTCAAAAAGGTACAAAGTTGTGCTAAATGTTGTACAGACAGGTATAAGATGTTCCACCTCTAATGCAGAGGGCATCTAAGTGAGCTTAGTTTTGGACAGCAAAATAATAATGATAATAAATCATATCTATTTAATCATTATCATCATAACAATCATATGTAAATCCATAATCCGTCATTTTCTTTCTTGCTTTGCATTCAGTGTGCATCGAAGGCAATTTAGACTGTAATGTAGGTTACATCCAACACGGTTTCAACGACAGAAGAAAGTACTCTAACATACACTTTAGCAGCAATATCAAAAGAGCTTGTGCTCATTGGATCATGTATGTTAGGATCAAAATATCAGCCTCTAAACATAACCGACTCACAATTAGCTTTTATATTTTGCACAAAGATGGGTGTTAGGAAACACTGAAAATACACATCTATGACTAGTAACCCAGGTAGCTTCGATAAGCTAAAGACAGAGAAGTTATACATGTCAATCTATCAGGCCTTTGTAAAGCAAGCATCAATCGCAAGTTAAGATGAATGCCCCTACTGTATGTGTGAAATGCAGAGGAGGCTGGTGGGAGGAGCTATAGGAGGACAGAGGCATTGTAATGGATGGGATGGAATAAATGGATTGAATCAAACATGTGGTTTCCATATGTTTGATATGTTTGACTCCAATCCATTTACTCCACTCCAGCCATTACGATAAGCCTTTCCTACCAGCCTCCTCTGGAGAAAAATGTCACCCTGTCATAAGGTCAACTTAAATGCAAAAATAGTCCTACACAGACCTGCCACAAATAGTTCTGCATAGACCTGCCACAAATAGTCCTACATAGACCTGCCACAAATAGTCCTACATAGACCTGCCACAAATAGTCCTACATAGACCTGCTGTATGGGCTTAGTAGACCATCTGTGGGTCTTCACCAATGCAATACATCAACCTAATTAGGGTCACAAGTCAATAAATCAGAATTTATCTTAAAGGAAAAATGACTCAGTTGATAAATGAAAACTCTGGTCATCATTACTCACCCCTGAGAGCTAATTTCTTAAATGGTTTGCCTGCCTGCCACCGTGCAATTCAATAGTGCAAGTTATATTTTACACTTTGTTTTCTCAAAAGGAAAACATGCAATGTAGCAGCTCATGGCTAAGATTGACAGGGTTTGCTGAAACCGGTGTTCAGTTAGTTGAAATATATGTGTGTAACTCTAGTTTTCAAACGAGAGCATTGGAGGATTTGTCAGAAGTTGGCTTCAACCTCATGTCAGAGTACACCCCTCGGTGAAACTGGGACTGTATGATGTCGCTGTGGGTGCCCGGCACACCCAACATTCATATTTGCATTTCTTCTTCCATTCATTTCTCCTGCACTCACAAACAATAACAAAACTCACCAACGTGAAATATGACACAGTAGCCTCAGACTGAGCACACCTGGCTGGAGTAGATTGTAAAGCAATGGAAATAAGTATAACTCATATGGAGAATACATATACAGTACATAGTACAAATTAATATACACACATAGGTGAATGCAATGAAGTGCTTTTAAACGGATCTTTGATCACCATAGTTACTCAACATCATCTACTTATGGACCAAAATAACCACCATTATTAAGTAGAACATACTGTATGTATAAAACGGCATACATCTCAGGCTAAACTCTTAGAATAAAAGGTGCTATCTAGAACCTAAAAGGGTTATTCGGCTGTCTACATAGGAGAACCCTTTGTAGAACTCTTTTCGGTACTAGGTAGAACCCTTTTGGTTCCAGGTAGAACCCTTTTGGGTTCCATGTCGAACCCTTTCCACAGAGGGTTCTACATGGAACACAAAAGGGTTCTACTTGGAAACAGAAAGGGTTCTCATATGGGGACAGCCCCAAAAAACTTTTGGAACCCTTTTTTCTAAGATTGTATATGTTTGGTATATATCCATCAAGCCACAACAGCAAAAGCTATTCTATATGACTTGATATTTCATAATGGACATTTCACTAGTAATTAACATCCACCTGAATGCAGTCACTGAAATCCATGAGGGCACTTTCTTGGCTACCACATTACCGGAGAGTTGAAGTATAAAACATCATAAGAAATGTATTGATTTTGAATTATAAATTATAAATCTCCATATGTACAAATCTTCACGTTTCTTTTTACATATACACATATTGATAAGGCCGTCAAATCAGTAGTCCTCTGTCTCGATTGGTCCAGGGACTGTTAAACAGAAACGTATTCCTTAAAAGTGACCGTGAGACAGTTCGTGGTGATGTCAGTGATGACAATGTTGCCCATAAAAGGAGAGAACTTTAAGACAGGCTCTTTTTCAGCCTCCTCTGTTGTTGTTGTTGCTGTTGTTGTTGTCGTTGTTGTCGTCTCTGACTCCTGTACCACTGCAGTTGGATCCTTAGGCTCTGGTTCTGGCTCTGGCACTGGCTCAGGTTCAGGTTGTTTTCTGGTTCTGGAACAGCTAAGATCCATAGGTTCTTCCTGACTGGTGCTGGAGTCCGTAACCTCATACCCATACCCGCTACTGCTGCTCCGGCGGGGGACAATGAGGTGGAGGTCCATGGGTTTGTCCTGGGGCGGAGTGGGCACAGCACTGGGGACACTGATGCTCCTGGAGCTCAGAAACTTTTTACACGCGCCCCTGTCCTCCTCGGGATGGGAGAGCTTGCGTTTGCGGTTGTTATTTGTGGTGGGGAGTGTCCGGATCTGGTCCATAGGGCTAGGGGTGGGGAGGCTAGTATCCATCGCCCAGGGGGAAGGGGTTGGGTTGGTGGTTAGCTGTAGGGGGTGATCATCCGGTAAGTCCGCCTGGCCCCTCGCAACCTCTGTGTTGTATTCCTCAGCCGTGCTGGGCGATGGTTTGGAGAAATGTCCGTCTTCTGGAGAGCATTTCTTGGGATGCTCAGCGGCCGGAGGGGAACTGGCATTACAGATCTCTTTAGGGACATTGGTGGTCCCCTGTACCTTGGTCATGTCTGACTGCTCGGCGTGTTGAGGTTTCTCTTCTCCAGTCAAGTCTGAAGAGTGTTTACCCTTGGCCGCCCCAGCCTTGTTGCCGTCCATGTACTTGCTCATGACGATGACGATGCGTCCATTCTTGTTCTTGTTCTTGATGATCTTCATCTTGCTGCTGACGGCGCTGGGTAGGGCTGCCTCCTTTGGGCTGGGCTTCAGGGCGCATTCGCTCTCAGCCTCGTTGACACGCACCGCTGCTTTCTTCATCTCCACCACCGTCACGTCTTTGACTTTGCTCAGGCAGCCCGTGTTTTTGTCGCGAACCCATTTCTGCTGCAGTGCCGGCGGCAGGTTCCACCCAGGGTTGGGATTGGTGGGCGGACTGGGTTCCTGACCTTTGACCACGTCTTTGGGCCTGGTGGACTGGGTGTTGTACATATTGGGGTCAGGCTGGTAGTGGTGGTGTTTCTTGCTGTTGAGCTGATAGAATAACTTCTTCTTCCCGTTGCCTAGTTGGTCCGCTGAGACTTCCTGTTTGCTGGGCTGGTACTGGTGGTGCTTCTTGCTGTTCAGCTGGTACTGTTGGGGCTGGGAGCGGTGCATCTGGATCGGGTCTGACCTGAGGTGGTTCTCGGTCTCCGGAGACGTCTCCTCGAATCCAGCAGGGATGCTGGATCTCCGTGCAAACGAGGGAAGCTGAAAAAGTCGGAAGACAATGGAAGGTTATTATTCTGGAAAAATGAAAGCACTCCTTTCATCTTTTATTGTTCGGGTTTAACTGACGAGGGAAATAGAAAAGGCAAAAGATAACCAACAGAAATCTATCCTAAGTCTACATTTATGCTATGTTGCTTTTCATAACTAGTCATTAGCCTTAGCCAGCAATCCAATAAGACATTATCAATCCCATCAAGGGTAATTCAAAGACATTGTCAGAGCACAAGAATACAATATCATTGCATAAATTATCCACATACTGTAAGCCTAAATGCAACACACAGGCCTTGGCTAATGGCTACATTTGTACATTGGGATTCAGATGTTATCGGAACATTACATTCTAGTTCCTGGCTATCCTGGCATAAAGGACACAGACAACCGATCTATAACTTTGTGTGAGGAGAGCATCCAGTCAGTGCTCTCCTCCTGGGATTCCTTCCTCCATCTTCTCAGATCCCTCTCCCTTCTTTCCCTCTCCACTTCCCATGCATGACCCACCCCCCAGGCCACGAGAATGCTATTTCAGAAAGGGGAGGAAGACGCTATGTCTGTGACCTCAGGGTCACTTAGGTGCCACTAGACATGTCACGCTTGATCCTTGATGTCAAACCACGTGTGGTTGTAGCAATGTGGTGTGTCTCTTAAAGGCCCACTTTGTACAGACATTTTTGAGGATTGTCTATCCTTGCATCCATATCTATGAACTTGAGAGTGGTTACATTTCTCCAGCCTTATCCGTCAGCTTTGTAGCAAACTAAGTGGCAGGGCTGCCATTTTGTTGTTTTTCAAATGAAGTGGGTCTTTCAGGGCTTGACTACTCGTAGTAATAAACACAGTGGCACTAAATCACTAGCCGTTAGTAATTAAATCTGGCTCCAAGTGTGTTCTTACAAAATCCTCAACCTCAGGGAACTGTGAACTGTGTTCTGTTATTCTTTCACTTCTGCTTTGAATAATTCTAGAAAAGGCACATTTTAGAGCTAACAAATTGCAAGCGTGAAAATGGAATGGCATACCAAATTTCCCATAGGCAACATGGTTATTCATTTGGGGAGGAGAAAATAACACTTGTAAAATCTTAAAAGGGAAACATCCATTTGCACATGTGGCTATTAGCATAAAATAAAATGAATGCGCTCAAGCAATGCTTCCAGAGCCTGAGGCAACAAACTGGGTTTCATGATGAGTGTGTAGGCCAGACCAGCTGGAGGACCCCATACCTCTCTCTCTCTCTCCTAATGCAAATCTACTCAAAATAACCACAGATATAATGACAGGGATCTCCAAAACACCTGACACTGGTGTGTTACAGGAACTTCTGTTCTCTCTCTCTCTGTCTCTTTCTCTCTCTGTCTTTCTGCTGTTCAGTGGCATCGCAACTGCAGTTTAGTGGCATGTCAACAGAATGGCTGACTGAAAATCCTGTTCTTTTTAAACAAATGGAACTATTAAACATAAAAACAATATGGACAATAAGGTGGGGATGATGATCGTTACCTGGACTAAGAGATGTTTTGGTTTTGGTCCACGTTTACGATATCCCATCAACTGTTCCTGTCTCTCTCTGTAAAAGATGATGAAAAAAACATATATTTACCATGAGGGTGGAGGTTGGCAGGAAACATCATCTTGTGTCATCAAAAAATGTTTGACGTATTGACATACTGGTAGCTTTACAACATATTAATGAACTGTACATATTGACAGATGTGCACAAACAATACAAAGTTTGCAAATATATCACTCTATTGGTCTTATTAATAATTCTGTAGCATCTCTAGACCAAATTATTTTTTTTAAATAATCTCTTCAAGGTTGAAAGTGGAATTCTGATTTTGAAGGCTAATGAAGACCCGAGTGTGACCTGCTGCAAAGCATTCTGGTCTGTCTGTATTTGCATAACTCTCTCCATAGTAATATGCCAATCATTCCATATTCTCATTATAATGAAGGAATTCAATTAGTTCTACAGCAGGGGGAGAATCTCCCCCTCTCTTTTCCACATCCTCTCCCACCGCCAGTCCTTACACCTACCTATGGTTCTGTCACAGTCAAATCCTAATTAGGGTCACATGGTGTGTATGAAATTGAATAAATACAAGGTTGAAGTAGGGTTTACTGAAAATGAAATAACTGCAGCACAACAGCATCTACCCTGCATAAAGATTAGGTGAACACAATGGTCTATTATTAACTATGCACATTTGAATATATTGGGTTGTATTCCCGAGTAAATTACACTCACTGAATAAATGCATTTATAACTAGATTCCAGAGAACTATAGTCTACCAAGAATAACATTATATTTGTTTGGGTTTACAAAACTCTCCCCACAAAAAGAAGAGAGAGAGCTGTGCAGGACGTTATGATTCTGTTGTGATCATATGCACAGTCATGTCCATATGAAATAATTGCTCCCTGGTTGAGGCCTTAAGTCATAACAAGCTCGTAAATATAACCCACTGGCCCAATGGCAGCTGGACTCGACGCACCCGCACCGCTGTGCATTAGCGCATGTGGCTAACACACAGCATTAATGTAGTAGGCATACTATGCTACGGTATGAATGTTTAAGCAAAACACTGAGCAAACCGGTGATGACACGGCCAGTCCCCGTGAACTTTCTGCATCATAAAGCAATAACGTGGTGTGATTTTACACCGGAGACGTCCAGCGGGGCAACCTCCCTTTACAGAAGATTTGGCAATTACAACCTCCCATGTCGATTCCCCTCCCCCATCCCCCGGGACCAGAGCAGAGCGAGCCGAACACACAGGCCTGCTCCTTCCCTCCTCACAGCGCAGAGGCAGCGCTCTGAGACCGACCGTCCAGCCCAGACACAGACAAGGCCGCCGGGACACTGGAGAATATGAGGTCGCCAACTGGAAATGCCGGAGAGCAGTGGATGTCAATTACGGTTTCCAAAAATGTGATACCCATCCCCCGTCTTTTAGGCCTTCAGCCTTCTATGCATCTCCCTGTCCCCACACCGACGTGAAACACGGAGTGGTGGTGGTGGCCTATGGGGCGGGTAGCCTAGGTTATCCCGTGGGTGAGAGAGAGACCAGCCGCCTGCACCACGCAATGCTGTTGTGATACGTTGTTGGAGTGAAATGACTGCGACATATGTTGTCATTAACGCAATCGAGTATGCATGACATTGCTTGTGATGTAGACTATTTGTGAATTTGCGGCGCAAAATTGTTTAAGCCCTATAGGCTTTCGCCCAGACATAATACTGTTATGTAGCCTTGCTTATAATCAACTCTTATAGATACTCCAAAGGTTTTAGCGAATACAAATATTATTCCGATCAATAGTTATGAAATAAAATGTGGTTTAAAATATCCCATTGCGTTTGAATGTAGCCAAACGATAGGCCTAACCATTCGTCGCCTGAATCTTAAAGCTAATGGTTGAAATCAGCCCATGTTTCGGACTACACAAGAGTGGTTTTGTCATCATAAGAACTTTCACAATGACATATTCATGAATTGACTCACAGGGACCAGACTATCAAAATACCATTAGGCCTATATGCGCAAATTCGTCGTTCATTCACAATAGCATCCCATCGCCGTTATTTCCTGCACCTGCAAGACTGGCTCACTTTTGACAGCAGCCCAAGTCTCCGATTGTAATAGGCTACACAATAGGGCCGCAAGCAGGTAAATTAGGCCAATAGGAAGATTGCTAATGAAGGATATTGACTTCATACATATATTTACATAGTTTATTGATGGACAACCTCACACCGAATGTCTAATTCCAACAACTTCCTCCGTTTATTTTTCTCCGTTTATTTTATAGCAGTTCTTTGCATAGGACTAGCCTACATTAACTGCCATGCCGCGGAGCATGGACTCATTGAGACCCAGACCTTGACAACAAGCCATGGATTTGTCTAGGCTATTCAAATGCAGAATGCAGAATTTAATACTAAAACTATGCACACGTGCGCGTATCTAATCAATCCATACGCGTGTCTTTGGAGTTCTCCCAACATTCAAACACATCCCCCCATGGGAGGCTGTGTGGTATATGAATAACATGCGCTGCTACCCACCGCCCCCCTCCTCTCGTGACCATATAAGGTCATGACTCAACTCGAGGCTGCTAGGCCATATCCAAAGTCTCTCACCTGTTTTGGAACGCCACGAGAAGGCGCGGGTCAAGGATGTTTTCCTCGGGTTCCCATGTGTTGTATCTGTAGAAAGAACAGAAAAAAAATATGTAATTCATGTTGAGAAAAACAACATAGGCTATTCCCTTTTACAATATAGAGGCTACGGTTGTCTCTCAATATATGATGGGTTATGAAGTACATGCTGTTCTTGACTCTAGCGTGCAATGTCGTTACAGTAGTCTTCATGCGTAAAGTAGCCTATACACCAGCATGTTCCATGTGTTACAGCCTACTAATGGGTTCGTCTCGTGGATTATTCACTATGTCTGGCAGGGGAAGCCAATTCCAAAACAAATGCGGATCATGCCTGCCATAGCAAATAACCCTGGGTATGTCTCAAGTAGGCTACGCGAGAGAGAGAGAGAGAGAGAGAGCGAGAGAGAGAGAGCAGTACACAATTCAAAAGACAGGGTAGGGTCCCTGCTCTATCCAAACGCGAACGGTATAAAACCAATAATCTTTGCACTGTGCACCGAGTTACAGTCGGCCATTTTAACGCCACTGTCTCGTAAATTCGCTGGCAGTGCAGATATAATTAAAACGGGATTACATGGCTGTGCCTACCCCCTTCCCTCGCATAAATTAGTGAAGGCATCCGTATCGCTCTCCCTCTCTCTTTCTCGCTCCCCTCTATCTCTCTTTAGCTCGCGCCCGCGTCCCCGTAGCTGCCTTTCGAGCGAGGATTTTTTTGTTGAAAAACAAAATCGGTTGCTCCCTGCAAAATCCACATATGGGTACTATAGTGTGTCCGAGCATTTAAATCATATGCACGAATCAATGTTTCACACTTACTTGGGAGACCACCCTCTCCACTTTACCAGGTATTCTATTTTGCCCTGTCGGAAAAGGGAGAAAGAGATTTGGTGAGAAAACCGATAACATTCGAATTGAGCTCAACGCTATTGAAATGTGCATTGGTGAGAAGTTTTACCTTCCGAATGCGCTTCTTTTCGATACCCTCCACCGCAAAGACGTGCTCTCCCGCGGCAGGTAGCTCCATTCTGGCTTGAATCCGTTTGAAGCGAACGAACGTTGAAATACGTTGATGCCTTCGTTCACTCGGTGCGTTCTCTCCTTTGGTAGTTTTCCAGTTATAAGAAACCAAACTGTAATCCCTCCACCACTCCTCTCTCTCGCTCCTTCTCGCTCTCTCTGTCGCTCTCTTGCCCTCTCTCCTCTCTCTCTCACACACTCTCGCTGGGTCCTGGCTCGAAGGCAGTAAGCAGAAAGATATCCACAGTCCACACTAGTGGAGCTGCAAGAACACTTCATGCAATAGCCAGGCACATGACGTCAGAGCGAAGAGGGGGAGGTGAATGGCAGAGGTTTGTACCCGCTCCGTGTGTGTGGAGCAGAGTTGGGCTGCAAGAGACAGGCAGCTATGGAAATTATAATCCATTACTGTATAATTTACATCCACGAGCAAACCATACCTTTGTTGACTAAATATGTATCATATACCAGGTTTATTCGATCAGCACAATACGTATGTTGAATTGGAATCTTCCAATGCCATTTAGAAAAATAAAATACAAAAATGTAGTTTGAAAACATGTTTCATGTTTAGGACTTTTCAGAGGTGTATAACAACATGGTATTAATGCTTTATAGTCTATTTTCCCCCAACATTATACTTGGCAATTTGTATCATCAACTTGCTGGGAATAGAATAGAACAGAATATAATATAAGGCGCAGGTGCAAAGTCTTCTCCGAATGTTAGACACATAAGAGCCTGTCGATACGATGATCGTGTCTGTAAATGTAATAGATACATTATGCAATGGTTTCAAGAATAGCTCATCAAAATACGTTATGAAATAGTTTTCATAATGAAGCCTAAGAGCCGAAATTGGTCAGTGGGACAACACGTGTCAACCTTCAGATGAATATACACGTGTTGTTGTGGATGCTGAACATGTTAATAATAACTTCATATTATTCAAAGGGAAATTGTGTCATATTTTAAGGTTTCCTAAAGAAATGGGCACAATTAAATGAAGAGGGGCATTCAGTGGGCATTGGTTTAATGCGACCCCAGTAGGCTAGGCGTCATGTTCTTCAACGACGACCATAAGCTGCCTATTGACTTTACCTTTTGACTTTCATGATCATACTCAATGCAGTAGCCTGCTTGAATTATTTTAAAATGTGGAGAGCCTATCGGTTATGAGGTTACCAAATATCTAGGTCATACACTAGGCTACTCTACACCGAAACCAGTTTCGTACGCTCTGGTCGTTCACAAATGCCATCTGAACATTGATAGACATCAGACGGCTGCTGTAATCGATATTTTGCGTAACTTTAGGCTTATATTAGCTATATATGGCTAAATGTGCTCTCTAAAATGTAATTCAATAATATTTCAATAGGCTATTAAAATGCATGTGCAGAAAGATAGGAGCTATAGTAAAGCAACTTCATATGCTACCCTGCTGTGTCGGGTACTACTTCATTTAATAGTTGTGCCATTAATATTTAGGCTACTCGTTTGTAGGAAATGAATGATTGATTAGACGACCGATAACACCATTGCGCATTTGGTGTATATGCCGCAATGGTGACACATTTTGATCAGGTCTACCTCAAAACGATTAGACGAGGGGTAAGTCGAGAAGTCAACACCTTAATGCCAAGTATTCTAGCTGATACATAAAGCGTTTCCCTCTCAACTATAATTCAGCACCACAAGGGTTAATGCACGATCTTTCATAGAGCGGCAACCGCCAGCCTATTGCAACCAGGCACGATACAGCTCTGCCCTTCCTTATAAGGTAATGGATAGAAACCAGCGTAATATCACACCGTGTAATAATTAAAAGCCACATGTCACACTCAAAATACATACTGGGCGACGTCCTGATACCGCCTGCCGTAAAAGCGCTCGTGAAAACGACGGATTTGGATCATATTCACGGTTTTCATTTGCCCTTCAACTGCGGTCAGAGAGCGAATACGCCCTGCTCCCTTAGCAACAGCATTCGGAGCGAAATACAATTTAACCGGGACTATAGAGCCAATACAGCCCGTAATTAAATGTCATAGGTAGAGCTCACGTTTTTCTATCGTTTGCGAATTTCCTGTCTTATTAGTTAAGCGTTTTAGAAACGAAATGCAAGGCTGAAGGCAACATGAAGCCGTGGGTTGAAAACGATATCTATAATTTAGAGGTGTTATTTTCAATGGCTGTTAAATTGTATATAGTAGTAGGCTACATGCATTCATCCCCTTTCCATGAAGTCACATTAGTAGGGATGATTTTGACACATTGAAGGGATCATTCATTCTTCATTGGCTGCTCCTGACGCAGCCATTCTGTAATGCTGCTGCCGACTTTTTCCTGATAAGAGTTTGATGGAATGTCGCAAGTGCATTTTTGTGTTGTCTCTCACGTCGATACAAACACCCAACTCAGCACAACCACATAAAATGTCTACACACTAACCTTGTATAATCACCACTGAACAGAAACGAACGACCCTACTAAAGTAGGCTTAGAAACGCATTGCACATAGTACATTGTTGTTTCAGAAGGTATTTGTCTGTTTGAACAACGTGATATGGTTTTATCTTATAGTTTTTGTTTCAGCATTTAGTTTTCAAGTAAAACAAATGTCGCCCCATTTAATAAACCCTATTCCAGACTCACAAACTACTGTAGGCTGTGAGAATTCAGGTATAGGCTAAATCAACCAACCTGCCAACCCTGCGAGAATTGGTAATCATTTGGGTGTGGTTGCACTTGCAAGTAGACTGTTTTAATACATTTTCGCACACCTTGATTACATGAAACGTTTCCCGCTGTGTAGACCTATAGCCAATGTTGTTCTCGACCCATATGACCATTATATCCGCCTCTGAACACACAGGTGCAGAAACTCACTGGTTTGGCTCCAGGCTCGGATGCATCTCTAGTCAATAGCTGTGCCAATAGTTTTAGGTAAATGCAATCAACTTCGGTTGTTCATTCCGACTAATACAGGATTAGGATGCCTAAATACAACCGTTTCTAATTGATATAGTTGGATGTGTATTGAAGAAGGTAGGTCGTCCATTCCAACAGTGTTTCTATCGCACCACCTTGTTTATTTTATAGACAGCATTTATTTAGCCGCGTTGAATCCAAACATTGTCAAATTATTCTAGGCCACATTTCGAGTTATGAAAGCAGCAATTGAACAAAACAATTACTTTAATTGATTCAAGTTAATTAACAGATAAGTGCACTTTATAAAGCGGGAATAGGCCTATGCGTAAAACGGTAGGCATAATGTACCAATGCTGCTCGCAGTGTATCTCAAAGTTTCTCCATAACATACGTTAAGTCAATATAAGTTGTGTCTATTTGTGACCGGATAAAGTATACCATATTGTAAGAACCGTGGACGATTTTTACCCACAATTACTACGTTATCTTATTTACACTAACTTCTCAAGTCTGGGAAACAAAATACATCGTTTTTGTAGTGTAACGCAACTGTAAAATTGACACAACAGCCGAGCCAAAAAGACAGAAGAAATGTTTTCAAATGAGAAATGGCATGGCACATGTTCTAAAAATGTAAAACATTTCAGCTACTGTTAAGCTATCAGATATGAAGGTCAACATGCGGTGGATTGCCACCCCTGTTGGAATGTCCATGACGGTGTTACAGAAAACGGATGTTAGGTATGCATGCACATACATGGGCCTGGGTTAGAATGAAGAAGATTTTTGTTTCGTCATCCCATGGGTAGCTCATTTATCATAGAATGGATGGTGGAAGCACTGTGCCATTTAATACATGAAATAACTGATGGTTTACCACTGTTTATCAGACTGGGCTAAGCCTTTGGGCAGGAACATACTTTATAGAATACACAAATGTGGTGGTCTCATATGTTGTATTTCGTTATTACTTGTGTACATTTGCACTATGTGTAGATCTTCACTATACCTCAGATGGCAAGAGAGGTCTGCAGATCTCCAGGAAGTGAGAGAGTAAAAGAGTTTGAGAAAGAGGTGTGCATGTTTGTGTATGTGTGTGCCTGTGTGTATATCTGTGTGTGTTCAGCAGGGCCCAGGGTCAGGCTAAACCGTGATCTCTGCTCCCCTCACCGTGGGGAGTCATGAGGCGGTGAGGAGAGAGATGCTGGGTGAGATCCCAGACTATGACCTTTACACAGCCTCATCCCAGAGCCTCTCTCTCTCTCCGCTCACAGTCTCTCTCTCACAGCCTGCCTGTATAATCATCCAACCCACAAAATGGTGTCTGCTTAGAGAGGGCTTGGCACTTGTAGTGCCCAGACTGTGCCAACTGGGGAAATGGAGAGATCTGGGTGGCGGGGCAAAGTGGGGCAGAAGAGGGAGAGAATAAAATAGAAAGAGGAGAGAGTGAAGAGGGCAAAGAGAGGGAGAGGTAATGTCAAAAAGAGAAGGATAAGAGGATTAGAAAGGGAGGGATGGGAGGAGGGAAAGAGGAGAGAAAAAGAGAGATATGAGAGAGAGAGAGAGGCAGCAGCACCAGCAGCAGTAACAGCAGCAGGACCACAACGGATGCCTGCATTGCTCAGCCAAGCATCTGATTCATCTCTCACAGAAAGATGGAAGAAAAGAGGATTGGATGAGGGGACAGAGTGGAGGGGTAGAGGGGTAGAAGGGGTTGGGGGTATTACAAAAATGTTAAGAGGGCCCTACAGCCATTCTCACAACGCTCAGTGGGCGGTCATTAAGCCCCCCTATCAAACAGGCTGATGTGGCAGGGAGAGGGGGAGACACACACAGAATTAGGAGGGGACCTTTTCTCTCTATGAGAATGCAGTTTGAGATTCTTCAAGCTGTACACTGTATATCTGGCAACCTTGAAACACTTGGATTTTCGACAATGCGGTTTAGCTTATTCCAAGCCTTGTCGAATTAGCAACTCTATTATGGGGAAGGAAGTGATTTTGTTTGCACGCTTGGAAAAAAAGCATAATCAATGCATTGTAATCACTGCATTAATTTTGATCAATTCTGTCACAGTAGAATATGCCAAGTGAACATATGAATTCATTGAAAATGATATGATAATACAGCTGGTCATTTTAAATCCAGACTCCTAGCATTGAGGTTTTAATGCAGCTATCTCCCTTCATCTTGGTTTGTTTCTGACATATGTTCAATTATGATAATGGTAACAAATGAAAGCCATTAGTATCCAATTAATCTTGGCACGCTGCAGATTTTAAAGGCCCAGTGTAGTCAAAAACGTGATTTGCCTGTGTTTTATATATATTTCCACACTATGCGGTTGGAATGATACTGTGAACTTGTGAAAATGATGATAATGCCCTTTTAGTGTAAGAGCTGTTTGAAAAGACCGCCTGAAATGTCTGCTTGTTTTGGTGGGATGGAGTTACAGATGGTAAATTAGTTAATAGACCAATAGAGAAAGAGAGTGCCAAACTTCTCTCCCAATAACAGTTCATTTTCAGTTTCCCCCTCCCCACATTCACCCCCTTGGATAGTACAAGCCAAATTCTTGCTTGAGAAATTGCTCTTTGCTAAGAAGCTATTTTTCTTTCTTTTTGACCATTTTAATTGAAAACAATCACGGGAAGGAACTTAATTATTACCCAGAAATGATTTGATATTGTGATAAAAATGGCTACATTCGACCTTTAATGCAGCCTACAGCCTCTGCATCAGCCTGCATGGGCTGTGTGTATTAATGCGGGAGGGAAGTGGAAATTCCTCCTCCAGTGTCTTTGTCAGGCCCATTGTTGTCGTGTGGGGCTGGTCCATGGAGAGGAGCTCTCTGTGAGGGTGGGCTGCCTCACTTTCCTCCCTGCCTGCCTGTCGTCGTGTGGGGCTTGCTCAGTCACCCCCCCCCCCCCCCCCACCCCTAACCCTCCACCCCTCCTGCGACCCCCCTCTACTCCCATACCCAGGAGCCTGAGCAAGGGGTGTGTGGGTGGGAGTGAGGGGGAGCGGGGAGGGGAGCTGTTAGAGAGCACCATGCTCCCTGGGGATGGGGGGTCTAGTAGGGTGTGTGTGGTGGAATCCGCTGCAGCAGACCTGTCAATAGTGTATCGAGCCACGGCGCTATGCTGGGCTGGGATGCAGTCTATGTACAGTCTTTGGATTCTACAGGGCTGTAGTATACAGCCGAGATTGAGCAGGCATAACACACAAATACAGAAGGAATAGATACAGACTACTGCCCTCAATGATACCTATGTAGCAAATGCAGTTTCCCACGCCAGTTGTGAGACAATGTATGTTTCCATGTTTGACCGTTAAGATGTGGTTTCATCTTTATGAACTACAGCCCACTGTCTCTTTGTTCTTGTAACGTGGAGTGGGTCCATTCATTAGTGTCTCAGGTTGACATCCCATAACCGGAGCTCTTTCTTCAGATTCACTTCCTCTTCCTGGCTCCTGTTATGTTAATGATGAGTGGCATAGCTAGGCCCGTCGTCTTTGGCTGAGTGCTTATAATCCTTGTTGTCTTCCCCCTCCGTCTCTTGGGACGGCTTATTTGCTTGTTTTAATTGCATTTTAATTTACAATAGCCTGGAAAGGCTGTGACGAGAAGCTCTCTCTCTCTCTCTCTCTCTCTCTCTCTCTCTCTCTCTGTCTCTCATATTCTAAGAGACCTCTAACAAACAACAGTAGCAACGTCAAGCGCAGCCCACACCGCGTCTCCAAGTCAACACAACAAACCAGCAGGTATATATCACAACCTGGTTTACTCTATAGTGTATATGAGAGGTCAGCGGAGGTTCAAAAACAATCAACTGTCTGGCCAGATAGAATTGACAGCGAGAGTGGCTGGATGTTAGAAGTCGATGATGTAGATGGAAAGAGCAGGTCTAATAAGAGGAAGGGTGGAGGGGAGAAGAGAGGAGGCAGACAGACAGTTTAATGTGCCGGCCTATCTATATGGAAATTCAGTCACTCTGGCTCCTGCCATGCTGATTCTTTTTTTATTTCAGACTTGATTTTGATTGGCTTCTGGGAAAGCAAAGAGGAGTTCAGAAGAATAGTCCAGAGATAAGGCTGGCTTTCTTATTTGGGCAAAGAACACAATGCGGATTAGAGATTTGTATTAAATCTATAGAGACAGTAGGGCTGTGGTAGGAGGACTGACGTTTTGTTTCAATCACTTAGACATTTGCAGTCCACTGCGTTTTGGGATTGGCACATAAGAAACAAAGGCATGGATGAATGGATTTGTTTTCTGTCTTTTTCCCTCTCTCTCCCTCTCGCTCAGTATCCTCTCTCTTTTTCCCTCTCTCTTCCTCTCGCTCAGTATTCTCGCTCTTTTTCTTTCTTTGTGGGACTCGTGTGTCAAAAATCATAAAAATACTGTAAACATCCACGCACGCACGCACGCACACAATAACAAAATACACAAATGTACTTCCCACTTTTCTCCTCTCATGTTTACCTACACCTGAGGCTGATGTCCTACGGCATTCCTTTCTCTCGCTCTCTTGCTCTCTCTCTCTCTCTCTCTGTGTTTGTGTATGTTGGTGTGCACTTGTATGTGCATGTGTGTGTGTGTGCATGCTTTAGTGCCTATGTGTGCACATGCATGCGTGTGTGTGTGTGTTTCTCTCATCAGCCTGACATACCTTGTAACATGCATTAGAAAAAAAGAGAACGAAATCACTGTCATGTCCCACAGTGAAGTGTCACTCAGTCAATCTGTCCCCTCTTTCACCTAGCAGACCCTCCCAGTGGCATCCATATACCAGCTGACCAACAATAGAGACCCTGCTTCATAATGTGCTTAACAAGACAAAGAGACAACATACCACAGATACAATGGAGGCTGGTGAGGGGAGGAAGGCTCATAATAATGGCTGGAATGGAGTCAATGGAATGGTATCAAACACATCAAACACCTGGTTTCCATGTGGTGGTTACCATTCCATTGACTCCATTCCAGCCATTATTATGAGCCGTCCTCCCCTCACCAGCCTCCACTACACAGATAGAAGAAAGCACTACACAGTAAGTAATGAAAGCTGATACATTTTAAGCTGTAAAAGGTCTTATTCAGCAAAGTGTTTAATTGATAACGATGCTATGGGTGTTATCATTAGAAATATATTTGAGAGCAGGAGAGAGGGTATTTACCAGGATAGGAGGATTGTGTTGGTTATTTCAAGCCTCTCAAATGACTTGCGCCCCAAATGGCACCCTATTCCCTTTATAGTGCACTATATAGGGAATATGGTGTAATTTGGGACTCACCCAAGGTCTCCAATATTGTTTCTATATGACATACTATATGTCTCATGTCTGTGTGATGGTTATTTAAAGGGAGCGGTATGGATTTTCTCCCCCATTCAACTTAATGGTAAATCAATAGCCTAGCTGGATAAAAGATGGGAGACGGAATTGAAGTGGAAACACAGAAACAATATGAATAAATACATATTTAAACTGCTGTTTTTAATCTAATGGGCTGGTTTATGTTTTTATTTTTCTTATACTTTTATTGAGCACCAACGTGCTATCACTGTAAGTATGGTTGGTTGGGGCCTCCCGAGTGGCGCAGCAGTCTAAGGCACTGCACCCGGGTTCGATCCCAGGCTGTGTCGCAGCCGGCCGAGACCGGGGGACCCATGAAGTGGTGCCCATGAGGCGGCGCACAATTGGCCCAGCGTTGTCCGGTTTAGGGGAGGGTTTGGCCCAGCGTTGTCCGGGTTAGGGGAGGGTTTGGCCCAGCGTTGTCCGGTTTAGGGGAGGGTTTGGCCCAGCGTTGTCCGGGTTAGGGGAGGGTTTGGCCCAGCGTTGTCCGGGTTAGGGGAGGGTTTGGCCCAGCATTGTCCGGGTTAGGGGAGGGTTTGGCCCAGCATTGTCCGGGTTAGGGGAGGGTTTGGCCCAGCGTTGTCCGGGTTAGGGGAGGGTTTGGCCCAGCGTTGTCCATGTTAGGGGAGGGTTTGGCCCAGCGTTGTCCGGGTTAGGGGAGGGTTTGGCCCAGCGTTGTCCGGGTTAGGGGAGGGTTTGGCCAGCCGGGATGTCCTTGTCCCGTCGTGTTCTATTTACTCCTTGTGGCGGCCGGGCGCATGCACGCTGACTTCGGTCGCCATCTGTACGGTGTTTCCTCCGACACATTGGTGTGGCTGGCTTTTGGGTTAAGCGTGCAATGTGTCAACAAGCAGTGTGGCTTGGCGGGGTCGTGTTTCAGAGGACGCATGGCTCTCGACCTTCGCCTCTCCTGAGTCTGTACGGGAGTTGTAGCGATGGGACAAGACTGTAACTACCAATTGGATACCACGAAATTGGGGAGAAAAATGGGGTAAAAAGTAAAAATAAATAAAAAGTATCATTATTTGGATAGTTGGTGGTTTGAACTTTGGAGGTTATTATTGGCCAGAACATACAGAATGTTGTAGGGAGAAATGCTGTATAAAGCAGATACATTCTATCCAGAACAAAGTGACGTTTAAGTGTGTAGGTGCGTTTCCTGTTTTGTTTGGATTGGGAACGTGTACGCGTGTATGTTTGCGAGTGTGTGTGTGTGTATGCATCCATGCAGTCATCTGACAACATGTTCCAAAAGGGATAATTCCACGGGCCCAGGGAAGGGAAGGGAGGAGGGACAGGTTGTTACCATGACTTATGGATTTCTCTGCATTTTCCGGCAGCACTGAAATATGGGAGAGGAACAGAACAGTAACTCATTCTGGGAAACAGAATAGTACAGGCAGAGATGAAAACATGAAAACTGAGGAGAGGAGAGGAGAGGAGAGGAGAGGAGAGGAGAGGAGAGGAGAGGAGAGGAGAGGAGAGACAATAGAGGAGAGGAGAGGAAGAGACAATAGAGGAGAAGAGAAGAGAAGAGAAGAGAGGAGAGAGAAAGAGACAAGAGATGAGAGGAGAGGAGACGAGACGAGAAGAGAGGAGAGGAGAGGAGAGGAGAGGAGAAGAGACGAGAAGAGAGAAGAAGAAGATAAGAGAGGAGAGGAGAGTAGAAGAGAGGAGAGGAGAGAGGAAGAGGAGAAGAAGAAAAAGAAAACCCACCACTGTGGTCATGAACTCATGCTGGATGACATAGAAGGTGAGATGGATCCTCTCAGAAGCCTTTCCATGATCTCAGTCTCCTCTCTCTTCCTATCGTTAACACAACAACCAGCAGCAACACACCCTTGCGTGAGTCACCAGCCATTCAGTCACCACACTCACACTGACGTCGCCTTTGCT
This sequence comes from Salvelinus alpinus, assembly GCF_045679555.1. Taxonomy (NCBI): domain Eukaryota; kingdom Metazoa; phylum Chordata; class Actinopteri; order Salmoniformes; family Salmonidae; genus Salvelinus; species Salvelinus alpinus. Next base: position 30,382,190 of record NC_092086.1, read on the forward strand.
TTGTATAGGGGTCAAGGAATCACATTAAATCCTGTTTAATTATTTCTACCACCATAGCTGATAGACTGTGTCACATTTTCATGTTCTTCTCTCACTCTGTGGTAGCTTGGTTCCACACCTGTTTGTGCTTTCTTGCCTACTCCTTTGGTAAGTGTAATGGCAACAACCATAGGAGTTGGCTATACAGCACAAACAGATCTGAGACCAGGCTAGGGAGGTGGAGGGTGTGGATGGAAGATTACTAGATGATTCAGGTACAACGCCTTCAGAAAGTATTCAAACCTCTTGACTTTTTACACATGCTGTTGTGTTACAGCCTGAATTTAAAATAGATTACATTCATATTTTGTGTCACTGGCCTACACACAATACCCCATAATGTAAAAGTGGAATTATGTTTTTAAGTATTCAACCCCTTTGTTATGGCAATCCTAAATACGTTCAGAAGTAAAAATGCTTAACAAGTTACATTACAAGTTGCATGGACTCACTCTGTGTGCAATAATAGTATTTAACATGATTTTTTAATGACTACCTCATCTGTGTACCCCACACATACAATTATCTGTAAGGTTGAGAAGTGTTTTTCAAACACAGATTCAACCACAAAGACCAGGGAGATTTTCCTTTGCCTCGCAAAGAAGGGCACCTATTGGTAGATGGGTAAAAAAAAAAGCAGACGTTGAATATCCCTTTGAGCATGGGGAAGTTACTAATTACACTTCAATACACCCAGTCACTAGAGAGATCAAATCAAATCAAATTGTATTTGTCACATGCTCTGAATACAACAGGTGTAGACCTTACAGTGAAATGCTTACTTACAAGCCCTTAACCAACAATGCAGATACAGGCATCCTTCCTAACTCAGTTGCCGGAGAGGAAGGAAACCGCTCAGGGATTTCACCATAATGGTACTTTAAAACAGTTACAGAGTTTAATGGCTGTGATAAGAGAAAACTGAGGATTGATCAACAACATTGTAGTAACTCCACAATACTAACCTAAATGACAGAGTGAAAAGAAGGAAGCCTGTACACAATAAAACATTTCTAAAACATGCATCCTCTTTCGAACAGGGCACTAAAGTAAAACTGCAAAAAATGTGGCAAAGAAATGAACTTTTTTGTCCTAAATATAAAGTGTTGTTTTCGGCAAATCCAACACATCACTGAGCACCACTCTTCATATTTTCAAGCATGGTGGTGGCTGCATCATGTTATGGGTATGCTTGTCATCGGCAAAGACTAGGGAGTTTTAGAAAAGAGAAACGGAATAGAGCTAAGCACAGGCAAAATCCTATAGGAAAACCTGGTTCAGTCTGCTTTCTAATAGACACTGGGAGACAAATCCACCTTTCAGCAGGACAATAACCTAAAACACAAGGCCAAATATACAGTTGCTTACCAAGACAACATTATAGCCAAGTTAGAGTTTTGACTTAAATCAGCTTGAAAATCTATGGCAAGACTTGAAAAGGGCTGTCTAGCAATGATCAACAACCAACTTGACAGAACTTGAAGAATAAAAAAAATTATATACAAATATTGTACAATCCAGGTGTGCAAAGCTCTTAGAGACTTACCCAGAAAGACGCACAGCTGTAATCACTGCCATGTGATTCTAACATGTATTGACTCAGGGGTGTGAATACTCATATTTGCAAACATTTATAAAAATATGTTTTCACTATGTCACTATGGGGTATTGTGTGTAGGTGGGTGAGAGAAAAAACGATATTTATAATCCATTTTGAATTCAGGCTGTAACACAATACAATGTGGAATAAGTCAAGGGGTATGAAGACTTTCTGAAGGCGCTGCATGATGCAGATTGCAGCAACAGTGCCATTGTTCCTGCATATCTCTCCTCTCTTGCCCACATACACTCCCAGCCAGTCAGACAATGCCTCTCATTGTCTCCCCTTTGCCTACGTTGGAGAGCTCTTTCCTGGGTAGCTCCCTAGGCCAGGCCCTCTGGTTCCTGGAGCTCATTCTATGCTAGCTGATGTGTGGTGAGCGTTCTGGCACCAAAAAATGGTTGCCTGCATCACCCAGGTGGGTGCCACACATTGGTGGTGGATGAGGTGAGTTTCCCCCTTACTGTGTAAAGCTCTTTGAGCTTTCACCTCAATTGGTAGAACGGTCTTTATAAATCCAACATTTTATTATTGTCATCTCTTAAAAGAGCCAGAGGACAAAACCTATCTGATGCCTTTCCAATGGGATTCAATGGGATTGTCTCTAATGGGATTTGAATACAAATGGTCAGATAGAGAGAGGAGGAAATGGTACTCCTCTAGGGTCATGACAAAGCTATTGGCAATGTTGAGTTGAACGGTGCATGAAAATGTTGCACATAGTGATGTTGTTCTGCTGTTTATGTCTCTTCTCTCTCGTGCGGACACCTTCCTCATGATCAGTCGAAGTGTGAAAATGAGAAGGCACAGCCCTTTGCTTGCCTTCAAGGCCACAAGCCACAGGATGTGCCTGACACCTTTGCAAACACACACACTCACACACACTGCAATGTTCGCTGTTGCTGTACTCATGCATGGGCAGATTTTGGATTGGAGCCTATGGCACGCACGCACGCACGCACGTGCACGCACACGCACACACACACTTGACACTGTGTTTCTTCTCCTTGTCCTCTGTGTGTATTTGTGGTCTTTGTCAGTTTGATGGGTGAGAGAGGTTGGGGGTGGGAGGTATGATGTTAATCTAACACTCACATCCTCCCCTCCCCAATCTTGCCTGACAGTGTGCTTCTCTCTCACACACACACACACACACACACACACACACACACACACACACACACACACACACACACACACACACACACACACACACACACACACACACCCTTACTCTTGCACAAAGACGCACACACCACACACACACACACACACACACACATGCATGCACATAGGCATACTTGCTTTGTATGGTCAGCTCTAGCTGTTTATAGCAGATTGAGAGGCAGACATAGAGATGGCATGTTTGAGTAGAGATGGGGCATTTAGCACCACATACACACACCTCTACTGTTTACAGCCTGGGTAACCTGAGAGACAGAAGTTGACAGTAGAAAACCTGACGGCTGCGTAACAGTCCCTCCCTTCCCTACTGTACACTTACACCCTCTTTGACACTAAAGCGCAAGCTACTTAAAAGAAGACTGCTTTAGGAACATACGGAACATACAGGGAATTCCAGGGCAACGATAAGAAGAAAAAAGCAGCGTTTGAAGATTAACATAAACAGCTTTAGTCCCTCAATACGATACTTCATAGCCACTGCATGAGGCACTCAGAAATCACATCATTAAAAATGAATGAAAAAAATATATATTTTTACTTACCTCTTTCAGCAGGTGTTTACCTGGTTGCACTGAGAAGCATAACAAGCAATATTGGTACTTATCAAACAGAACTAAACGAAGGGTAACTGTCTGGTAGAATTGTTTTATTTTTTTGTGCTCCTAACAACAGAGAAATGATTAGGTCATTATTAATAAGTAAGTACCTATATTACTATGTCATTGGAATGTAAATAGCAGGCGGTAAAAAGTAACAGGGTGTAGCAGGCGGTAAAAAGTAACAGGGTGTAGCAGGCGGTAAAAAGTAACAGGGTGTAGCAGGCGGTAAAAAGTAACAGGGTGTAGCAGGCGGTAAAAAGGTGTTGTTGAGCTACATAGAGATTACCTCATCTCAGAGTGAGGTCACATTGGCATTATGGATTTCATCACAGCTTACATTATTGGAGATATTGAATTATGGATGGACACTTGCAGAATGAGTTTGTAATTAAACACTCCCTAGTGTGTGTTTGGGGTCTGAGTCTCCAGAATTACAAATCAACCCTATAAGGAGGAAACCAGATAACAGTAGAGCATCCATATTAGGAAGTCTTTAGATTTCAGGCAAAAAGCAGAGCAACGGAATCTCAGAAGGACGAGGAATTCTGAAAGTAAAGACGTATTATCATTTAACATGTGGAGAGGTATTATCATTTAACATGTGGAGAGGTATTATCATTTAACATGTGGAGAGGTATTATCATTTAACATGTAGAGAGGTCTTAACATTTAACATGTGGAGAGGTATTATCATTTAACATGTGGAGAGGTATTATCATTTAACATGTGGACAGGTATTATCATTTAACATGTGGAGAGGTATTATCATTTAACATGTGGAGAGGTATTATCATTTAACATGTGGACAGGTATTATCATTTAACATGTGGAGAGGTATTATCATTTAACATGTGGAGAGGAATTATCATTTAACATGTGGAGAGGTATTATCCTTTCACATGTGGAGAGCTATTATCATTTAACATGTAGAGAGGTATTATCATTTAACATGTGGACAGGTATTATCATTTAACATGTGGACAGGTATTATCATTTAACATGTGGAGAGGAATTATCATTTAACATGTGGAGAGGTATTATCCTTTCACATGTGGAGAGGTATTATCATTTAACACATGGAGAGGTATTATCATTTAACACGTGGAGAGGTATTATCATTTAACATGTGGAGAGGTCTTATCATTCCACATGTGTATAGGTCTTATCATTTCACATGTGTACAGGTCTTATCATTTCACATGTGTACAGGTCTTATCATTTCACATGTGTCTGCTCTGCTTGATAACTACTTACTGTTAATGCTTATTATTTTGGGGTTGTTGTGCCCAGTCAGTTGTATTGAGTCAATCAGTAACCACAGCAGGTGCATGAAGCAGTTTTTCTTCAATGACCTTGTAGCCTACTCACTGCCATTCCTATAACTTTTCTAGTCAAAGATACCTTGTACATTGTATATCCTTATCTTTGACAGTGCATTCGGAAAGTTACAGCCTTATTCTATAATGGATTCAATCCTTTTTTCCCTCATCAATCTACACTCAATACCCCATAATGAAAAAGCAAAAACAGGTTTTTAGAATTTCTTAGCAAATTTATACAAATACAAAAAATGGAAATATGCCATTTACATAAGTATTCAGACCCTTTACTCAGTACCTTGTTGCAGTACCTTACGCAGTGATTATAGCCTTGACTCTTCTTGGGTATGACACTACAAGCTTGACACACCTGTATTTGGGGATTTTCTCCCATTCTTCTCTGCAGATCCTCTCAAGCTCTGTACGGTTGGATGGGAAGCGTCGCTGCACAGCTATTTTCAGGTCATCTAGCTGTTGGGATTGGTTTGGTTGAGGTGTCTTTCTCAGTCTAATACAGCATTGAGTTCCTTGTTACATTAGGTTTCCATGATACTGTATTTGATAAATACACCCCAATAATCTGTGCTACACATGGTAATGATAATAAATAATAAATCACACAATCTTATGGAGGGAAATGACTTTGATTCCTCTCCTAGTTATTCTGTATCCGATCTCATTTATCTAGCTTCAGGAGCTTTGTATTTCCTCAGGCTGCATTTACATGCCACACAGGGATCCACACGACACTGTACAAAGACAACATTTTGACAAGCATTAAAAACCGTGAACACACAGGCTCACCGGGCTCCCCTTCCCTCCCGAATTCCAACGCAGAAAAAAAATCTCTTGATGTGGGAAATCATCAGAGCACTGGTGGAGGCAGCACCCTCAGCCTTTGCAGAGGTTACACACACACACACACACACACACACACACACACACACACACACACACACACACACACACACACACACACACACACACACACACACACACACACACACACACACACACACACACACACGGTGAGCTGCGAGAGAGGAGCCCATTAAAATACACTACGGAAAATGAGATTTGGGAAGCCCTGTGAAAAACGATGCGTGTAATGATCTCTTTCCTCCTCCGTTTATCTGCTGAGGATTTGGAGGAGGCTTTAAGGTTTTCCACCCTGTGGCCTCCTCAGCCTCCCCCGTACTCAGCATTAATATTCATGCTTATTCTCTCTCTCTGTAGGAGTTTTGTTATTTTTAATATACAATATACAGACTCTCTAGTGGCTTCTATTGTTGTGAATACTCAAAGACTGGATTATCATTATGAATTTATAGACACTGCAGGAGTTTGTGCTGTTATGAATATGTAGTCTAGAATCAGTGTTTGGTTGTTGTAGACTAGATGTACATAAGGATTGTTTTGGGTTGAGTGTTGTGGAAAGGTGAGTCAGAATGAAAGAGAAAGATCCCTTGTTTCACTTCTTGTTTTTTGGTTTCTAATGAACTTCCTGAGAGGGGGGGGGGGGGGGGGGGGGACAAAGAGACAGAGATTGAGAGAGTGTAATGTTTACTGTATATTTTTTATTGTTAATTTCATTTTAGATTTTTATCTATTTCACTTGCTTTGGCAATGTAAACATAAGTTTCCAATGCCAATAAAGCCCTTTGAATTGAATAGAGAGATAGAGAGAGAGATGACTCATCACCTCAGTGCACCCAGATCCATTCAGATCCAGTCTGGCCATCTCTCAACAACAAACTCAACATCAACATATTACACCATCTGTACTCGCTCATTTTTGCCATCAAATTATTTTTCTTCACATTTCAAATTTGTTCCCTATTCAAAACAAGTTCCTAAATATGTATATATATATATATATATCTCACTCTCCTTCCCTCTCTCTTTCTCCTTCCTTCCCTCTCTTCTTCCCTCTCTCTCAGGATGTTCATAGGAAACCAAGAGAGGCAGATGTAGTGTCAGCCTACATACACTATGTAAAAGCCCAGCTGTCTACCGGTACAGCAGCACGCTGCGCTGTGGCCTGCTGCTATTCTACACAGAGTGAAACCACACTGACAGCCACCACAGCGGATAACAGCTAATGAAACACAGAGAGAGAGAGCTCACAGTCCAAGGCCAAGACATACATCTGCAATGTAAAGGCAACTACAATATCGGGTATTTTGACACAACAAGCACTGTAGTTGTTTGGAGTTAGTTGACAGGGGTGATGCAACTAGAAGATATTTCAGACTTTTTTTCAGACTCCTCTCCTCTCCTCTCCTCTCCTCTCCTCTCCTCTCCTCTCCCTTTCACATGCAAATCAGTGTTTAATCTCAGTGCCTTAATAGAGAACCATGGCAACAGAGACAGTCCTAATTAAGCAGAGGCTCAGGTTAAGAGCTGCCTGTATGTTGCTACCACTCACATTCAATCAGCATATATATACATATACACACTCACTCAAAAACACACATGCACTCACACAAGTTCTATAGCAGCTTATAAATCCCGTAGCTGTGTTCATTGTCATGTGACTATGACTCTAGGTTCTGCCTCTCTTATTTCCAGCCATATTAAAGCTATTAGGAGAACACATGTTCCAGACCAGACCTCCTACAGCCAGACAAGACCCAGACTGCACTTCAAACTGATGAAAACTACTGCCAGACAAGACCCAGATCACACTGCAGACTGATAAACTACTACCATACAAGACCCAGATCACACTGCAGACTGATGAAAACTACTGCCAGACAAGACCCAGATCACACTGCAGACTGATGAAAACTACTGCCAGACAAGACCCAGATCACACTGCAGACTGATGAAAACTACTGCCAGACAAGACCCAGATCACACTGCAGACTGATGAAAACTACTGTCAGACAAGACCCAGATCACACTGCAGACTGATGAAAACTACTGCCAGACAAGACCCAGATCACACTGCAGACTGATAAACTACTACCATACAAGACCCAGATCACACTGCAGACTGATAAACTACTACCATACAAGACCCAGATCACACTGCAGACTGATGAAAACTACTGACAGACAAGACCCAGACTGCACTTCAAACTGATGAAAACTACTGCCAGACAAGACCCAGATCACACTGCAGACTGATGAAAACTACTGCCAGACAAGACCCAGATCACACTGCAGACTGATGAAAACTACTGCCAGACAAGACCCAGATCACACTGCAGACTGATGAAAACTACTGCCAGACAAGACCCAGATCACACTGCAGACTGAAAACTACTGCCAGACAAGACCCAGATCACACTGCAGACTGATGAAAACTACTGCCAGACAAGACCCAGATCACACTGCAGACTGATAAACTACTACCATACAAGACCCAGATCACACTGCAGACTGATGAAAACTACTGACAGACAAGACCCAGATCACACTGCAGACTGATGAAAACTACTGCCAGACAAGACCCAGATCACACTGCAGACTGATGAAAACTACTGCCAGACAAGACCCAGATCACACTGCAGACTGATGAAAACTACTGTCAGACAAGACCCAGATCACACTGCAGACTGATGAAAACTACTGCCAGACAAGACCCAGATCACACTGCAGACTGATAAACTACTACCATACAAGACCCAGATCACACTGCAGACTGATGAAAACTACTGCCAGACAAGACCCAGATCACACTGCAGACTGATGAAAACTACTGCCAGACAAGACCCAGATCACACTGCAGACTGATAAACTACTACCATACAAGACCCAGATCACACTGCAGACTGATGAAAACTACTGCCAGACAAGACCCAGATCACACTGCAGACTGATGAAAACTACTGCCAGACAAGACCCATATCACACTGCAGACTGATGAAAACTACTGCCAGACAAGACCCAGATCACACTGCAGACTGATGAAAACTACTGCCAGACACATACAGGCTTTTACTGTCATGCGTGACAATTATACAAAGAGAGAGTCACCCACACACAGAGAGAAAGAGAAAGAGAGAGATGGAGAAAGAGAGAGAGAGAGATTACCTATTCAAAATAGTAAACTTACAAACGTAGACCGTGACAGTCCTTCTGGCATGTCTGAAAGCTTCATGTACAGAAGTGTATTATCATTCATTCATATTGTGTTGATCTATAATCCGAGTCAGGGCTTTACAGGAAGATTGGCAACTGGTGGCTGGGGACTATAAACACATGTGCATGTCTCCAACACTTCCTTCATTTGACTAATAATTCCCACCTCTCTTACACTGGAGGTTGGGGGTTGACATCCATGGAAATGTTCAACTCTCAGTCCTTTTATTCTATTTGTTTATGCATAATGTACACGTAGCCTTATGTACGGTAGGTGTTAATGTGGGGAAACAAGACAAAAACACCACCACCAGAACCACACTAGTTCACTTCCCCTTCCTGTCACTATCCAGTCTCTCCACTGTCTCTCCACTGTTTCTCCACAGACCTTCTCCACTACCTTCAGAATGAACATTCCTCACCACGTAGGACACACCAGGAACAGATGGACACATGTGTCTTCTGCTCCTACAGTTTTAATTGCCTGTGAATATAAACACATCAGTCTCACCTCGTTGCTGCAGTCTGCTGTCTGTACGTGCTACTGTCCTAATGATCAGGTAATCACCAGAGCACTGTAAACAAACATCCTCAATAATGACAACACAGAATAAAGGTGTGTGTGGAAAATGCTTGTTTGATACGACAGGTATTTGCAACAAGGACCGAAATATAATCCATGAGCTATATGTGTTAGGTAACTTTTCTTTATTGCTTCAACAGTCACTAGATACATGTGAGATGTGTACAGTATGTTCCTGGTGGGCATATCTGACATATTTGGGTGACAAAGCATTCACACACACACACAGACATCTTATCTAAATCTCTCTAAATTGATCAATCAGAAGAAAAGCATTTGGACATCTTGGAATGCGTCCATAAATCAATACGAAAACTGAACGCAAGACACCGTAAATCCGTTTGTTCACTGGAACTGCCAACTAATAAAAGGCATTAATTTATAGCCGGTGCAGGAAGGGAAGTGAAGTATGAAATATGAGTAGGTAATCACAGGCTGGGATTTCTTCCGGCAGGACGGGATGCTGAGAATGCGGAACCCTGCGGAACATTGAGTGTCAGAGTGTCAAAGTTCCACTGAAAGAAATAAAAATAAGAGACAAAGAGAGAGAGAGACAGAGAGACAGAGAGACAGAGAGAGAGAGAGACAGAGAGAGAGAGCGAGAGCGAGAGCGAGAGAGAGAGAGAGACAGAGCGAGACAGAGCGAGAGAGAGAGAGAGAGAGAGAGAGAGAGAGAGAGAGAGAGAGAGAGAGAGAGAGAGAGAGAGAGAGAGAGAGAGAGAGAGAGAGAGAGAGAGAGAGAGAGAGAGAGAGAGAGAGAGAGAGAGAGAGAGAGAGAGAGAGAGAGAGAGAGAGAGAGAGAGAGAGAGAGAGAGAGAGAGAGAGAGAGAGAGAGAGAGAGAGAGAGAGAGAGAGAGAGAGAGAGAGATCCGAGAGAGAGAGAGAGAGAGAGAGAGAGAGAGAGAGAGAGAGCGAGAGAGAGAGAGAGACAGAGAGAGAGAGACAGACAGAGAGCGAGAGAGAGAGAGAGTCAGAGAGAGACAGAGAGAGAGAGACAGAGAGAGAGAGACAGAGAGAGAGAGAGAGAGAGAGAAGGCTGAGTGAAGGAGGAAGAGCTGTAGGAAACTGATGATAAGAAAGGTATTTAGGTGACAAGGAAAGGGGAAATAACCACTTTATGTGTATACAAAGGATTTGTGTATTTTACCATTTGTGTAACGTACAGATCATAGAATTTACATGTTGATAGTACATACATTAATTACAGTATACACAACATAATCAACTCTTTGAGTACTCATTGAACTAATATCTGAGTCTCACTGAGCCAAACAGTATGATGGGCATGTGTTCGTGTGGAACTGAACTACCTATGAGAATGTTTATTATGGAGCTCACTACCCAACTCATCCCAAATCCATTTAGAAAGGATTTGATGACTATCATCTCTTATTCCTCACCCTTTCTTTTCCAGCCCCCAAAACCTTCTCCCATAGTGGTAATATACTGTACCATCCCACCATTCACCATCCACCTCATTAGCATGTTCTGTACATGCAGCTCATGAACTCATCCCACTCAACAAAGATCAGAATTCACTATAAAAAAGGAAAGGCTCACATCCAGAGGGAGAAAAGATGCATGAAAAGATGCATGAGCCTCGTTGTACAATACAATTCAGAGGTGTGAAAATCGCCCCCTTAATCCAGAAATCTGAGCGCTGTAAAAGAGGGTTTGTGTCTGTCAGTGCTAAGGTCCTTGTCCCTGCTGCACTGTTCCAGTCACAGTGTAGAGGAGACAACAACCAGACCATGTTGCTGCTGCATCTTCAGAGTCACAGTGTAGAGGAGACAACAACCAGACCATGTTGCTGCTGCATCTACAGAGTCACAGTGTAGAGGAGACAACAACCAGACCATGTTGCTGCTGCATCTTCAGAGTCACAGTGTAGAGGAGACAACAACCAGACCATGTTGCTGCTGCATCTTCAGAGTCACAGTGTAGAGGAGACAACAACCAGACCATGTTGCTGCTGCATCTACAGAGTCACAGTGTAGAGGAGACAACAACCAGACCATGTTGCTGCTGCATCTACAGAGTCACAGTGTAGAGGAGACAACAACCAGACCATGTTGCTGCTGCATCTTCAGAGTCACAGTGTAGAGGAGACAACAACCAGACCATGTTGCTGCTGCATCTTCAGAGTCACAGTGTAGAGGAGACAACAACCAGACCATGTTGCTGCTGCATCTTCAGAGTCACAGTGTAGAGGAGACAACAACCAGACCATGTTGCTGCTGCATCTACAGAGTGACAGTGTAGAGGAGACAACAACCAGACCATGTTGCTGCTGCATCTACAGAGTCACAGTGTAGAGGAGACAACAACCAGACCATGTTGCTGCTGCATCTACAGAGTCACAGTGTAGAGGAGACAACAACCAGACCATGTTGCTGCTGAATCTTCAGAGTCACAGTGTAGAGGAGACAACAACCAGACCATGTTGCTGCTGCATCTACAGAGTCACAGTGTAGAGGAGACAACAACCAGACCATGTTGCTGCTGCATCTACAGAGTCACAGTGTAGAGGAGACAACAACCAGACCATGTTGCTGCTGCATCTTCAGAGTCACAGTGTAGAGGAAACAACTACCAGACCATGTTGCTGCTGCATCTTCAGAGTCACAGTGTAGAGGAGACAACAACCAGACCATGTTGCTGCTGCATCTACAGAGTCACAGTGTAGAGGAGACAACAACCAGACCATGTTGCTGCTGCATCTACAGAGTCACAGTGTAGAGGAGACAACAACCAGACCATGTTGCTGCTGCATCTTCAGAGTCACAGTGTAGAGGAGACAACAACCAGACCATGTTGCTGCTGCATCTACAGAGTCACAGTGTAGAGGAGACAACAACCAGACCATGTTGCTGCTGCATCTTCAGAGTCACAGTGTAGAGGAGACAACAACCAGACCATGTTGCTGCTGCATCTTCAGAGTCACAGTGTAGAGGAGACAACAACCAGACCATGTTGCTGCTGCATCTTCAGAGTCACAGTGTAGAGGAGACAACAACCAGACCATGTTGCTGCTGCATCTTCAGAGTCACAGTGTAGAGGAGACAACAACCAGACCATGTTGCTGCTGCATCTTCAGAGTCACAGTGTAGAGGAGACAACAACCAGACCATGTTGCTGCTGCATCTACAGAGTCACAGTGTAGAGGAGACAACAACCAGACCATGTTGCTGCTGCATCTACAGAGTCACAGTGTAGAGGAGACAACAACCAGACCATGTTGCTGCTGAATCTTCAGAGTCACAGTGTAGAGGAGACAACAACCAGACCATGTTGCTGCTGCATCTACAGAGTCACAGTGTAGAGGAGACAACAACCAGACCATGTTGCTGCTGCATCTACAGAGTCACAGTGTAGAGGAGACAACAACCAGACCATGTTGCTGCTGCATCTACAGAGTCACAGTGTAGAGGAGACAACAACCAGACCATGTTGCTGCTGCATCTACAGAGTCACAGTGTAGAGGAGACAACAACCAGACCATGTTGCTGCTACATCTACAGAGTCACAGTGTAGAGGAGACAACAACCAGACCATGTTGCTGCTGCATCTTCAGAGTCACGTTGTTGATTTGCTGGAAGAAAAAGTCATTTTAGTACATCTCAGCACACCATTTCAGTGCATGTCAGTCCATTAGCTACTGAAATCTGTTTGACACATGCTATGTTGTTCATCTCAACACAGCTGTATTAGTGACTATGAAATGCAGCATTTCCATTTAGCACTGCAATCTTCAGTTACATAGCTGATGTGCTGAAATGAGCATCAGGGACTGACTGAATAGACCCCCGGCACTCCATAGGATAAGCATCTAAACAATGGAAGTGAATGCTGATGTCTGCATGAATAAACACATGGCTGGTACTGTAGAGGTCCATTCAAACGAACAATTAAGGGAAAATGATTTAAGATGAATGTGCCTCAGTTTATTCTTTCCCCATTTAATGCATTTGAACACGACACAGGATGTGTTCCCTGCAGACCTGGTGAAGACAGTAGTTAGTGAGCTGGCTGGAACATGACACAGGATGTGTTCCCTGCAGACCTGGTGAAGACAGTAGTTAGTGAGCTGGCTGGAACATGACACAGGATGTGTTCCCTGCAGACCTGGTGAAGACAGTAGTTAGTGAGCTGGCTGGAACATGACACAGGATGTGTTCCCTGCAGACCTGGTGAAGACAGTAGTTAGTGAGCTGGCTGGAACATGACACAGGATGTGTTCCCTGCAGACCTGGTGAAGACAGTAGTTAGTGAGCTGGCTGGAACATGACACAGGATGTGTTCCCTGCAGACGTGGTGAAGACAGTAGTTAGTGAGCTGGCTGGAACATGACACAGGATGTGTTCCCTGCAGACCTGGTGAAGACAGTAGTTAGTGAGCTGGCTGGAACATGACACAGGATGTGTTCCCTGCAGACGTGGTGAAGACAGTAGTTAGTGAGCTGGCTGGAACACGACACAGGATGTGTTCCCTGCAGACCTGGTGAAGACAGTAGTTAGTGAGCTGGCTGGAACACGACACAGGATGTGTTCCCTGCAGACCTGGTGAAGACAGTAGTTAGTGAGCTGGCTGGAACACGACACAGGATGTGTTCCCTGCAGACCTGGTGAAGACAGTAGTTAGTGAGCTGGCTGGAACACGACACAGGATGTGTTCCCTGCAGACCTGGTGAAGACAGTAGTTAGTGAGCTGGCTGGAACATGACACAGGATGTGTTCCCTGCAGACCTGGTGAAGACAGTAGTTAGTGAGCTGGCTGGAACATGACACAGGATGTGTTCCCTGCAGACCTGGTGAAGACAGTAGTTAGTGAGCTGGCTAGGTTACTGTAGAGCAGGGCTAAGTGTAAGGGCAGGCGGTCAGGGAGGCACGGAGGTGAGTGGGTCGCTGTTCACTGTTCCAGCCCTGAGCTAAACATAGACCCAGACGATTGCAGGTTCACCCTCCAGGGAACGGAGCTGATGGAGAGGGAGAGGGAAAGAGAGAGGGAGGGGGAAAGAGAGAGGGAGGGGGAAAGAGAGAGGGAGGAGGAAAGAAAGAGGGAGATGGTGGAAGGAGGGAAAGATTGAGGGGAAGGAGAAGGAGATGAAGAAGGAGAGAAAGGGGGATGAGAAAGGAGAGGAAGAAAGAGAGAAAGGGGGATGGAGAAAGGAGAGGTAAGAGGAGAGAAAAGGGGATGAGAAAGGAGAGGTAGGAGGAGAGAAATGGGGATGGAGAAAGGAGAGGAAGAAAGAAAGAGAAAGAGGGATGGTGAAAGGAGAGGTAGGAGGAGAGAAAGGGGGATGGAGAAAGGAGAGGAAGAAAGAGAGAAAGGGGGATGGAGAAAGGAGATGAAGAAGGAGATAAAGGGGGATGAGAAAGGAGAGGAAGAAAGAGAGAAAGGGGGATAATGGAGAGGTAGAAGGCAGAGGAAAATCAAGGTAGAGGGAAGAAGGAGCGGCAGCAGGAGAAGAGAAGGAGAGCGAAGGAGATGAAGGGAAATGGAGAGAGAAAAGGAGAGAGGGAGAGAGGCAGAAAGGGAGAAGGAACGGAATAGGGAGAGATAGAGGACAATAGGATGAGTCATTGTAATAACTGTAATAATGGATTGAATTTAAAAGTGTTTCAATCTTTCCATTCATTCCATTCCAGCCATGACAATGAGCCCCATCCAACGATTTGTCCAATCACAAGCCTCCGCTGGATGAGTTGGCGAGATAGGCTTGAGGACCTTACACCCACTTCAGATCCAGAAGCATGACAGACCTGTTTCAATGCAGCCATTGCAGTGTTCTGTTCTATAGGGGGAACATCCCTGTGCACTGGAGAATGTATCCTCCTGGACTCACTCCAGTGCTCTCTCTCATGAACCCACAAGGCCAGATAAAGGAAGAGCTGCCACAAACATGGACATGGTGCTGGTGTGACAGCCTGGCCCTGCCTCTGTGTGACAGCCTGGCCCTGCCTCTGTGTGACAGCCTGGCCCTGCCTCTGTGTGACAGCCTGGCCCTGCCTCTGTGTGACAGCCTGGCCCTGCCTCTGTGTGACAGCCTGGCCCTGCCTCTGTGTGACAGCCTGGCCCTGCCTCTGTGTGACAGCCTGGCCCTGCCTCTGTCACCACCAGCCGTGAGTCTCAGAGTCAGAGAGGCTGGTGTCACTGGGATGATTGGGATGATCCTCTATGACCTGGTTACTCAACCCTGCACCTTAGAGGCTGCTGCCCTATATACATAGACATGGAATCACTTTAATAATGTTTACATACTGCTTTACTCATCTCATATGTATATACTGTATTCTATTCTACTGTATTTTAGTCAATGCCACTGTGACATAGCTCGTCCTAATATTTACATATTTTTTAATTATATTATTTTACTTTTAGATTTGTGTGTACTGTTGTGTATTGTTAGATATTACTGCACTGTTGGAGCTAGGAACAGAAGCATTTCGCTGCACCCACAATAACTTCTGTTAAATATGTGTATGTGACAAATAAAATTAGATTTGATATTTGGTATCTGTGACCGCATTGTGATCGGGACCCAGAGGAATCAAAAGAATCATCTATCACCTGCATGTAAATCTTCTGGTCCAGTGTGAGGACTCCAGCAAAACTCCTTCCCTACTTCACCGCCGCACGGTCAACTTCAACAGATATCAGCCCTCAGTGTCTCCTACTACGTCTCAGCCTGCCGCCACCCAGACACTGGCTGCGTCTCAAATGGTACCCTATTCCCTGTGTAGTGCACAACTTTTGCCCAGGGCCTATAGGGTAAGTAGTGCACTACATAGGGAATAAGATGCCATTTGAGACGCAGACAGTCTCTCTCCTCTATGTCTGTCTGTGTTCCTCCTGCCAGATTCCAGAGAGGGAGGAATGCAACGAGGAGAGGCCCTCATAGCGCGGCAATTAACATTTCGACAGTGTTCCCACACCTATGAGGTCACACCTATGAGGTCACTGCTTAATGACAGCATATTCATGAAAGGAAAATATTTGCCCAAAGCTGTTTCCAAGCGGCCACGGACCGGTGTACAGTAACCACTATAAGATCATAGAAAGGCGTTGGATGGGGGGTTTAGAAAGATGATAGGAGAGGAGGGGAGAGGAGGAGAAGAGACAAACGACGGCGTTGGCTTTGAAGACGCGGGTCGGCGTGCTGAGTGGACTCCCTGTGAAGGGTCTCTAATGACAGAAGAATGCCCCCACTGTTAGAGCTGGCACCAAGCAGAGGGAGGGAGACGACATTACCAGATAACCACCCAACCAGGAGGGCATCTGCACAGAGGGAGAGAGGGGGGAAGACAGAGATGCATACATGGGTAGTAGGATAGAGCAAGAGAGTGCTAGAGGGATGGATAGAGACATGTTGAAAGGAGAGACAGGGTTAAATGGTGAGAGGGAGGGAGAGCAATTACAGAAAAGAAAGAGTTACAGTCTCAATCAAAGAGACAGAGAGGAGAAATAGAGAGAGAAGGAGATGAGAGAGAGGAGAAGGAAAGAGAGAGAGAATGAGAGAGGAGAAGGAAAGAGAGAGAGAATGAGAGAGAGAGAGACAGCAGGAGGCAGATAGTCCTCCAAACGAGCAGACTGCACACTGTCCTCCATTTCCCCAAATAACATCCCTCCCTGCTGCTGCCCCCGACTGAGAGATACACACCACACAGCCCCAGTCTGGGGGAGGGGAACAGAGACAGAGAGATGGAGGGAGGGAGACGGAGAGATGGAGGAGGGAGGGGGTAGGAAGAGAAAGGGAAAGCGAGGGAGAGAAATAGAAGGGAGAATGAGAAAGGGTGAGGGAGAGGGAGGAAGAATGGGAGAGAATAGGAAAGATACAGAGGTAAAGGAAAAGAGGAATGGGGGAAGGAGAAATTAAAGTAAGGGGAAAGGAAGGAGAGATGGGAGGACGGGATGGAAGACTGATGGAAGGAATATGAAAGATATCCAGAGACTTGGGATTGAATGAAATCCATTAACCACTTTCCAGGATAGGTGGATATTAGCATTTTTCCTGTGCAGTGAGAAAATCCATGTTGGAATGATGAGTCCAAGTCCACACCTGCTTCTCTTCACCATGGAAACATCATCCACACCTACAACATCCCCCAACTGACTCAGCATCTACACACACACACACACACACACACACACACACACACACACACACACACACACACACACACACACACACACACACACACACACACACACACACACACACACACACACACACAGCTTTGTTTTCGTGAATATTCTGGAGGTTTTGTGGAGTAAAAATGTGCGCCCCTTCAAAATCCTTTTTTCCCTAACCCCTAACCCCTAACCCTAACCCCTAACCCTAACCCCTAACCCCTAACCCTAACCCCTAACCCTTGCCTTAACCCCTAACCCTTGCCTTAACCCCTAACCCTTGCCTTAACCCCTAACCCCTAACCCTAACCCCTAACCCTAACCCCTAACCCCTAACCCTTAACCCTAACCCCTAACCCCTAACCCTTGCCTTAACCCCAAAATAGCATTTTAATAAATTCAGGACGTGGAAAAAGTCCTGACTTTTAAAAATGCTCTTGTTTTCCTACCTTGTCAGGACATTCTGGTGACTTATTAGGACATTGTGGTCCTTATAAGATAGGAAAACGAGTTCACACACACACACACACACACACACACACACACACACACACACACACACACACACACACACACACACACACACACACACAGCTTTGTTTTCGTGAATATTCTGGAGGTTTTGTGGAGTAAAAATGTGCGCCCCTTCAAAATCCTTTTTTCCCTAACCCCTAACCCCTAACCCTAACCCCTAACCCTAACCCCTAACCCCTAACCCTAACCCCTAACCCCTAACCCTAACCCCTAACCCTTGCCTTAACCCCTAACCCGTGCCTTAACCCCTAACCCCTAACCTTAACCCCTAACCCCTAACCGCTAACCCCTAACCCTTGCCTTAACCCCAAAATAGCATTTTAATAAATTCAGGACGTGGAAAAAGTCCTGACTTTTAAAAATGCTCTTGTTTTCCTACCTTGTCAGGACATTCTGGTGACTTATTAGGACATTGTGGTCCTTATAAGATAGGAAAACGAGTTCACACACACACACACACACACACACACACACACACACACACACACACACACACACACACACACACACACACACACACACACACACACACACACACACACACACACACACACACACACACACACACACACAAAAACAAAACAAATAACCCCATTGCAGAGAAAGAAAATGGTGGACGTGATTCAGGACTGGAGTCAATAACACCACTATGACATAACCACACTCCACCATCATCATCATCCTCCTCCCATCCACAACCAAGCAGCAGCAGTAGACAGCTGGAGCTATCAAATCAAAGCCTGGGAGACTTCCTCTTTCAGATGGGTTTGAGATGGTGGGCTTTACGCTCTCGTCTGGCTGCCAGGGATCTACTGCTGGGAATGAGACGTCACTTGAAGCCACTGCAACCTTATAAGGCAAGACTCTCTGCCAGAGTGGGGGAGGGAGGAGGCTGCTTTCAATTATCTGTGACAAAGACCAAATTAAGGCACCTGTCTTTTTCAGTATGGTTCGTTATAATACAGTTTCCTGGGATCACAATCAATGGGATGTGATTCAGATTCAGTCATAGTGAAGATATAGATGGGTTCATTGCAGGGAAATTAGATGAAGCATGGTATTTCATTCACATCCTTAGAAATGTAGGCCTAATATTTTGATTGTATGAATTATTGATCACAGGTCCAACGCTTCATATAGGGAGAATGCAAACTGTCCTCTCACATTGACTGGTTCTCAATCAATATCACCTGATTATGGGGGTAGACTGACCAGCCACGCGCTCAATGACTGGGCGTGCTGGCGCACACACACCAATATTTGGGGCTTTGAGTGTAATACTCTTTTGGCTGCACTGGCCACACAGTTATAGCCCACACAGTTATGTGCCACACAGCTATAGCCCACACAGTTATGTGTCACACAGCTATAGCCCACACAGTTATGTGTCACACAGCTATAGCCCACACAGTTATGTGTCACACAGTTATGTGCCACACAGTTATGTGTCACACAGTTATGTGCCACACAGTTATGTGTCACACAGTTATGTGCCACACAGTTATGTGTCACACAGTTATGTGCCACACAGTTATGTGCCACACAGTTATAGCCCACACAGTTATAGCCCACACAGTTATGTGCCACACAGTTATAGCCCACACAGTTATGTGCCACACAGTTATAGCCCACACAGTTGTGTCACACAGCTATAGCCCACACAGGTATGTGCCACACAGTTATGTGCCACACAGTTATGTGCCACACAGTTATGTGCCACACAGTTATAGCCCACACAGTTATGTGCCACACAGTTATAGCCCACACAGTTATGTGTCACACAGTTATAGCCCACACAGTTATGTGCCACACAGTTATAGCCCACACAGTTATGTGCCACACAGTTATGTGTCACACAGTTATAGCCCACACAGTTATGTGTCACACAGTTATAGCCCACACAGTTATGTGTCACACAGTTATAGCCCACACGGTTATGTGCCCCACAGTTATGTGCCACACGGTTATGTGCCACACAGTTATGTGCCACACAGTTATGTGTCACACAGTTATGTGCCACACAGTTATGTGTCACACAGTTATGTGCCACACAGTTATGTGTCACACAGTTATGTGCCACACAGTTATGTGCCACACAGTTATGTGCCACACAGTTATAGCCCACACAGTTATGTGCCACACAGTTATAGCCCACACAGTTATGTGTCACACAGTTATGTGCCACACAGTTATGTGTCACACAGTTATGTGCCACACAGTTATGTGTCACACAGCTATAGCCCACACAGTTATGTGTCACACAGTTATGTGTCACACAGTTATGTGCCACACAGTTATGTGTCACACAGTTATGTGCCACACAGTTATGTGCCACACAGTTATGTGCCACACAGTTATAGCCCACACAGTTATGTGCCACACAGTTATAGCCCACACAGTTATGTGCCACACAGTTATAGCCCACACAGTTGTGTCACACAGCTATAGCCCACACAGGTATGTGCCACACAGTTATGTGCCACACAGTTATGTGCCACACAGTTATGTGCCACACAGTTATGTGCCACACAGTTATAGCCCACACAGTTATGTGCCACACAGTTATAGCCCACACAGTTATGTGTCACACAGTTATAGCCCACACAGTTATGTGCCACACAGTTATAGCCCACACAGTTATGTGCCACACAGTTATGTGTCACACAGTTATAGCCCACACAGTTATGTGTCACACAGTTATAGCCCACACAGTTATGTGTCACACAGTTATAGCCCACACGGTTATGTGCCCCACAGTTATGTGCCACACGGTTATGTGCCACACAGTTATGTGCCACACAGTTATGTGCCACACAGTTATGTGTCACACAGTTATGTGTCACACAGTTATGTGTCACACAGTTATAGCCCACACAGTTATGTGCCACACAGTTATGTGCCACACAGTTATGTGCCACACAGTTATAGCCCACACAGTTATGTGTCACACAGTTATAGCCCACACAGTTATGTGCCACACAGTTATAGCCCACACAGTTATAGCCCACACAGTTATGTGTCACACAGTTATAGCCCACACAGTTATGTGTCACACAGTTATAGCCCACACAGTTATGTGCCACACAGTTATAGCCCACACAGTTATGTGCCACACAGTTATAGCCCACACAGTTATGTGTCCACAGTTATAGCCCACACAGTTATGTGCCACACAGTTATAGCCCACACAGTTATGTGCCACACAGTTATAGCCCACACAGTTATGTGCCACACGGTTATGTGCCACACAGTTATAGCCCACACAGTTATAGCCCACACAGTTATGTGTCACACAGTTATAGCCCACACAGTTATGTGTCACACAGTTATAGCCCACACAGTTATAGCCCACACAGTTATGTGCCACACAGTTATCTGCCACACAGTTATAGCCCACACAGTTATGTGTCACACAGTTATAGCCCACACAGTTATAGCCCACACAGTTATAGCCCACACAGTTATAGCCCACACAGTTATCTGCCACACAGTTATAGCCCACACAATTATGTGTCACACAGTTATGTGCCACACAGTTATGTGCCACACAGTTATGTGTCACACAGTTATAGCCCACACAGTTATGTGCCACACAGTTATAGCCTACACAGTTATGTGTCACACAGTTATAGCCCACACAGTTATGTCACACAGTTATAGCCCACACAGTTATAGCCCACACAGTTAAAGCCCACACGGTTATGTGTCACACAGTTATAGCCCACACAGTTATGTGCCACACAGTTGTGTCACACAGTTATAGCCCACACAGTTATGTGCCACACAGTTATGTGCCACACAGTTATAGCCCACACAGTTATGTGCCACACAGTTATAGCCCACACAGTTATGTGCCACACAGTTATAGCCCACACAGTTATAGCCCACACAGTTATGTGCCACACAGTTATAGCCCACACAGTTATGTGCCACACAGTTATAGCCCACACAGTTATGTGCCACACAGTTATGTGTCACACAGTTATAGCCCACACAGTTATGTGTCACACAGTTATGTGTCACACAGTTATAGCCCACACAGTTATGTGTCACATAGTTATAGCCCACACAGTTATGTGCCACATAGTTATAGCCCACACAGGCAGTACCTGCAAAACAGGTGAGGTGGTCGTACAACTGCCATCGTGCCAACTGGCATGGAGTAATGCCATGAAGAAAACTGGCATGGTGTCACACTGAATCTATGAACGTGAGGGTTTTTCGACTCGTATCCAGATAAGAAAGCATGCTTTCTAATGTGGAATACCTGAACTGTAGCATTTTTAAAGTGTGAAAGGAATGTTTGAGTAACATTTCAAATAATATACAACATCACCACTCAAACATCCAGCACTCATCTTCCCGATCACCCCTTGTATAGTTGACACTGTATTCAAGAAATCTAAAACAAGAACCTAAAGCACCAACACCTCTCCAGTGTGAGTGTACTCTGACACCTTCTCCCATCTCCACATAGTGCCCTGGCTGCAAAAGGAGCAAGCGACCCCTCGCAGAAACCAAGACCTCGTCGTGCCTCGTCTGTGTTGGGTAATCCCTTGAGCTGCTAAAGAAGAGAGTGCTGACTGTGCCCTTTCCCATCCTAATCCCGGGCTGTGGGCCCTGCCAGAATAATCCTGGATTTAGGAGCTGCTCCCTACGGAGCGACCGGGGACTCCAAAGGGGGCTGATTGTACACAGCTGCGCCTCAGGCACCGGCTTTACCCCCTCACAGTCACTCACAGAGGAACGGAGAGGAGACAATCCATCCAATCCAATAACACAGACAAACACAGGCTTATTAGACAAAATGGCAGCAAACCCTACCCCAGCCAAGGCAGGCAGTCGCCTCAGGGGCATTGCATTGATTCAACCAGTTATGAGAGAAAAGCATGGGGAGATGAATGATATTGAATGATGATGGTTGATAAAGAGGGATAATAGTGGATGATATTTGTATTCAACAGAATTGAATTAACTTATCTAAGAGGTTGGTGGTGAGATTGTTAGAAGAGAACCACCAACGATGTGTGGTTACGGTGCAGCGCTAGACTAAATCATCTTCATAGCCCACGGCGGCCATTTTGTCATAGAACGCTCAGTCGCTCACCACACATAACACACTCACACACTCTGTAAAATATCACATCTTATTTGAAGAGGCAATGAAACATGAAACAAGCATGACTTCTGTACACGTATAAAAGCATTGGGCGAGGCTGCTGTACAGGAATAATCCTGTATGCTGACATACAGAGAGCCCTTACAGGTGTCTTCTGTCTGGTAAAGGGATGTTTTGACTGTCATCGTAGCCACAGGCTCGGCAGACATTAGGGTAAGGCCTGAAACAATCTCAAGTAGATATACGCCAATGATTCTTGGTTTGATTGTTCCATGGCATTGACTGGGACCACTGGAATTTATTAGCACATATTCACAACATGAGTAAAGCAAAATAACAAAGTACACGTGTCGGGTGAAAGCCCTGAACGGTGGGAGGGAGGAAAAGAGGAAGGGGGAGAGAGAGAGAGCGAGAGAGCGAGAGAGAGAGAGAGAGAGAGAGAGAGAGAGAGAGAGAGAGAGAGAGAGAGAGAGAGAGAGAGAGAGAGAGAGAGAGAGAGAGAGAGAGAGAGAGATACAAGAGAACGAGAGAATAGAAAAAGGCATGAACAAGAGAACGAAAGAATGAAAGCGTGAACCACAGATATGGAACAAAGCCAGAGTTGCCTGAGGGGACAACCAGAGGTAGGGACCACAAAAGAGGGACCTCACCATCATTTCTAAAACCACAAGGGGGTTTCACAGGACATTAGAGAGTGACAAATCACCCCTTTAATGTTGGTCCTCCTAGACGTGAGAGAGTCACCATGCTCTGAGCAACAACACCAGGTGTGTCAACACCACAAGCCTGCTAGGAATGACCCCAGTACTGCCCTCCCAGAGAGAGCACATCATAGGGAACGCTAGTTAACAGCAGATCTAGTACTGCCCTCTCAGAGAGAGCACATCATAGGGAATGTTAGTTAACAGCAGATCCAGTACTGCCCTCCCAGAGAGAGCACATCATAGGGAACGCTAGTTAACAGCAGATCCAGTACTGCCCTCCCAGAGAGAGCAGATCATAGGGAATGTTAGTTAACAGCAGATCTAGTACTGCCCTCCCAGAGAGAGCACATCATAGGGAACGCTAGTTAACAGCAGATCCAGTACTGCCCTCTCAGAGAGAGCACATCATAGGGAACGCTAGTTAACAGCAGATCCAGTACTGCCCTCTCAGAGAGAGCACATCATAGGGAACGCTAGTTAACAGCAGATCTAGTACTGCCCTCTCAGAGAGAGCACATCATAGGGAACGCTAGTTAACAGCAGATCCAGTACTGCCCTCTCAGAGAGAGCACATCATAGGGAACGCTAGTTAACAGCAGATCTAGTACTGCCCTCTCAGAGAGAGCACATCATAGGGAACGCTAGTTAACAGCAGATCCAGTACTGCCCTCTCAGAGAGAGCACATCATAGGGAATGTTAGTTAACAGCAGATCCAGTACTGCCCTCCCAGAGAGAGCACATCATAGGGAACGCTAGTTAACAGCAGATCCAGTACTGCCCTCTCAGAGAGAGCACATCATAGGGAACGCTAGTTAACAGCAGATCCAGTACTGCCCTCTCAGAGAGAGCACATCATAGGGAACGCTAGTTAACAGCAGATCCAGTACTGCCCTCTCAGAGAGAGCACATCATAGGGAACGCTAGTTAACAGCAGATCCAGTACTGCCCTCCCAGAGAGAGCACATCATAGGGAACGCTAGTTAACAGCAGATCCAGTACTGCCCTCCCAGAGAGAGCACATCATAGGGAACGCTAGTTAACAGCTGATCTAGTACTGCCCTCCCAGAGAGAGCACATCATAGGGAACGCTAGTTAACAGCAGATCCAGTACTGCCCTCTCAGAGAGAGCACATCATAGGGAACGCTAGTTAACAGCAGATCCAGTACTGCCCTCCCAGAGAGAGCACATCATAGGGAATGTTAGTTAACAGCAGATCCAGTACTGCCCTCTCAGAGAGAGCACATCATAGGGAACGCTAGTTAACAGCAGATCCAGTACTGCCCTCCCAGAGAGAGCACATCATAGGGAATGTTAGTTAACAGCAGATCCAGTACTGCCCTCTCAGAGAGAGCACATCATAGGGAATGTTAGTTAACAGCAGATCCAGTGACTGTCCTCTGTACTCTATGAGTTTGGCTTGAAGAATGGATGGTTAACGGATGATAGCCAGAACCTTTATCATTTCCTTTGGCGTTTAATTTGTCAAAACAAGGACTGATAGTAAAATGGTGTTCAATCAATGGTAAATTAGTTTTCAGATGCTTACATTTCACTGTGATGGTTAAAACTCAAACAGAAACAGAAACCAGGTTGCTGAATACAGATGACACAGTGTTAAGCCCTGGGAAAATGGGCTGGAGATATAGTATGTCAGTGACATAATATTAACCTAATAACTACTGCACTATGATACTAAAATATAACCTACATTGTAAATTACAATAAGTCAATTAAATCAGTTTATAAAATAAAAGGATAGCCTTCCAGTGAAAATGCATCATGTACTTTGTTTTGATCAACATGGCTCACCGTTTATCATCGGTGTTACTGTGCCTTCAACCGCTGAGCTCTGCTAACCGGACTGCTTATTTACTTGCTGGCTCGTGTCGTGTGGGGTTTTAACTTGCGTCATCACCCGTATCCCATGGCTCCGGTGGAGCATGTCAGGGGAGAGACTGGAGCTAATGTTTTAACCCTTAACAACCCTTAAAGGTCCAATGCAGCTGTTTTTATCACAATATCAAATCATTTCTGGGTAACAATTAAGTACCTTATTGTGATTGTTTTCAAATAAAATTGTCAAAAAGAAACAAAAATAGCTTCTTAGCAAAGAGCAATTTCTCAAGCAATATTTTTTTTATCTAGGACGGTCTGAGATTGGTCTGAGTGGGGAGGGAGAAAACTAGCAGTTATTGGCAGAGGGGCTTGAAACTCTCGTTGTCTTGGTCTATCAACTAATTTACCGCCTGGTGATGTCACCATGGAAGGCCAAAACTCCATCCCACCAAAACAGGCAGAAATTTCAGGCGGTCTTTTCAAAACAGCTGTTACACTAAAAATGCATTATCATACTTTTCACAGTATTATTCCAACCTCATGGTGTGAAAATATATATAGCACACAGGAAAATCTAGTTTGACTGCACTGGGCCTTTAACAGCACTACTGTGACCATGTTACATCATTCACATTATACAGTACATGAGTCACGTTACCCCAAGCAGGAGTTTCATCATCTTCAGAGCAGTTGTTATTCTAGTCTATTGTATTTTATTCTATTCTGAGAGCCTTACATTGAGAAAAATACTAATATCTTATATCGGTTCTTACATACATTTTATTTTAAGAGCGATGCAATTTTAAAAAATCAGAGGTTCAACCTAATGTATAAAAAGCAGTCAACAATATTTTGTGTGAGCCATTGAACGACTGAGGCACAGAAACAGTGACGTTTAGTCTGATGAGGTGATATGACATGACATAGAGGCTACAGTAAACCCATCACCATGGCAACACATTTTCCATGCTTCATTCCATGTGGTCTACATTAACCTGAAAGCTGAGTTACAAAGTGAGGGCTGCACCTGAACAGCTGATCTAACATCAGTTTTCCTCACCCCTGACTTTGTCATTATAAGTCAGAGAGCCCAACTGTTCCATAATATCCAAATATTTTCCATCTCCCTTCTATTCCAGAACCATTATGATTACAATTTTAGAAAAATAAATACGCAGCTCTCTTAGTAATTCATTTTCTCTCTCTGGACGTTCATTACAGTAGCTGACACACATCCACAAGCACGTACAGTTGAAGTCAGAAGTTTACATACACCTTAGCCAAATACATTTAAACTCAGTTTTTCACAATTCCTGACATTTAATCCTAGTAAAAATTCCCTGTTTTAGGCCAGTTAGGATCACCACTTTATTTTAAGAATGTGAAATGTCAGAATAATAGTAGAGAATGATTTATTTCAGCTTTTATTTATTTCATCACATTCCCAGTGGGTCAGAAGTTTACATACACTCAATTAGTATGTGGTAGCATTGCCTTTAAATTGTTTAACTTGGGTCAAACGTTTCAGGTAGCATTCCACAAGCTTCCCACAATAAGTTGGGTGAATTTTGGTCCATTCCTCCTGACAGAGCTGGTGTAACTGAGTCAGGTTTGTAAGCCTCCTTGCTCGCACACGCTTTTTCAGTTCTGCCAACACATTTTCTATGGGATTGAGGTCAGGGCTTTGTGATGGCCACTCCAATATCTTGACTTTGTTGTCCTTAAGCCATTTTTTAAGCCACAACTTTGGAAGTATGCTTGGGGTCATTGTCCATTTGGAAGACCCATTTGCGACCAAGCTTTAACTTCCTGACTGATGTCTTGAGTTGTTGCTTCAATATATCCACACAATTTTCTTTCCTCATGATGCCATCTATTTTGTGAAGTGCACCAGTCCCTGCTGCAGCAAAGCACCCCCACAACATGATGCTGCCAGCCCGTGCTTCACGATTGGGATGGTGTTCTTTGGCTTGCAAGCCTCCCCCTTTAACCTCCAAATATAACGATGGTCATTATGACCAAACAGTTCTATTTTTGTTTCATCAGACCAGACAACATTTCTCAAAAAATTACGATCTTTTTCCCCATGTGCAGTTGCAAACTGTAGTCAGGCTTTTTTATGTTGGTTTTGGAGCAGTGGCTTCTTCCTTGCTGAGTGGCCTTTCAGGTTATGTTAATATAGGACTCGTTTTACTGTGGATATTGATACTTTTGTACCTGTTTCCTCCAGCATCTTCACAGGGTTCTTTGCTGTTGTTCTGGGATTGATTTGCACTTTTCGCACCAAAGTACGTACATCTCCAGGAGACAACGCGTATCCTTCCTGAGCGGTATGACGGCTGTGTGGTCCCATGGTGTTAATACTTGTGTACTATTGTTTGTACAGATAAACGTGGTACCTTCAGGCATTTGGAAATTGCTCCCAAGGATGAACTGGACTTGTGGAGGTCTACCATTTATTTTCTGAGGTCTTGGCTGATGTCTTTTGATTTTCCCATGATGTCAAGCAAAGAAGCAATGAGTTTGAAGGTAGGCCTTGAAATACATCCACAGGTACACCTCCAATTTGTACATGTAAACTTCTGACCCACTGGAATTGTGATACAGTGAATTATAAGTGAAATAATTTGTCTGTAAACAATTGTTGGAAAAGTAGATGTCCTAACCGACTTGCCAAAACTATAGTTTGTTAACAAGAACTTTGTGGAGTGGTTGAAAAATGAGTTTTAATGACTCCAACCTAAGTGTACATAAACTTCCGACTTCAACTGTACACACAATTTGACACAAAGTGCACATTTCAAAGTTACTACTGTTTTACACAGACAACCAAGCATAATATGTTGCTATTTTGTGAACCACTATATTTCTGTAATAAGTCATACTTTTCACCAGCATGCCACCAATGTTGGAATAGTACCGTTGTGGCAGAGTTGAGTTTTGACATTATGGTGAGAGGCCAAGACAAGTTAAGCCATTTGCATTAGAGCGTGAACATGAATCTATTTTTTCCCTGATCCTTACATGGACAGAGAACACAGAGTACAGACAAGATGGCTGCTCCCAAAGTGACACAGCAGAGGCGATATACACTGAGTGTACAAAACATTAGGAACACCTTACTAATATTGAGTTGCACCCCCATTTGCCCTCAGAACAACCTCAATTCATTGGGGGATGAACTCTACAAGGTGTCGAAAACGTTCCACAGGGATGCTGACCCCAATGCTTCCCACAGTTGTGTCAAATAGGCTGGATGTCCTTTGGGTGGTGGACCATTCTTGATACACACGGGAAACTGTTGTGTGTGGAAAAACCCAGCAGCGTTACAGTTCTTGACACACTCAAACCGGTGCACCTGGCACCTCCTACCATACCCTGTTCAAAGGCACTCAAATATGTTGTCTTGCCCATTCACCCTCTGAATGGCACACATACACAATCCATGTCTCAATTGTCTCAAGGCTTAGAAATCCTTCTTTAACCTGTCTCCTCCCCTTCATATACACTGATTGAAGTGGATTTAACGAGTGACATCAATAAGGGATCATAGCTTTCATCTGAATTCACCTGGTCAGTCTGTCATGGAAAGAGCAGGTTCCTAATGTTTTGTACACTCAGTGTATAAAGGAAAATAATTATCAGCTGTCTAATGAAATAACATGCAATACACTTAGAAATATGATTACAATGTATGAAATACGGATATATTGTTTTCCAATGCCATGACTCTTTTTGCTCTAGCTAAGAATAAGCATTATGCAAGGAAAATTCCTTGTTTATAAGATTTTGTCCTGATACAAACTTTGGCCTGACCTAATCTAGAAGTAATTGAGAATGATCAGCCATAATTTATGGCCCATAATTCTTTCATAATGACATCACAAATCCAGACGGAGGGAGAAAAGGTTTTCATATTTCTGTCAATAAGGCAGTCATCAGAGTATATTCAATAAGTAATCTCTCTCTCTCCCTCTCTCCCTCTCTCCCTCTCTCTCCCCCTCCCCATCCCCATCCTCCCACTCCCATGCAATGATAATAGCATAGATAGTGTGGCCAATTTAGGAGAGCGAAACTGTGTCTGTATCATTGATCATAAAATATCCGAGCTTCATAATCGCATTGAAAGCTAAACTAAGCCTGTGGACTGGGTCTTTATGAAATTATGTTTCAGAGTCATTGTTATATGCAGTACTTCTCCATATAACACTACTTGTATACTACTGTGTACGTCACCATAAGACCAGTATTTATTCTGGACTACTGTTACTGTACTGAAAGAACACAACATATCATATCTTGAGTTTGAACAAATGAACAGGAAAACGTCAGTAATTTAATTTTTTTTTAAAAAAGCCTAAATAAATTCCAAAACAATGAACCAAAACAAACATAAAATCCAACCGAACAATACCAGGAAATGAGCCAATGAACACAGAGAACATAGTAGCTTCCACAAGCACCAAGCTTCCCTGTCACTCTCCATTCACTACTGTTTTATGGTGGTGACTGACTGTGGCAGTGGCAGGTCCATTAACACCTCCGCACCACACCGCCCAGCCCCCTCGATAAACAGCCCAGCCGGGGTCCACCCTAATGGGCCAAACTCATTCTTAGCCCAGCCTGTCTCCAGGTGTGGAAGTGTGGCCCTGTAATTGATAATTAAGGGGCAATAACCCAGTGGTCAATGCAGACCCACAGCAGGGGAGGGGGAGGGAGGGGCCAGGCCCCACACTGTCACTCAAAGAAAAGAGAGAGGGAGAGAGATGGGGGTAGGTTGTTGGCTGCAATTCAGTAAGGGAAGCTTGGAGGGACAAACACACAAACAGGCAAGTATGGCTTGCACATAGGCAGGCATGAACGCAGGCATGAACTTAGGCAGGCAGGCATGCCCTCACGCACACACACAATGCTGAGAAACAGATAGATGTGATAAAGGAGTTTGGCCGGTAGGGAGGGTTTGGCCGGTAGGGATATCCTTGTCTCAGTATGTAAAAATGTAATAAAATGTATGCACTCTACTGTAAGTCGCTCTGGATAAGAGCGTCTGCTAAATGACTAAAATGTAAATGTAAATGTAAGGAGGACCACACAGATGAATCACACACCCACACTGATCTGCAGCATACAAATTCTAATGGACAACACAGAGACTGACACACACACACACACACACACACACACACACACACGCACGCACGCACGCACGCACACACACACACACACTCTGTTAGTGCTGTAGGTGTGGCACAGTGGCAGAGGTACTGCCTGGAACATGTCTGAATGTCTATGGTGGCAGCAGTGTGAGGTTGCAGATGGTGCTGGTTGGTTGGTTGGGCTTCCACCCAAGTCTGAGAAAGATAGAGCACTTACAGTTACACCTCAGATCTTATCAATCACACAGAGCTGTGATGACAGCTGTTTAATCCACCTCGCCACTGTAGGTTTAGGCAAAGCAACACATGACGATGAGCGCCTCTCAGATGAACACTTTACATGAACATGAAGGCATAAGATGACATCTGCTTTTCCTGTAATGCTGCTGCACACAGATCAGTTTAGCCTTTTAGATCATAATGAATAAGATTAAATGTTCAGGGGGAAACCTGATCCTAGATCAGCACTCCTACTGTAAGACGCTTCATGAATACGGGCCCCCACAGATCTTATAGTGCTCTTCCTTCACATGTGCAATTCCTCAGTCAGCTTCCATCATCACTCAACAGTAATGTTGTTGTGTAGATGAACCTCACAGGAGTTACTCAAAGGAGACTGTAGATAGGAGTAATGACAAGTGGCGTTTTATTCATTTATGTATTTATTGTCATTTTCCCTTTATCTGGTTTACTGCTCTTGAAAAGCATTAAGCCTGACAGGGGCTATCAATCAGCTGCTAATGGGTTGTGTAATTTCAGTCAGTTCCAAGCATAGAAATATAGTTATTAGAACGGAAATAAAACGTGCATTCTAATGGGTACACTCAATATGGCTGACGATCCACCAATTAAAGATCATTGACTTGAATGGGGATGTCCATTCTAGTCATGGTATTTCTTTGGTTCAAATCTGAGAGGCAGTAGCCACTCAGGATGAAACCGGCCAATAGGCCTGCAGCATCAGCCTGTGAACTACAATGAACATGATCACATTTTGAAATCATGTCCAATTTATTTTACATATCTAAATGTCATAGAACATTGCTATCAAATTCTTGTTGGCTAGTTTCAGCGACCTCCCCCTTTTCAAATGATGAACTATGATAAATATGTCAGAGTTGCAGTGATATCTTAAACTAAATAGACAGAGACCATCTTCTTATAAGGCTTCAATTGATCCAACATGAGTAAAGAGCAGCGACTGGGGGATTTTATACAAATCTGGCAACCATGGTTTGAGTGTTCCTGTTGCTCTCCAAGACAAGGCCACCTGGCGATCATTCTGATGCCATCTTAACAGATGTTGATGACAGGCAGTTTAAGAATCCAGCACGTGTTACAGTCCTCCAACCATAATGAGAAGCTACAGCAAACAATCATTCCAGGTTAGATTGTGTACTAAATAGCCTAGTTTTCAGGGTGGAACTCGAGGAAAAACACCTATACTGTCACCATGTTAACAACCCTTTACTGGCAGACACCGATTCTATCTGGTTCTTGTTCATTAGCAACAGAAATAATTTTAAAACTGTTTCAACGGGAAAACAGAAAGAATGGTTTCTTATTGGACAAGTCCAAGTAGTCTCTCGCTGTTTTTGAGTTCTCTTTCATTTGGGGGCCGATTCAGACATAGGAAATGTATGCCTTTTCCTACTCACTTCTCAGTAGTTGCTATTCAGACTTAAAGACGATTTATGGTTGATCTAGGAATGCGGACCGGAGGCTCCGTATGGACGTGTGACACAATTGAGGAGCCTCCGGAAGCTTGCAGAGGCCAAATCGAGCTCTGTTACTGCATCGTCATGCCCCTCCTAAATGTTGTAACAATGTGGAGGGCTCCGCATAGCTCCACATTGACATGATTGGTTGATGGTAGGTGGGGGCGGTACATCCTGTATAAACACAAACTAACTTCCTTGACAAACACCCGGAGAATCTTTGACGAAAGGCTATTATAACAAGATCACAAATAAAATACATCTTTATGATACCTTGTGTTGGGATTTCAAAAGACACCAAAATGTGTTTGAACTCATGGAAAGAGATCGGGGATGTAATGGGGATAGACGTTCAACAAATCTGATTCTAACAAAGTGGATATTTGTCAAATCCGTCATGATTGAGGTATTGCAACAGGCCCACAATGTGGCTATGAAAATCAGATTTTTTTCGCTGCATAACATTTAGAAGTGACTGCTCATTTAGAAGAAACCCTTTTCAGGTTTAGAAGAAGTGACTGCTAAATGCTAACTCCCGTTTGGATAAGCTGATTAGCATAGCTAGCATAGAGAAATGGGTGATGGTAGTCAAAATCATTCTTAACTGTAGTGCAGTTGATTGGTAACGATGACAGACATGTATTGGGGTTGACATCCATACCAGCATTATACTCCAATGTTTACCTCAACATACTGTGAAATACACATATACAATAGCCTAAATGTAGGATCATTTTGCTGGGGGGCAGTGAGGAGATTCAGGATGGAGATGCAGGTGGGAAAACAGTGCAGTCTTTTTACTTCATGCCATCTTGGCTGTGCTCTTATATCAAGCACCGGGAAACAGACGCCAACATCTCAGAAGAGGTAAGGTTTAGTCTTTTCGTTTAGCCAGTTGCTCGTAATTAGCTGGATGCCTATAGAGATTAGCCCTGAATCACTACGAGTGGTGCGGTGCACAACTATTTATTGGATGCCTATGACAGCTCCCTGAGGCACAAGAAGTCTGAATGCTCTGACTTCTGCAGACTATTGCTGTAAATGCTGTACTGCTTCTGCAGATGTCCAATTGACCATAAATCGGCTTTTACCGTATGAAGGTGTGTAGCAAGGTTTGTGGGTGTGGCTCCCTTGCGCACACTCAATAAATATAATTCCACCCCAGAATACACACCCGCTGGGTAGCCTACCAATTTGATGAGGGAGTTGTTCAATTTGTTTTTCTGTTCTTTTATCTAAAATAATCCATTTAATACTGTGTACCTTTAATTTGAATTTGGTCGGCACCAGACTACAATGTAGACTATGTTCACAATATGGAAAGATAGCCATGAAAACATATACACAAAGCATGCTCTTCCATGACAGACTGACCAGGGCAATCCTGGTGAAAGCTCTGATCCCTTATTGATGTCACCTGTTATTTTCATTTCAATCAGTGTATATGAAAGGGAGGAGACGGGTTAAATAAGGATGTTTAAGCCTTGAGACAATTGAGACATGGATTGTGTATGTGTGCCATTCAGAGGGTGAATGGCCAAGAGAAAATATTGAAGTGCCTTTGAACAGGGTATGGTAGTAGGTGTCAGGGCAACCGTTTGAGTGTGTCAAGAACTGCAACACTGCTGTGTTTTTCACACTCAACCGCTTCCTGTCTGTATCGAGAATGGTCCACCACCCAAAGGACACCCAGCCAACTTGACACAACTGTGGTAAGCATTGGAGTCAACATGGGCCAGGATCCCTGTGGAAGGCTCGACACCTTGTAGTCCATGCCCCAACAAATTGAGTCACGTTCCTAATGTTTTGTACAATCAGTGGATAATTGTCTCCATTTCAGAACCCACCATTAGATTTAAAAACAGGGATTTTACACACATTTATGTTTAGGGAATAATCACAAATCCTACTTCATGGAAAAATAACAAAGGTGTTGAAGTTATTAGGGAAGGTCAGAAAGTCAAGTTCTGAATACATGTAGAGTATCTGTAGACACACCTCTGCCAGACCGCCATTTATGTGATCTCCACCTAAACGAATAGCTGGCTGGCACATGCATTTCCTCATGCTTAAGTTCAAGGTCAGAATGCAGAGAGAAAAGTGTGTTAAAAATAAAAGTTCCATTTACACCATTTATTTCAAATCACCAAGGTTTCTGCCTTCACCACGGCCCTCCAGCATGTGAAAGCCAGTCTTGTATGTGTTGGCTACACTACAGCATAGGACCACAGTAGGCCCTCTTGTCAGTGGCCTGTGTCTTATTATAGAACCTTATAGAACTGTACATTGTGATAACTCAGTCACAAACATTTTTTTAAATAGAACTAAAGCCAAAGACATGTTACAGTGACTCACGTGCAGAAACAGTTTCAACATGTGAGATAAGCAGTCCATGGAA
Organism: Salvelinus alpinus; assembly: GCF_045679555.1. Lineage (NCBI taxonomy): Eukaryota > Metazoa > Chordata > Actinopteri > Salmoniformes > Salmonidae > Salvelinus > Salvelinus alpinus. Next base: position 30,417,201 of record NC_092086.1, read on the forward strand.
AGAGATGAAGAATCGAGATAAGCAACTAAATAAACACACAAAGCTCCGCCGCCTTGCCACCCAATTATTTTCCAAACCACGTTACCATCCATCAGTTAGCCCTTTATAAAGTGGTTGGTACAATCTTCTAAATCTCCAGGCTTTTTCAGCGAGCAGCAGCCACAGATGACTAATGGACGCAGGGGCCAGTAATGCTTGTCATTTGCAGAGACTGCATGTTGAGCGGGAGAGAGAGGGGAAGCAGCTTGAAGATCCTAATGTTACCTTTTAGTGGCAATTTGAAGATGTTTTTCCCCCAGGAGTGGCACTCTAACACCCACCCCCAGAACCATCGCCACCGTGACAACTCACAGATTACAGGAAACATGCAGATCTCAACACTTCACTTGATAGGCCTTGATAGTTCTCTGGGAAATGCATTTAAATTAAAATCTTTCAAATACCTTAAGCTTTTGGTGTTGTCTGCCTACCTTTTGAGACTAATCTATTGGCCCATTATTCAGCCAGGCAAGCTCACTCAACCACAAATAAACCATTAAAAATGAGTTGAAATAGTATTTGGAGCAGGTCAGGTACAGAGCTGCCATTCCTCTCTGGTTGGTTCTCTTCCGCCCGCTCTCCCCCTTTCGTTCTCTCTCTGTGATGATGTGTTGTGTAATTGAGATTAGTCAGTGGAGGCCTATTGGTGGCTGCTCCCCAACTCACTACCAGATGTTGGGAGGTCACTGCCGTTTACACACACACACACGTGAAATAAACAGTCAAGAGAATAGAAAGCAACAAAGTGGATACATTCATATGGACAAATTCACTTGTTTGGTGCAGGTGAAGAACCTTGAGATTTCATTGTATTTGATTGAAGCTGTGCTGAACAAATCAAATGAATTATAATATTGTTTAGTGCAGTGACAACAATGGTGGTGCTCATTCACTTGGAGGTCAATGTGTTTCTAGATATGAAAAAACAAAAACACTCTGAGCTTTTACACAACCGCCCTGTCTGACATTATTTAACAAAAACAAACTTAAAGTAAACTTACAAACACATTGTCTAATATCCTGCCTCGTATTCGATATGTAGCTAGCTGACCAAACTGTACTCTGACTGGTAATGGTGTGATATCCACAACCATCACCGCATATTTTTCACAAACTCTACATCTGGTCCAAAAACATTTTTCAATCCCTATTGCTTTGATAGATGCCATATTTATTCATATCCCCTCTTATCAAAGATAAATGAAATCCCACCTTCCTTCTGCCTGACAGGGAGTGTCATCTGATAATGTGAGAATAAATTAGATTTCTGAACAGGAATCTGATAAGGATGTTTGTAGAAAACTTGTTGTGGAAACAGTTTCCTATATACCTCTGTTTTGGGCTTTGTGTTATTCACTAAACAGGTTGTGCCCTCTATACTTAAAGGGTTGCTCATGCAAGGATATAATCGTACTATATTGCTAAATATTGTAATCGCAAACCCACAGATACATACACTCCCTCTGAAGGGAACGGAAAAAATATATGATTTGAAAAGTAACAATATTTCAACTTACTGACAGTTGAAATGACAGCTTTCCTCTCTTGGTTGATGGAGGTTTATAAGTGTGTAGTGTTAAAAGGCTTCAGTCTGATTGCAATATGCTGAGATAATATATCATTCCATTTTTCACACAAACATTCCATTGTGAGCATATGAAAACCTTTCAATGGAGTTCAAATCACGACAACACACCTCAAGTCAGTATTTGACCGTTGGAGTCACCTTGAATCCAGTCCAGCAACCTTAGACCACAGTGTGGACCCTGAACGGTTACAGTCCAACACAGAGTGATGATTGTCCAATCTCCTCCAATAGCAGAGCAGCAGCTTCTTCTTCATGGGAACCGTAGTGCCAAGTGTCTGTGGTACTGAATGTTCCAAATAAATATACATTCTTATAAGGCAGTGTTCCATGTCACACCGGACAAAAGGATCAGGTGGAAAATCCCTTTAATAAGATGGGGATTGTGAAAAGGGGGAGAGTGTGAAGAGAAGCACATACAGTATGTTGGGAATCCTAGTGGCAGAAAAGTGGTACTGCAGCTCCTGATTTACTCAACAGTTATAGTTAGCACCATTGTCTCCCCCCTATTTCAACTCAGGACTGCTTCCGAAACATGAAGATGTCTCTGCTCTTGGAGCCTCTCTTGCCCTCGGGGAGTGGGGTGGGGTTGGGCGACGGTGAGGCCGAGGGCTGGGGGGTGGCTGTGCCTCCATAGGGGCAACTCTGGGAGTCGGGGTGCTCCCCAGAACACTCCACGGCCGGGATGTAGCGACTGTCCCACATCCCTGGACCGCACAGCTTACACAGGTCATGGAGGCTGCACGGGATTCTGGGTAACAGACGGAACTGGTAGAGCAGACTACGGGCCTGGTAGTAGGAAGGTTGGGAGAGAAGAAATGGAGAGAAAGAGAGCATGTGAGAGAACAAGGGACTGGAGGAGAGGCAGTGCATGAGAGAACAAGGGACTGGAGGAGAGGCAGTGCATGAGAGAACAAGGGACTGGAGGAGAGGCAGTGCATGAGAGAACCAGGGGGTTCTGGAGGAGAGGCAGTGTATGAGAGAACCAGGGGGTTCTGGAGGAGAGGCAGTGTATGAGAGAACAAGGGGGTTCTGGAGGAGAGGCAGTGTATGAGAGAACAAGGGACTGGAGGAGAGGCAGTGTATGAGAGAACAAGGGACTGGAGGAGAGGCAGTGTATGAGAGAACAAGGGACTGGAGGAGAGGCAGTGTATGAGAGAACAAGGGACTGGAGGAGAGGCAGTATGAGAGAACAAGGGACTGGAGGAGAGGCAGTATGAGAGAACAAGGGACTGGAGGAGAGGCAGTATGAGAGAACAAGGGACTGGAGGAGAGGCAGTATGAGAGAACAAGGGACTGGAGGAGAGGCAGTATGAGAGAACAATGGACTGGAGGAGAGGCAGTATGAGAGAACAAGGGACTGGAGGAGAGGCAGTATGAGAGAACAAGGGACTGGAGGAGAGGCAGTATGAGAGAACAAGGGACTGGAGGAGAGGCAGTATGAGAGAACAAGGGACTGGAGGAGAGGCAGTATGAGAGAACAAGGGACTGGAGGAGAGGCAGTATGAGAGAACAAGGGACTGGAGGAGAGGCAGTATGAGAGAACAAGGGACTGGAGGAGAGGCAGTATGAGAGAACAAGGGACTGGAGGAGAGGCAGTATGAGAGAACAAGGGACTGGAGGAGAGGCAGTATGAGAGAACAAGGGACTGGAGGAGAGGCAGTATGAGAGAACAAGGGACTGGAGGAGTGGCAGTATGAGAGAACAAGGGACTGGAGGAGGCAGTATGAGAGAACAAGGGACTGGAGGAGTGGCAGTATGAGAGAAAGGTTAAACATGAGGAAAACACGTAGAAAGGAGAAAATAGAAGGCAGCTAAGAAGCTACACCTCAAGACTTGCAAAACAGCATCACACTTAGTAACATGGAGATTTGAATAACATTTGACTAAATCAATAGCTCCTTCAGACATGGAAGAACATGATCTAACGCAGCCAAAATCAATTAATGTGATCTAATTTAAACTAAATAGGGCTGAGCTGTTCACAGACACAGAGATATCAAATCTGATAGGGGTTCTATAACAGTCCTAACACCTGTATGCTAAAATGTGCTGTTGCTGCAGCAGCAGTTCTAACATGGCATCCATAAACATGAGGAGAAGACAGACACACACTACCGTCCATGACTCAGAAATCCTCAACATGGCAGGATCACAGCAAGTATTTCAAGACTCCTTCAGGGCTGGGGAGCAACAATGACTATTATGCTTTGTTGTATTACAAACGCCATTCCTTTTAAATCCATTCGGCGCAGTCGATGAGTGTACACTGAGGGGATGAGTTAAGAATTAAGCAACCACCATAGTATGCTAACTGGAGGGTAAAATGCTAGCGTTGCATAACATGCTAGAATAGCCTAGCATAGCATGAGGAAAAGTGGCCCAGCCTTGGATGGAGTAGCGCATCGTCATGCTAAGGCTAACTGCTAGCGTTACCTTGCGCAGCACCAGCTCCCCGTTCATGTGCATGGAGAGGTTACTGAAGTGGAGCAACATCTGGTCGGTGGCTAACTGCTGCTCCGTCACGTCATCACCGTACAGCACGATGATGGCCACACACGCAAACAGATGGAAGTAGTCCGTCTGAGGGAGCGATAGCGTGTTATTGACAACGTACATTTATACTGGACTGTGGAGAGCCTGCCTACAGTACAGTTTCTGTGTCTGGTTGTGTCTACATCCAACTCTAATGTCCATAACCAGTATGTTGTATGAATGATGGTTATACCTATACCAGGCTATAAACTCCTAACATTGTTACACACAGTTGTTAATACACATTATTACACACATTGTTTGATATTTGTGTATGTATGCCAATGTTGTGTGTTTGATATTGCTCTGTGTAAACCAATGCCATGTACAAGATGATGTTGCTCTGTGTACACCAATGCCATGTACAACATGATGTTGCTGTGCGTATGCTGATGTAAAGTTGTGTACCTGGTAGTGTGCCCAGCAGGCCTCCCACATACGCAGGGCCTCTGTGTCGGGGAACTCCCGTTTGAAGCAGAGTAGGATCCAGCGGTGACAGAACAGCAGCTGTAGCCCGTCCTCCCCTAGCTGGGTCAGGTGCTGGTGGAACCGGGGCAGCATCAGACGCAACAGCTCCCTCAGGTACATCTGGAATGGGGGAGAGAGAGATGGTTAGGGCACTAATGTGGATATGAATGTAACGCCACACACACACACAAAATAAAACACGAGAATCACAGATAGCGAGAGAGAAGAGAGAAAAGTGTGTGTAATAAAAAGGAGAGAAAGAGACACGTTCTGTCCCTCTGTCCCCTTACCAGTTGTCTCTCCATGTCCTCGTCGCGGGGAGAGCTGATGAAGATGGTGTTCTCCATCAGGCCGACGAAGCACCAGAACGTGTCACTCTCGTCCTGCACCTCGGTCAGCAGGGGAGCCACCAGGTCAGACATGCCCTGGCAGTAGCCCATCTCTGGGTTGAACACGGCGTAGTTCAGCAGCACACACCTGGAGGAAGGGAGGAACACCACCACAGACAATATCAACAGATCAGTCACCTCATACCAAGTCATACATATTACCTCATACCAAGTCATACATATTACCTCATACCAAGTCATACATATTACCTCATACCAAGTCATACATATTACCTCATACCAAGTCATACATATCACCTCATACCAAGTCATACATATTACCTCATACCAAGTCATACATATTACCTCATACCAAGTCATACATATTACCTCATACCAAGTCATACATACAAATTCATACTAACCCATCACACTAACCAACAGGTCATATAGATGTTTAGACACTGTCGTTAAAACAATCAATTAGATCAAATCAAATTGAATTTTTCACATGCTTTGTAAACAACAGGTGTAAACCAACAGTGAAATGCTTACTTCTCATCCCAACTATTCAGAGAAAAATGCAGAAATAATAGGTAACAGGATCGATAATAAACAGTAACAGCAGTGTACGCGATGAATCAAAAGAGTTAAGGCAAAAAGGGTCAATGAAGATAGTTAAATAGTTAACCAATAGCTACCCAGACTAACTATTTAGCAGTCTTATGGTTTGGGGGTAGAAGCTGTTCAGGGTCATGTTGGTTCCAGAATTGGTGCATCGGTACCGCTTTCCGTTCGGTAGCAAAGAGAACAGTCTATGACTTGGGTGGCTGGAGTCTGACAATTGTTAGGGCCTTCCTTTGACACCGCCTGGTATAGAGGTCCTTATTAATGGCAGGAAGCTTGGCCCCAGTGATGTACTGGGCCGTACACACTACCCTCTGTAGAGCGTTGCGGTCGGATGCCAAGCAGTTGCCAAACCAAGCGGTGATGCAGCCAGTCAAGATGCTCTCAATGGTGCAGCTGTAGAACTTTATAACGATCTGAAGGTCCCTGCCAAATGTTTTCAGCCTCCTGAGGGGGAAGAGGTGTTGTTGTGCCTTCACGACTGTGTTGGAGTGTGTGGACCATGATCATTCCTTAGTGATGTGGACACAGAGGAACTTAAAGCTAATTAACACTATGGCATTAAAACAGAGTAAGCGAATGAATAAGACAAATATGAAAAGTGGTGAGATAATATTGGGCCATAATAATACATGACAGTTCTAACCTCCCCCACCCCTACTCTACTTGACCCAGTTACTTTTACCAATACTGAGATCCAGCCATGAGAGTCACTTAACAAAGAGCCTGGTTCTGAAAGCCTTTAGCTCCTCGTTTAGGAAGCTATTAGCTGTAAGTATGCATCAGAACTAGTGCTCTAACAACTTACTGGGAGTCAATAAAGCATGAAAGTCATTAGCTAGCTTCCCCCAGGGTTCAGAATATGATATTCATGTACAATATTACCTCCTGTGCACTGGACTATGGGATAGGAAAGATGATGAGAAATTGAAAAGGTGAGGAAGAAAGGGAGGGGAAAAGAGTGAGAAAGAGTGGTAAGAGAGGAGAGAGTGAAATATAGAATAAAGACAGAGAGGAAAGGATATGGATAGAGATGAGAGGAAAGAGGAATGGTAGGGGAGAGAAAGTGTAAGATTGAAAGAAAAATAATGACAGCAGAGAGAGTAAGAGAATAGAGAGAAAAGAGGGAAATGCCCAGACAGAGCCATCTGTCCTGACCTCATGATCTCCACATTGGGGTTGTTCTCTCCCCTGAAGAAGTGGTTGCTGCGGTCTGTTCTCACCACGTCCTTATCCACGGTGAACTGAACCTTCCTCCAGAAGTCACTGTGCTCCTCAGGACTCATAGACAACCTGGGGATGGCAGGGACAGACACGGGGAGGAAGGGGTTTTAAACTGGGTTAAATACTGGGGCTATGCACTAATGTCAACCAAACTGAAAGGCAGTTACTCAACTTCAAAAATTTACTTTTCATTTAACCCTTGATAGGATGTCAGAAAAAGGGTAGGGTGAGGATGTTGGAGCACTGTAAACCACTTAAACAACCTATGATCTAACCCTAACCCCCTGCCATCACTCTCTGGCTGAGAACCTGACCCCTACCCTAACGAGCAGAGCAGAGGGGATTTAATTAACACTATTTGTTTTCCATTGAGCCTCGCCAGGAACAATAACACTAGGCCTGATGCAACTTCACGCAACTGTTTACTTTCTGGGTCTGTGTTTGTCTGCCTCTCCCTCGGCGTCTCCTCCCTCACTCCTTCTCTCTCCCAGTCCCTTGATCCCTCTCTCCCAGTCCCTTGTCCCCGCTCTCCCTCCATGCCTCTCCCTCTTCTTCCCTTTCTGGAGAACTGTCAGCAGCTGTACCTGGTCCTGCTACCAGAATCCCCTAATCGTGTAACTCAACATTAACATGTAAGACCACAGAGACATCAGACCTTGTAGAAAATAGACGAGCAAACTGAATCAACTCTCCACAACCCTCTCCTCTCCAGTGTTTGTTCAGAACAGGTATATATTGACATCTCTCTCCTCTCCAGTGTTTGTTCAGAACAGGTATATATTGACATCTCTCTCCTCTCCAGTGTTTGTTCAGAACAGGTATATATTGACATCTCTCTCCTCTCCAGTGTTTGTTCAGAACAGGTATATATTGACATCTCTCTCCTCTCCAGTGTTTGTTCAGAACAGGTATATATTGACATCTCTCTCCTCTCCAGTGTTTGTTCAGAACAGGTATATATTGACATCTCTCTCCTCTCCAGTGTTTGTTCAGAACAGGTATATATTGACATCTCTCTCCTCTCCAGTGTTTGTTCAGAACAGGTATATATTGACATCTCTCTCCTCTCCAGTGTTTGTTCAGAACAGGTATATATTGACATCTCTCTAGTCTCCAGCAGGATCATCCATGTTTAACATCTTCAACAGTACTGGCTACAGCACAGAACATCAAATCAAACAAGCAATAATTGATTCTTCAAAATGTGACTTATATATATAATCTAATGTTATATTTCCATATAGAACTAAATGATTTAATTAACAGGGGCTGGTCTTTAGTCAGGATCACAAACAGATGATTATAAGGGTGTCATACATGTTCATGACAAGTCTAATCAGTTATTATACCTGCATCATAATGCATTACATCTGCAGGCTTTAAGCAGAGTGTTACCGGTGCCACCACCTTTAGAAGGCAGAGACTGTAGTTCCAGGGTCTTAATGATGAGCCAATGGCCCCTGGAGGCTCAGTCAACTGTTTTTCCATCAGCCTCATCACATCACACGAGGAAGAGAGCATCTAATTGGCTGGTTTGGATTACATCTTCTGATGTATTCTAAAGGTTAATACGCCATTCCGCTGAAGACCGGCCAATTATCATACCAATTCTGTGCACTCGTGCACACACACTTGCGCACACATGCACACTGTGTGGAAGCTTAGGTAGCCTAGCGGTTAAGAGCGTACGGCCATTAACCAAAATGTCGCTGGTTCGAATATCCAAGACGACTAGGTGAAACATCTGCCAATGTGCCCTTGATCAAGGCACTTAACCCTAATTGCTCCTGTAAGTCGCTCTGGACAAGCGTCTGCTAAATGACTCAAATTAGGGACAGACACACAGACAAGTAACGCTGGGAGGCTAAAATAAACTGACTGGTTGCACCCTTTACTCTCTTTTAGTGTGTGGTGTGTGGTGCCTGCGTGCGTGGTGTGTGGTGCGTGGTGCCTGCGTGCGTGGTGTGTGGTGCCTGTGTGCGTGGTGCGTGGTGCCTGTGTGCGTGGTGCGTGTGTGCGTGGTGCCTGCGTGCGTGGTGCCTGCGTGCGTGGTGCGTGGCGCCTGCGTGCGTGGTGCGTGGCGCCTGCGTGCGTGGTGCGTGGCGCCTGCGTGCGTGGTGCGTGGCGCCTGCGTGCGTGGCGCCTGCGTGTGCGTGGCGCCTGCGTGTGCGTGGCGCCTGCGTGCGCGTGGCGCCTGCGTGCGTGGCGCCTGCGTGCGTGGTGCCTGCGTGCGTATCGAGCTGTAGTCATTATATTGATAGAATATGAGAATATGATTTGATCAGCGATTACATGTTTTTACCCAGGAGGCCTGTTAATTTACACCCAGCACTCCCATAACACGTTCTGTAATTGTGTCTATTGATTGCTCCATTTGCAAAGTGAAACCACAAGGTGTGTGTGTGTGTGTGTGTCTGTGTGTCTGTGTCTGTGTGTGTGGTGTGTGTGTCTGTGTGGATATGGCTTGGTGCCACCTTATTCCTTTGTATAATTTAACCACATGAATGTCCTTCTTTCATCGAAAACAACACAATAGAACCCCCCACACACACACACACGTGGTCAGCACGTGGTCAGCAGCAGTGCAGCTCCCCTGGATGGAGAGCCATTAGTTATAGTAAACCCCCCAGCCACCTACCTCCTCTGCTGGATGTGATGGTACTCGGAGCGTTTCTGCAGTCTCCAGGCCTCTCTCTCCTGGGAGGAGGAGTCACAGCTGTAGTAGTGCAGTAAGAAGGGCCACACCTCCCCGCGGATGGAAGGGTCAATGCCCCCAAAGAAGATGGCCTGGGGGGGACAGAGAGGACATGATCAGCCTGGGTAGTAGAAGTCTAGAATTCAACAATGTTAGCTACAGTAACTACACCAGGGTTCCCCAACTGGTGGCCCATGGGCCGAATTAGTGCTGCAGGTGGTTTTATTTGGCACCCAAGAATTTTGTAAAAAGAAAATGTGTTTTTTTGCATTTCCATTGTTTGACATAAGACTAAAAACACCAGGAAATCAGCTCCATGTCATTTTTATTTCAGAAATCTGCTCCCAAATATTCCCATGCATAATAGAGAGACACATGATCGTATACAAATGTAAGCAAGTCTGTCAGTCTTCCAAGGTCTTATCCCAGTTACAGACTCACCTTGCGTAGCTTGTACTCCTCCTCCACCTGTCCGTTGTGGTTGAGGTGTCGGAGCCAGGTGGTGACGTCCAGGCGGCGGTACAGACGTTCCTCTGGGTGGGTCTCAGCGGACGGCAGGGTGGGCCTCCGGATGGAGAACTGCATACATGACTTCTCATCCACTACCTGGAAGAGAGAGGGAGGAGAAAGAGATCGATAGGTGGAGGGCAGAGAGAGAGCGAGACAGATGGGTGTGGGGCAGAGAGCGAGAGATAAAGGAACTAGCCATTATGCTAACACTGAAATAACATGGTATCTAGCCACAATGCTAACACTGTAGGAACATGATATCTAGCCCCAATGCTAACATGTCTCACCTGGTCTTTGAGCTGGGTCTCTCTGCAGCACTTCCACTGTTGAAAGACCTCAGCTAGCTTGTCCAGACCTGCGTGGTGGAAGTGGAGGACCTTATACTGGCTCTCCCTGCTGGCGATCACCAGCTGACCACTGTTACACGCCTCATCACTGGAATCACAACATTCCATTCAAACATACAGAAACACTGGCTGAAAGAAATACACATACAATGTTCCTGCACTGCTAAAACATGGCTTATAACATATACAGCAAACTCTGTTGGAGAAGAATTTCAGAAACATTTCCTGGATTGAGTTGTTATGAGAGTAAAGTTCCTGAGGTCATAAAATATCCAGACATCATGACCCCCCCCCCATGACCCCTGGCTGACCTGAAGAAGAGGCGGAGCGACCTCATGTGACCCAGGTCGACCCGGAACACTCCCCCCAGCTGCTCCAACGCCAGCACCTTCTGCTGTTCCTCCCACCGCATGCCCTGTGATTGGCTGTTGTTCTCAGAGGGAGCGTGGCTGTCCAGGCTGGAGGCGGAGCTAGCCGAATGGGTCATGGACTCATCACACAGCTCCCTGAGAAAATGAGCGGGGAGAAGTTGAGTTGGTTATAGGATCAGATTAACTTACACCCACAACTATTACTGGCTAAATGAAAAACAGACCTTAGATCAGCGTCTAAGGGAAACTGATGGGACCATGATTTTGGAGAATCATTGCATTGCACACAGATGTAATTCTAACAACACATAAGCATAGATATGGCAAACAGGGTCCGGAGGGCTATGTACTGCCTGTGACTAGTGTTGAATATCAGGAGTCTATTTACTGCCCTGTTGTGGTCTCTTGTTTAATGTCCTGAGATTGTTCTGGCTTACACCATGGGACAGAGAATGAGAAGAATGCATGGCGGTTACTGTGGGGGGAACCACGCACGTCACACACACACAGTGCATACAACAGAAACTGTGCACACACACACAAATCACAGCGTCTGCCTTCCAATTCCCCAGTCTTTCCCCCACGGCCACTGTTTTCCCCACACTGTAACCTGAGCTGGGGGTTCCACAACTGCGTTAACACACACACAACTGGGTAAGGGGGTAAATCAAACAATTAAAAAACAAAACACACCCCAAGACACGTCTCGGAGAGCGAGACCAGAGAAGCACAGTGATGTATTAATTGCAAATGGGGCAGGTAAACACAAGTCAATAATATGGAAAAACATGTACATTTAAATGCTGTTTCCTTGTATGCTGATGGAACAGTATATCTATAAGTCCATAATAAATACAAACAGCCTATTGGTCCCATGAGAGGAGCCAGAGCTGGTCAGTTTCAAACTAAATCAATGGTTGTGAATTGATCATGTCTCGGGTCGTCACATACCTGTATATGGGAAAATAATGTGAGATCCACAGAGACAGCAAGGTCTCCCCTCATTGGTCAGATTCACTGCCCTCTGGATCATGTATCAAATCATGAACACGGTCCCAGTTCTGGGACACTACAGCACAGAGAAGTGGGGAGATTCTGTCTGTCTCAATATAAACCTAGTCATAGCAAACCTGGGTTCAAATACTATTTGAAATCTTTCAAATATTTTGAGCCTTTGCTTTAGCCTGTCTGGAGTGCCAGGTGAGTGGGCTTTGCAGATTTGGGACTTTTCTATCGGAGCCACTCAATCAAGCCCGGCAGAAGCATTTGAAATTATTTTTTAAAGTATTTGAACCCAAGTCTGAGTCATAGGCCTATTGTATTACATTGAGGTGCAGAGAGAACATACAGAAACCAAGTCTCACACTTAATGGTCTGCTTGAATATAACCTGACAACATTTGATTGATTAAAACATTGTCTCAAAGGAATATTTTAACTGCGCTACATGCTAACTACTGTAACTGTCAGAGATATTGCTAAGCTAACTGTCTCTATGGTCTTTCCAGTTAACTAATCAGCATCAACAGAAGGTGTTGAACATGGGCCTGTTTAAAATGTCGTCTACTTAATCAATGAAGTGAAGATAGCTTACAGTAACATAACAGTGGGTGCTTACGGAGAGCTTTTCAATGCCATCTACCTCATCAGTGGATCTCAATTAGTTAATGCTAAATGTTCACACTAATAGCTGATGCTGTTCTCTATAGCGACTACACTATAGCCTATGTATACAGTGTTATACATAGACTATGCACTGAGTGCACAAAACATTAGTAACACCTGCTCTTTCCATGACATGGACTGAATCCAGGTGAAAGCTATGACCCCTTATTGATGTCACTTGTTAAATCCACTTCAATAAGTGTAGATGAAGGGGAGGAGACGGGTTAAAGAAGGGTTTTCAAGCTCTGAGACAATCGAGACATGGATTGTATGTATGTGTGGCATTCAGAGGGTGAATGGGCAAGACAACAGATTTAAGTGCACAACAGTTTCCGGTGGGTATCAAGAATGGTCCACCACCCAAATGACATCCAGCCAATTTGACAACTGTGGGAAGCATTGGAATCAACATGGGTCAGCATCCCTGTGGAACGCTTGACACCTTGTAGAGTCCATGCCCCGACAAATTGAGGCTGTTCTGAGGGCAGCCACCAGGACATATACTGGTGGGGTGGTGCAACTCAATATTAGGAAGGTGTTCTTAATGTTTAGTGCACTCAGTATATGTCAACAGCATGTTTTGATGGAAAAGCTGTTTAAATGGCATGTCCCTCGCCAGGGGAGCTACAGCTACAAGCTCCCCACCTACGTGATGCTCTACCCTAGGGACAGAGCTCTGGCGTCACCCTGAGAACCAGAGCCTGGGGCTCAACCCCCATGGTCCCTAAACGCAATGAATAATGTGGCTGTTGAGCAAGTAGAAGAGACTACACTTCTTGGTGTTCTGTTAGATTGTAAACTGTCAAGGGCAAAGCATATTGATTGTAAACTGTCAAGGGCAAAGCATATTGATTGTAAACTGTCAAGGGCAAAGCATATTGATTGTAAACTGTCAAGGGCAAAGCATATTGATTGTAAACTGTCAAGGGCAAAGCATATTGATTGTAAACTGTCAAGGGCAAAGCATATTGATTGTAAACTGTCAAGGGCAAAGCATATTGATTGTAAACTGTCAAGGGAAAAGCATATTGATTGCATTGTTGTAAAGATGGGGAGAGGTCTGTCTGTGATAAAGAGATGCTCTGATTTTTTTACATCACATGCAACCAAACAGTTGTACGGTCAGGTGCGGCAAAAAAATAGCTAGAAAAGCTGCAGCTGGCACAGAACAGAGCAGCACGTCTGGCCCTCAAATGTACATGGAGGGCCAATGTGAATAATATGCATATCAGTCGCTCCTGGCTCAGAGTGGACGAGAGATTGACTGAATCAGTGTCGATCGCTGTAAGAAATACTGATGTGTTGAAAGTACCAAGTTGTCTTTTCAGCCAGTTATCACAGCTCAAAAACACAGTCCCCAAGTAAGAACAGAGGCTGGGAAAATGACATGGTAACTCAGGCAAGAAATATGAAACACCTCAAGGAACAACGTGGACTGTGAAGAGACACACACTAACAGTTTCCTTTAGATGTTCTAAATGTAGCTTTACATTAGTGTTCTGCAAGTTGTCATGGTCTATGTTGTGTGGCTGCTGCTTTTTCAACAGCTAATGGGGATCTGAATTAAATACACAAATATGCAACAATTTCAACGATTTTACTGAATTACAGTTCATATGAGGAAATCAGTCAATTGAAACAGATTCATTAGGCCCTAATCTATGGATTCACATGACTGGACTACAGAAATGCATCCGTTGGTCACAGATACCTTCAAGAAAATGTAGGGGCGTGGATCAGAAAACCAGTCAGTATCTGGTGTGACCACCATTTGTGTCACGCAGTGCGACACATCTCCATCGCATAGAGTTGATCAGCACGCAGATGAGCTTCCCTCAAACGGTTTCTGACAGTTTGTACAGAAATTCTTCGGTTGTGCAAATCCACAGTTTCATCAGCTGTCTGCGTGGCTGGTCTCAGACGATCACGCAGGTGAAGAAGCCAGATGTGGAGATCCTGGGCTTGCGTGGTTACACGTGGTCTGCGATTATGAAGCCGGTTGGGCTCTGCCAAATTCTCTAAAACAATGTTGGAGGCGGCTTATAGTAGAGAAATAAACATTAAATTATCTAGCAACAGCTCTGGTGGACATTCCTGCAGTCAGCATGCCAATTGCATGCTCCCTCAAAACATCTGTAGACTTGTGTTTTGTGAAGAATAAAAATGTCCCCAGCATAAGGTGCACCTGTGTAATGATCATGCTATTTAATCAGCTTCTTTATATGCCACACCTGTCAGGTGGATGGATTATCTTGACAAAGGAGAAATGCTCACCAACAGGGATGTAAACAAATTCGTGCACAACATTTGAGAGAAAAAAGCTTTTTGTTCGTATGGAACATTTCTGAGATCTTGTATTTCAGCTCATGAAACAGGGGACCAACACATTACGTGTTGCGTTCATATTTTTGATTAGTATAAAAACATCTAATCAAAACTCTGGGGAGGGCAGGGAGAGGAAGAGAGCTAAAAATAGCTTTTATGTTATATAAATATATTACTGTACATTTGCATGGAAATTCACTATCATTTAATTACCTATGTTAAGGATTCTAACAATTGTACAGGGCAGAAAAATACTTGATACATTATGAATTTAAAAGTTTTAAAGATAAAGAAAAATAATAGCAATTTTGTCCTACAGGCGCACTACATTCAGTGGTTTAGAATACTGTACTGGAGCCATATACAGTGGGGAGAACAAGTATTTGATACACTGCCGATTTTGCAGGTTTTCCTACTTACAAAGCATGTAGAGGTCTGTAATTTTTATCATAGGTACACTTCAACTATGAGAGACGGAATCTAAAACAAAAATCCAGAAAATCACATTGTATGATTTTTAAGTAATTAATTTGCATTTTATTGCATGACATAAGTATTTGATACATCAGAAAAGCAGAACTTAATATTTGGTACAGAAACCTTTGTTTGCAATTACAGAGATCATACGTTTCCTGTAGTTCTTGACTAGGTTTGCACACACTGCAGCAGGGATTTTGGCCCACTCCTCCCTACAGATCTTCTCCAGATCCTTCAGGTTTCGGGGCTGTCGCTGGGCAATACGGACTTTCAGCTCCCTCCAAAGATTTTCTATTGGGTTCAGGTCTGGAGACTGGCTAGGCCACTCCAGGACCTTGAGATGCTTCTTACGGAGCCACTCCTTAGTTGCCATGGCTGTGTGCTTCGTGTCGTTGTCATGCTGGAAGACCGAGCCACGACCCATCTTCAATGCTCTTACTGAGGGAAGGAGGTTGTTGGCCAAGATCTCGCGATACATGGCCCCATCCATCCTCCCCTCAATACGGTGCAGTCATCCTGTCCCCTTTGCAGAAAAGCATCCCCAAAGAATGATGTTTCCACCTCCATGCTTCACGGTTGGGATGGTGTTCTTGGGGTTGTACTCATACTTCTTCTTCCTCCAAACACGGCGAGTGGAGTTAGACCAAAAAGCTCTATTTTTGTCTCATCAGACCACATGACCTTCTCCCATTCCTCCTCTGGATCATCCAGATGGTCATTGGCAAACTTCAGACAGGCCTGGACATGCACTGGCTTAAGCAGGGGGACCTTGCGTGCGCTGCAGGATTTTAATCCATGACGGCGTAGTGTTACTAATGGTTTTCTTTGAGACTGTGGTCCCAGCTCTCTTCAGGTCATTGACCAGGTCCTGCCGTGTAGTTCTGGGCTGATCCCTCACCTTCCTCATGATCATTGATGCCCCACGAGGTGAAATCTTGCATGGAGCCCCAGACCGAGGGTGATTGACCGTCATCTTGAACTTCTTCCATTTTCTAATAATTGCGCCAACAGTTGTTTCCTTCTCACCAAGCTGCTTGCCTATTGTCCTGTAGCCCATCCCAGCCTTGTGCAGGTCTACAATTTTATCCCTGATGTCCTTACACAGCTCTCTGGTCTTGGCCATTGTGGAGAGGTTGGAATCTGTTTGATTGAGTGTGTGGACAGGTGTCTTTTATACAGGTAACGAGTTCAAACAGGTGCAGTTAATACAGGTAATGAGTGGAGAACAGGAGGGCTTCTTAAAGAAAAACTAACAGGTCTGTGAGAGCCGGAATTCTTACTGGTTGGTAGGTGATCAAATACTTATGTCATGCAATAAAATGCAAATTAATTATTTAAAAATCATACAATGTGATTTTCTGGATTTTTGTTTTAGATTCCGTCTCTCACAGTTGAAGTGTACCTATGATAAAAATTACAGACCTCTACATGCTTTGTAAGTAGGAAAACCTGCAAAATCGGCAGTGTATCAAATACTTGTTCTCCCCACTGTAGATGCTGTACTGGAGCCATATACAGTTGAAGATAGAAATTTACATACACCTTAGCCAAATACATTTAAACTCAGTTTCACAAATCCTGACATTTAATCCTAGTAAAAATTCCCTGTATTAGGATCACCACTTTATTTTAAGAATGTGAAATGTCAGAATAATATGAGAGAATTGTTTATTTCAGCTTTTATTTATTTAATCACATTCCCAGTGGGTCAGACGCTTACATAAACTCAATTATTATTTGGTAGCATTGCCTTTAAATTGTTTAACTTGGATCAAATGTTTTGGGTAGCCTTCCACTTGCTTCCCACAATAAGTTGGGTGAATTTTGGCCCATTTCTCCTGACAGAACTGGTGTAACTGAGTCAGGTTTGTAGGCCTCCTTGCTTACACATGCTTTTCCAGTTCTGCCCACACATTTTCTATAGGACTGAAAGTACGTTCATCTCTAGGAGACAGAACGCATCTCCTTCCTGAGAGGTATGACGGCTGCGTGGTCCCATGGTGTTTATACTTGCGTACTATTGTTTGTACAGATGAATGTGGTACCTTCAAGCGTTTGGAGGTCTACCATTTATTTTCTGAGGTCTTGGCTGATTTCTTTTGATTTTCCCATGATGTCAAGCAAAGATGCACCGAGTTTGAAGGTAGGCCTTGAAATACATCCACATGTACACCTCCAATTGACTCAAATGATGTCAATTAGCCTATCAGAGAGAAGCTTCTAAAGCCATGACATAATTTTCTTGAATTTCCCAAGCTGTTTAAAGGCACAGTCAACTTAGTGTATGTAAACTTCTGACCCACTGGAATTGTGATACAGTGAATTATAAGTGAAATAATCTGTCTGTAAACAATTGTTGGAAAAATTACTTGTGTCATGCACAAAGTAGATGTCCTAACCGACTTGCCAAACTATAGTTTGTTAACAAGAAATTTGTGGAGTGGTTGAAAATGGCATCCTACCTAAGTGTTTGTAAACTTCCGACTTCAACTGTAGATGCTGTACTGGAGCCACTAATAGCTTAACCATATAGATGAGAGTTTCAAAAGTGTGAAACAATAATAGCATTGTGAACACGTATGCATGCACACACACACACACACACACACACACACATACACACACACACACAATGTACTCTCTCGCTTTCTTACACACTGCCTCTTTCTCCCTCTCCCCACTCACTTTCTTACACACAGATTATTTCTCTCTGCATGATTCCTAGTGACATGTTTCCAGTCCCAGGCCCCTTAACAGTGTCAATTAAAGCTGAGAGCTGTGCTGTTCCAGAGGGGTTGGCTGCTGCCTGTAGGCCCGGACCAGACCACTCTCCATTCCTCTAATCCACCCAGTTGACACACAGCCCAGCACAACAACCCCAGGAGCAGGGAGGAATCAAAGAGACTTTCACACAGACCCAGGGAGGGAGAGGGAGTGAAGAGGGGGAGAGGAAGTACAGGGAGAAAAAAATGGAGATTGGGTTAAAGAGAAACATTAGCGAAGGATAAAGAGAGAGAGAGAGAACGAGTGAAAAAGAGAAAGGAAGAAAAAGAGAAAGAGAGAGGGAGAGGAAGAAAAGGTTAGAGGCAGTGCAAGAGAACGCTGCCAAGTCACACACTAACTGCACTTACAGTGTTAAATGGACACACACACACACACACGTCAAACTCCCTCATCCTGGGCTGTGTTTCTGGCCAAATACCTCTGTGTGGAAACGACCTCTGAGGGATGTATAAAGGAGAATGGCCATAAGGTCAGTACAGCAACATGATAGTGGTTTAGTCCAGATGGTTTAGTTGGTTGGAGCAGAGTGTTGGCAACACCAAGGCTGTCGGTAGAATTCCTGCATGGACCATATAATGAATGTGTGTGCTAACTGCTAACTCCTAACTGCTAACTAAGCTGCTTTAATTGGATTGATTTAGCGAAGGACAATGTGTGTGTTTTGGCCCATGTTGCCAATAAGAACCTACATCTACAGGATATTACCATAACCTTGTAATTATCTGCTTTAACAGCCCTTTCTCTCCCTACAGAGTGCACACATCCAGCCTTGGGAGGCAGTAATAGTTAAGAACAAATTCTCATTTACAGACCTGCCTAGTTAAATAAAGGTTTCATTTTAAAAATGTTTTTTGAAGTGTGAACCTCCCACAATGACAGTAAGAGTACTTATGCTCTTCTCTGTGGCTCCACCATGTGGTAGGTTTGGCCTATTACAACTACCTTGATCTGGTGAGAAATTCTGTCTTGTGAGGTGAGAAACTGGCATTTGGAGTGTGGGTTCAACATTATTCAAGGTTATAGCCTTTAAAAACGGACAACTGTTGCTGCTCTCTCTCGCCCTCTTTTTTAAACTCTTTTATAAAGTGGTGGGGAAACGATCAAATTGCCAGTTACCTAAAATATACATAGAATATTTATGCAAATGGTTGCAGGTTCTTGTTGGGATTCAGGCAGTCAGTTTCAAATATGTATTTAACAAGTTGGATGCTTCTCTACCCAAATAATTGGAAAAGCATTTGTCATGTGCTTCTAAGCTTAAACTATTTCAATATGTCTCCACTGCGAGATAAGACACCAATATTCAGCGTCTGAACTGACAGAGACTGGATTCAATACATACATAAATTATAAATACCATGGAAACTACAGCTCCATTTGCGCCCTGCATATCAATAGCTACCTCGCATAGATAATTCACACAAACTCCAACTGATAATAACTTTCATTTTTCTCACCAAAACACCCTATTCGTATCCATGTCAAACACAAGTCACAAACAAATACGTGCACACATAACAGACCTGCATTCAAATACTGAAATCTTTGAAATACTTTTAGTATTTGCATTAGCCTGACTTTTTCTATTGGTTTAATGACAGCATGCAAACTCAATCAAGCCCTGATAAAGTATTTGAAATTATTAAAATTACAATTTGAACCAAGGTCTGTATTATCCACACACACAAACCCATCCCCTCCCAGCTCACCTGCTCTCATTGTCCAGGAACACAGAGCCGCTGCTCTCAAAGAGGGACTCGCTGACGGGCGACAGGCAGAAGGGTGAGGAGAAGGTGGTGTCCGAGTCCGAGCCCATGGTGCTGTCCCTGCTCACCTCGTCAGCCGACAGCTCACAGGACCCCTCATCCCCCTCATCCCCCCCAGACTGGGACTGCTGCTGCTGGGGACGAGGGGGCTCTATGCTGGCCTCCAGACCCAGGCCCCCTCCATTCCAAGTTCCGTTCCCGATCCTCTCCTCCTCCTCCCGGTCCTCATCTTCCTCCTGGGCAGGAGGGTGTCGGGAGTGGGGCCTGCAGGTAGGATTAACATTACAGTGTTACCGTAAAATATGTTTTTCAGAGGATGAAATTCAGTTAGATAAGACCAGATGGAAATGAAGCACCATCCGGAAACAGTGTTCACCTAAATTACAAAAGTTCAGGCTCAGTTGTCAGGATACAAGCAGTTATCACAATAAAACTAGTTACTGCAATAAAACCTGTTACCGCGATACAAGCCGTTTTCACGATAACACCAGTTATTGCAATATCACTACCAACAGAAGTCCATTACGTTCCCCTCTCCCCACTCTACCTGCGGGGCCTGCGCCGAGCGTTCCTGCGGACAGGTGAGCTCTCTGGGGTGATGTAACGCAGTGCCTCCTCGTCCTGTCTCTGGATGCGGGAGTTGGGAACCCAGGTTAGGATCAGAGTGGTTCCCAGGCTCTCATCCTTCTCCATGTGCACACACAGGTACCCTGGGGAGAGAAGGGAGTCATGAGAGAGATCGAGAAACATGGCCGCAAACACACAGGAACACAGACATGTGGACAAGAACACAAACAAGAACACACACACTCACCCTGATGAGATCATATCATCAGAGGTTTGGAGACAGGTTGAGAAAGAGAGGACACACACAAGAAAACACAAGCACCGAAGTCACCTGAGAAGATCACACTATAAGAGAAAAGGATGCCTGAACCAAGTCAGTTCTCCTCAGGACAAAACCTTCTTCCCATGAACCAGAAGTCAGATAGATAGATATACCAAACCTGGAGTCAATCTGACTTATGGTTCATGGGGAAAAGATTTTGGCCTGAGAACTATAATAGATTAGACATCTATAACCTTAATAAGTTGATACACAAACATACTGTTCATAGCTAACATACCATACCATGATGGAAAAGGTGGCAAAGCAGTGGCATACTGTACGTGGAAACATTACTAGGTATGACACAAAACAAGTGAGACAAAGAGGAAATAACCTGAAAAGAAGGTAAGGAGATCTGACTCGTGAACAAACAAGGAAATGCAGAGACGAAAGACAATGAACCATACAGTCTCATATCTCTCAGGTGAGAGTTCATCTGTACATGGCGGAAAGAGAGAGAGACACTATAGGACACACTGGGAAGAGAAGAACAGCAGAGGAATAGGTGAACGCTATAGTCATAGCTGGGGCCTGTTCAGGAGGATGTAATGTTACAGAACATTCAGATAGAAATGTATGGTGTAGAACAAATATGATTGTTGGTCAGATAGAATAGGGAATCGTGTTAGTGCTATTCATTACATGTCTGTGATGTTCAGAATAGTTCCGCTCACTGGATACACCCCAGGGTTGTATGTATTAGGCACCAAATGCAAAAAAACGGACTGAAACAGGAATGGACTGCCTGAACTTGTCCGATAAGAAATGCTCTTCTCCGTTGCAAAGACGTTCGCTACGGTGTGCCCTAATGAATAGGACCCTTATGTAGGGGACTCTTAGACAGCTATATACTGTACCTGGGTGGTGTTCGGGCAGGCCCGGCAGGGGCTCGGCAGGGTGCACACACACATTGTTCTTGGAGAAGATGATCTCTCCGTCCAAGCCATTCCGCGACCCCGCCGACCCTGGGTTAAAGGTCAGGAGGTCCGAGGCCTTGGAGGAGGCGCGTCGCAAGAGCCGACCGAGAGACATCTACACCGACACCAGGACTCTGCGCCCATCCTCTGGGGTGGGGGGAGGAGGAAAGGTGAGAGAGGGGGACAGGGATGGAGAGAGACAGAATCAGGTCAGAATGGAGGACTAGTGTTTTACAGTATGACATTTGCCTATTCAAATGAACAAATCATATATATACAGTGCCTTCGGAAAGTATTCAGACCCCTTGACTTTTTCTCCATTTTGTTACGTTACAGCCTTATTCTAAAATGTATTAAATTGTTTATCCCCCTCATCAACCTATACACAATACCCCATAATGACAAAGCAAAAACAGGTTTTTATAAATGTTAGCTAATTTATTAAAAATAAAAACTGAAATATCACATTTACATATTCCTTAATTCCATTATTTTACCTAGGTTGTGCGTATTGTGTGTATTGTTGTGAATTGTTAGATACTACTGCACTGTTGGATCTAGAAACACAAGCATTTCGCTACACCTGCAATAACATCTGCTAAACATGTGTATGTGACAAATACAATTTGATTTACATAAGTTTTCAGAACCTTTACTAAGTACTTTGTTGAAGCACCTTTGGCAGCGATTACCGCTTCGATTCTTCTTGGGTATGACGCTACAAGCTTGACATACCTATATTTGGGGAGATTCTCCCATGCGTTGTTTTGGCTGTACGCTTAAGGTCGTTGTCCTGTTGGATGGTGAACCCTTGCCCCAGTTGGAGGTCCTGAGCAGGTTCTCATCTAGGATCTCTGTGTACTTTGCTCCGTTCATCTTTCCCTCGTTCCAAACTAGTCTCCCAGTCCCTGCCACTGAAAAACATACCCACAGCATGATGCTGCCACCACCATGCTTCACCGTAGGGATGGTGCCAGGTTTCCTCCAGACGTGACGCTTGACATTCAGGCCAAAGAGTTCAATCAGACCAGAGAATCTTGATTTTTTTGTATGAAAAGAAACAAATAGAGCTAAGCACAGGCAAGATCCTAGAGGAAAACCTGGTTCAGTCTGCTTTCCAACAGACACTGGGAGACAAGTTCACTTTTCAGCAGGACAATATCTTAAAACACAAGGTCAAATATACAATGGAGTTGCTTACCAAGACGATATTGAATGTTTCAATGTTGCCTAGTTACAGTTTTGACTCAAATTTACTTCAAAATCTATGGCAAGAATTGAAAATGGCTGTCTAGCAATGATCAACAACCAACTTGACAGAGCTTGAAGAATTTTTAAAAGAATAATGTGCAAATATTGTACAATCCAGGTGTGCAAAGCTCTTAATTTCCTAACATTTCTAAAAACATGTTCTCACGTTGTCATTATTAATGTGTGTAGATGGGTGTGAAAAATATTATTTGATTCATTTTTAATTCCGGCTATAACATAAATGGAGGGGTGTGAATACTTTGTGAAGGCAACGTATATAATCGTTATACAATCTAACACGGCAAAGCTAACTCTCTGACAGTTTGAGCTTTCATTTAAAGGCCGTGACAGACATTTGTACTCAAGTTACACTGTGATGTTTGTATAGTATTAGTGTGTTCTTACCCCGACAAGTCAACCCTGGCATGTAACAAAGATTCACAGTTAGTGTTTCCCTATGCCACGTCAACTATCTTGACTCACACACTTGGCTCTGTTAGTGTAGGCGTGTGTGTGCAAGTGTGTCCCCCACCTTGAATAAACACACACACACACACTACACAAACCTGGTCAATCATTCTATGTGAAACCCTAGTCTGTTATTAGGAGCTAACAGATGTCAGCATCTATGGCTATTCTCAACATGTCACAACTGTGCACTGTCTGGTCTCACGTGCCAGACTCATAGCTTTCACAGCGGATGATGAAAGAGACTAGACTATGACTGGTCTCATGTGCCAGACTCATAGCTTTCACAGTGGCTGATGAAAGAGACTACACTATGACTGGTCTCATGTGCCAGACTCATAGCTTTCACAGTGGCTGATGAAAGAGACTACACTATGACTGGTCTCATGTGCCAGACTCATAGCTTTCACAGACTCATAGCTTTCACAGCGGATGATGAAAGAGACTACACTATGACTGGTCTCATGTGCCAGACTCATAGCTTTCACAGTGGCTGATGAAAGAGACTACACTATGACTGGTCTCATGTGCCAGACTCATAGCTTTCACAGTGACTGATGAAAGAGACTACTATGACTGGTCTCACGTGCCAGACTTATAGCTATCACAGTGGCTGATGAAAGAGACTACTATGACTGGTCTCATGTGCCAGACTCATAGCTTTCACAGTGGCTGATGAAAGAGACTACTATGACTGGTCTCATGCCAGACTCATAGCTTTCACAGTGGCTGATGAAAGAGACTACTATGACTGGTCACATGCCAGGCTCATAGCTTTCACAGTGGCTGATGAAAGAGACTACACAAGGACTGTAAACAAAACCATTTTGCTGTTCACTCCAGTCAATCTTTCTGCTATGACTGGAATTGGCCACTAGCGCTACTGGCATATCAGTGTTACTCCATACTGTGTAAGTTCCTCTGTGCGACCCTATGATAATGTAGCCCAGTTCCCTATCACTACAGTCTATGATAATGTAGCCCAGTTCCCTATCACTACAGTCTATGATAATGTAGCCCAGTTCCCTATCACTACAGTCTATGATAATGTAGCCCAGTTCCCTATCACTACAGTCTATGATAATGTAGCCCAGTTCCCTATCACTACAGTCTATGATAATGTAGCCCAGTTCCCTATCACTACAGTCTATGACAATGTAGCCCAGTTCCCTATCACTACAGTCTATGATAATGTAGCCCAGTTCCCTATCACTACAGTCTATGATAATGTAGCCCAGTTCCCTATCACTACAGTCTATGATAATGTAGCCCAGTTCCCTATCACTACAGTCTATGATAATATAGCCCAGTTCCCTATCACTACAGTCTATGATAATGTAGCCCAGTTCCCTATCACTACAGTCTATGATAATGTAGCCCAGTTCCCTATCACTACAGTCTATGATAATGTAGCCCAGTTCCCTATCACTACAGTCTATGATAATGTAGCCCAGTTCCCTATCACTACAGTCTATGATAATGTAGCCCAGTTCCCTATCACTACAGTCTATGACAATGTAGCCCAGTTCCCTATCACTACAGTCTATGATAATGTAGCCCAGTTCCCTATCACTACAGTCTATGATAATGTAGCCCAGTTCCCTATCACTACAGTCTATGATAATGTAGCCCAGTTCCCTATCACTACAGTCTATGATAATGTAGCCCAGTTCCCTATCACTACAGTCTATGATAATGTAGCCCAGTTCCCTATCACTACAGTCTATGACATCGAACACATTCCCAGTGCCCCACTACTCCTGAATGTGTGGAATGTTCCCTCCTTTTCCTCTTCCTCAGAACCCTGCGTCATGACCTGTGACCCAAATGGCACCCTATCCCCTATATGGTGCACTACTTTAGTCCAGAGCCCTATGTGCCGAGGTAGAAAGTACTGCGCTACATAGAGAATAGAGTGCCATTTGGGAGGTAGCCATGTTTACCTCCTCTGATTAACTCAATGCCCCTGACTTCCTGTTAACAGGGCTCCAGGGTGACGTTTCCCCTCTGTAAAGATTTAGGATCAGCTTCCCCTCTCCCACTTCTAACCATTTGTGGAGGAAATGCAAAACTGACACAAGATCAGCATCTAGGGGTAACTTCACCCTACTGGCTTATCAGGACTCGGACAGGAAGTCTTCTGCCCTGGAATCCGGGCAAGGCCAGTGAGTATGTACTGAAGCCTGGTCCCAGATATGTTTGTGCCGTCTTGCCAACTGCTATGGTCTTTGGACTGACAATGATCATAGGAGTTGGCAGGACAGCACAAAAAGACCGGGTACCAGGCTAGGGAGAGTGAGTGAGGTTCCTAGGAATGCAACAAATGTACTCATTTGGCCAGGTAACACTATACAATGATTAAGTTTCTCTTTTAGGCTACCTTTCTTAGAACACTGCATGTACACACTATACTTCAGTACTACAACCATCCTAAAACCACTCTGGCCATAGCGCTGAGCTGCTCACATGGACATTTGCATGGTAACTGCTTACAGAACAAAGCCAATCCATTGACACCACTTGCAAATGAGCAGTAGTAAACCAGGCTGAACTCACTATACCAGGTGTTCAGTGTCAACCATACCCCCTGGACCTTCCATCCATACCTCAGCAGATTAAAGCTACATCTCATAGTCCATTTTTCTCCTTCTGGTCACCCCAGACAACAGCTACCCCAACCAGTTGATAGACAGTGGAGATCTCCACCAAAACAGGGAAGTTAGAGGTTATTTGGTGGTAAAACAGCTATAACCAGTTCTCTGTGTGTATCCATAGCCTGAGGTTATTCTGGTCGGTATGATAGCAGCAGGGCGAGAAGAGGTCAGAGTGTGATATGATTCCATATTCAGCATATGACTAAGCAGGGAGCCTGACTGATATAGCACAATGCTCTCTCCTTCTTCCATGCTGTCATCACCTCAGTGTGTGTTCACACATTGCCTTGTCTCCTCCACTTCAGCCTCGGTCACCTCACACTGGTCCTACTGTAACATTCCAACAATGGAGACAGCTTTCCAAAGAACGTGTTACTCTCCTGTGAGTGTGAAGTCTGCAGTCGGTCATCATTTTTTCTGCAGCCATTAATCTCATTTAGTATTCATCTCCTTCTGCCTTGCTGTATGGAGTTGTTTTGTTCAGAAAAACTTCAAACAAAACAGTCCTAAGGATTTTCTGAGACAACTAAACGTTCCCCAACGAGATGACAGAGCGAGTGTATCAGTACAGTATCCCACTGTGTCCTGCCAGCCTCAATGACTATACAGGCAGAGGATTCCAGTGCCTCAGATCAGTGGGTCCTAGTTCACCTCCGGGCCACGCGAACAAACTTGTCAGGCTGCTGACATTTGAATAGAGGAGGCTTCCATAATTAACTGCCTCTCCTGTTCATCTGGATTGTGACACCAAACCACTGCCTGGGGGGCAGCTAAAAGACTTGAAATAACCACATGCACTCAGTGAGTTGCAATCCCTCAGGCTGACTCACTTCCATGAGCAAAGAGTCAATAGACTATGTATCAGACACAGACAGAGCAATACGTATTCTGTTTACATTAGACCTAGTAAAGTAGAGCTTGAATGGAAGTAGCCTAGGTGAGACAACTCGAATGGGAGCTGAAAATTGTTGGCTTAGCCCACCTTCCCAAATCACATTCACAAGGCATAGGACTATAATTTGACCCTGTTATAGCTATAAACAGATAGATATGAAGTCAATGAGATAGCTATATGGAAATTATAGCTGTAGGCTATCAATAGCCTACGCGACATAGTAACAGATGAGTATCCTCAAGAGTGGCGTGCAGTCCGTGATGACGAGGCTACATCAACTATTGACACATTGTATCAATGACAGGCAACATCCATTTGACAGGAGAGGATGAAACAGCGGGATTCTCGCTGCCGCACCATTATTTTTCACGGGCCCGGTCCTTCTCCTGCCTCTCCGACATTGCTATCGGTTTGGCCGGGCAGGGATTGTATCTGTAGTTAAGCCTACCATCACGAATACATATTTTAGTCTAGCTGGCTGGCCTATGTCCTCAAATTTCTCCCCATCACATGCAGTGCACATCCCGACCAACCCGCATAGTTCGCCAAAGGAATGGCCTAGCTTGGGAAATAAGGGGGTCGTGTAGGCTACAACAGCATAACCTTATCCATAATAAACGAGGTCGTTTGATTCCTTCTCGGTCATCGGTGTACACCTGTGCGAGCAGAGGACTTAATAAATAAATGCACACTCAAAAACACAGGCGATGCGGTCTTGCTTTCTCACCCTCTGTCCCACCCGAGACTACTGTCTTTGCCGCTTATCCACTCCGAAGCGATGTTTATGGTGGTTGTATCCGTGTAGTTTGAGGTCACGTCTTCGGTATTTTGTTACGCGGTGTGAGTGTTTGTATCCGTGCGGTCTTTCTCTACCGCACGCGGAGCTGCTATGTTTCTCTAACCCAACCCCCAAATTCCTCTGCTTCCGGGATGGCAGACTGGATAAAGGCTGCTTCTGTGAATGCACGGACCAGTCAACTATTAGGATCACCTTACATTTGGAAGTATGTTTGTCTTATTAGCAAAAGCAAATGATCGTCAACACATCACAATGATATATCTAAGTAAGGCTAACCTTTTATCATAGTATGACGTTTTAGAGGTCAATGCCGAAAGCTTCACTGCAGTTGGCTGTTCCCGAACTCACATGAGCATCATCAGGACCAGGAGCTGGAGTCGGAGCATCATGACGCGGATCTCAGATGTCCCGCTGGAACTCTTATATATGGCAGGTAAACCACTAGCAGCAAGGACAATGAGCAGTCATTTAAACAATAAACAGCACATCTCAAAATGACTTATTTCAAAACAAGGTATTTGAGGCCAATGTTTTAAACAATAACAAAAAAGAATTTAAAACATAAGCTAACATAACCATACTACAGGTATGATATTTTGTACAATTCAGAATTGTTTACAATATGTAACTGTATTGAGCTTAACTGCACTGAGTTATAAGGCAGATGTTCCAGATGGGAAGACTATTTGTATTTAACTAGGCAAGTCAGTTAAGAACAAATTCTTATTTACAATGACGGCCAAACCCGGACGACGCTGGGCCAATTGTGCGCTGCCCTATGGGACTCCCAATCACGGCCGGAAGTGATACAACCTGGAATCGAACCATGGTCTGTAGTGATTCCTCTAGCACTGAGAAGCAGTGCCTTAGACCGCCCTAGGGACTATGAAGTAGATTAAGAAAGAGATAATTGACTGCACATTCAAACACTGAGTGGTGACAGCTCACTAATAGGAGAACATGAGAAACAATGCTTAGCTTAGGAGAAACAAACCCAGAGCTATCAATTGCCTTTAATGGTAACAATGTGGCAATATCACTGGAAGTAATTTGGTGAGACTTAACACAGAGCCTACCATCATACTAGAAGAGTACAGAATGGGCATATTCTGGTCAATTTTAGATGTTCAAATAATTCAAACAATTGTGTAGAGCCAATGCTGTCCTCCTCAGCACAGGATTTATCAATCAATCAAATGTTATTTATAGAGAACATTTCTTACAGGTGATGCATTTCAAAAGTGCTTAACAAATAAAATAAAAGGTTAGAAAGATAAAAAAACAGATTTATATATTCTTAGAGACAAATTAAAATAGTAAAACAACAATACATTTCGCCCTAGTGTTCTAGAATGACCACAATTCTCTCTCTCACACCACTGTCTCAGCAGCTCACCTGAGACAATGTCATGTAATCACTCATCTGCAACAACAAGGAAATGGAGAGATATCTGATAGAGCTTTAACCCACACAGTTCACTCAGTTCACATCATTTTATTGAAAATACAGTTGATTATAAAAACATGATTTCCAAAGATTCTTCAGTGTAGTCTGTCCATTCAGAAACCCAGGAGTCTATTAGAGCAATGTCTTACCCAGGGTAGCAGTGATTGAGGGGAAACTTTGGGTGGAGGTTTTTGTTAGAGATGTGCGAGGTCAGGAGTTCCAGAACCACCTGAGAGGCCGTCTACTGGGTCAGAGTCCACTCAGTCATACAGTTCATAAGGCTCACAAGGTCCACAGGACTTCAAACACCTCTGACATGGGCAGGGCCAGGCTGGTCACCGTCAGAACCTAGACAGACACAGAAAGAAAGGATTATAAACAATTGATCAAATTATACCATAGATTAGAATAGAATAGACAGGCAGGCAGAATTAGACTGTTCGTTCTACTATTTCTTAATTCTGAACTCTATAGAGGTAACTCAGCCAGCTACAGCTCACCTTGGTGTCAGTCTGATAAGAGAAATCCCACACTCTATAGAGGTAACTCAGCCAGCTACAGCTCACCTTGGTGTCAGTCCGATAAGAGAAATCCAACACTCTATAGAGGTAACTCAGCCAGCTACAGCTCACCTTGGTGTCAGTCCGATAAGAGAAATCCCACACTCTATAGAGGTAACTCAGCCAGCTACAGCTCACCTTGGTGTCAGTCTGATAAGAGAAATCCCACACTCTATAGAGGTAACTCAGCCAGCTACAGCTCACCTTGGTGTCAGTCCGATAAGAGAAATCCCACACTTTATAGAGGTAACTCAGCCAGCTACAGTTCACCTTGGTGTCAGTCCGATAAGAGAAATCCCACACTCTATAGAGGTAACTCAGCCAGCTACAGCTCACCTTGGTGTCAGTCCGATAAGAGAAATCCCACACTCTATAGAGGTAACTCAGCCAGCTACAGCTCACCTTGGTGTCAGTCCGATAAGAGAAATCCCACACTCTATAGAGGTAACTCAGCCAGCTACAGCTCACCTTGGTGTCAGTCCGATAAGAGAAATCCCACACTCTATAGAGGTAACTCAGCCAGCTACAGCTCACCTTGGTGTCAGTCCGATAAGAGAAATCCCACACTCTATAGAGGTAACTCAGCCAGCTACAGCTCACCTTGGTGTCAGTCTGATAAGAGAAATCCCACACTCTATAGAGGTAACTCAGCCAGCTACAGCTCACCTTGGTGTCAGTCCGATAAGAGAAATCCCACACTTTCTTTCCATTGGCCCATACATAGCGGGGTGGGGAGGGCACCCCAAACACCCGCACCCCTCCCAGCACCAGCCCGTCCAGCGCCCCGTTCTGACGCAGGGGGTCACTCACCACCTGGGACTGGATCAAATGAAAACCGTATTGATCTCCACTGGCAAACACACACATGTATAGTACCACAATACATTAGACATTACAGTTAGGTCTACTGTTTACAGGATGGCAGGGAAAGAGTATGTCTTCTATCCTGATTGGATTGGACCTGGATCTCAATCTTGAGAGCATTGCTAGAAATATACTGTACTACAGAAACATCCAAATCACCCGAGATAATTCTCTGATCTCCATCCTCTCTTTAAAGTCCATTTAGGGCCCTACGTTTTTCCTACCCAAATGTCATGAAAAACAAAACGTTTGATGATCCGCACTCAGAAAGATGTCGCATAAAGCTTACTTAATTTTTTTCACTGCATCAGGGATAGCCTTGAAGTGGGCTATAACTAGGGCCCAGAGTTTTCCTTGGTCAGGTCATGTGATCAGGAAAAACTCAGGACGCTATGTGACCTCTACATCTCCTACCTGTCCAGCGATGAAGATAACATAGGAGTAGTCTCCTCTCTGGAAGGTGTCCAGACTGTCCCCGTCGTCCCAGAACAGGTCACCCCAGGCCCAGCCCCCAGCAGACAGCGCCACCATCAGGAGGAAAGGGTTACTGCGAGAAGCTGAGGTAGTCAGGCCTGGCTCCTGTCGCAGAGGGGGTTTGAAGGGATTTTTCATTGAAATATATAATATAATTACTGATTAAGACAGGCAACAGGTTTTACACAAACTCACACAAGCTTCAAAACAACATTGTCAGATTAGTACGCAGAGAGTATTTCATTTTAGGTTTTATCACAAAGGAATTGTGGGTGTCTTGTTCTATAACAAATAACTTGAATTGATTTCATGATATGAGAGTTTGGCAGCTCATTCATCTCCTCCACCATCAGTATGTAACACCCACAATATGGGCCTAAGATTAAGCTTTGTCACACGATGAAACAACAGACAACCAAATTCTATTGTGTACAGAGAACACCCACACCTGCTGTGGGATGATGTGTCCCTCTCTCACATGGACATTGATGGTGTCCAGAGGGGCTGGGAGGAGCAGGTACTGACCCTTACTGTAGAACGGCTGGCCCTAGGGAGGAAGGGATGAAAGAGGTGACCACTGAAATATGGTTCTAGTATACACAGTACAACAGTATTACAGATCTTTGTCTGGTCCTAAAGTAAGCCTACAAGACCCTAAGAAAGGCTCACACAGATGGATTTTTATCAATTTATGTCTGTTAACAACATAAAAGATGGTCTTGGTCTCCTAGGAATCCCTTTAATCAGTTGCGAACTAATAGCAGTGACATTATGAAAGGCCTATAGAAATACACTGAGTATACAAAACATTAGGATCACCTGCTCATTCCATGCCATGGACTGATTGAGGTGAAATCTATTATCCCCTGTTGTCACTTGTTAAATCCACTTCAATCAGTGTAGATGAAGGGGAGGAGACAAGTTAAATAAGGATTTTTAAGCCTTGAGACAATTGAGACATGGATTGTGTATGTGTGTCATTCAAAGGGTGAATGGGCAAGACAAAATATTTAAGTGCCTATGAACGGGGTATGGTAGTAGGTGCCAGGCGCACTAGTTTGTGTCAAGAACTGCAACGCTGCTGGGCTTTCAATAGTTTCCCGTATGTATCAAGAATGGTCCACTACCCAAAGGACATCCAGCCAACTTGACACAACTGTGGGAAGCATTGGAGTCAACATGGACCAGCATCCCTGTGGAAAGCTTTCGACACCTTGTAGAGTCCATGCCCCAACGAATTGAGCCTGTTCTGAGGGCAAAAGGGGGGGTCCAACTCAATATTAGGAAGGTGTTCATAACGTTTTGTACGCTCAGTGTATAACTGTATTGAATCTAGGAGCTGTTTACATTGTGCAGACTGTACCAAGTCCCCGGGGGGAGGTAGGCAGCCAGCTCCACTGCCCCCTGCTCTAACACTGGGCTGACGAGCAGAGAACTCCCCCACAGGAACTGTCTGTCTATGGTCTGGCAGTTAGGGTCCGAGGGGAACCTGGGAGAGATGGACAGAGAGGGAGGGCCAGAGAACAGTATCAACACAGTAAATAAGATGTGTTACAATAGTATCCAAATGTTGAAGAGAGAGAAGGGAAGAGTGGACAATGGCAACTGAAGAAGAGGAGTAGAGGGACATACTGGAGGAAGAGAGGCGTGGCCACGGTGTCTGCGGAGGTGTGTGCGTGGTAGAAGAGTGTGTAGAGGAACGGCAGGAGAGAGTAACGTAACATCACCACGCTACGCATGGCTGCCTGGGCCTCCTGACCAAACACATAGGGCTCCTGGGGCTACACACAGAGCTAGAGTTACCTCCATTCATAATACATGGGACTGATGGACTGTTACATAGACACAGTGAAAAGACACTAGCAGGTCAGCCACCATGGTAAATAGGAAAACATTGTCACTTGGTTACATAGAGACAGTGAAAAGATATTAGCAGGTCAGGAAAAAATTGTGGTAAATTCCTATCCAACTGAGTTAACTGTAAAGACCATAAAACCACCCACACACACACACACACACACGCAGCACCACTCACAGCGTTGGGCTTGTCGTTGTGGTTCCTCATGAAGGGGTAGAAGGCTCCAAGCTGGGTCCAGCGTACACACAGCTCCTCTGTGGTGTCCCCCCCGAACCCACACACATCCGCCCCCACCAGGGGCACCCCAAACAGGCCAAACAGCAGCACCGCTGGGGGGGGTGGAGGGACAGATGGATATTGAACATATTAATTCCCTTTATTCATTATTACTGTATTCATTATTTAACTTTGATGTCAGGCAGTCAGAGGCATCTATCTGTAATTGCTAGCTACATACAGTCAAATAAATTGGTTCCATTACAAGTCTGGGTATTTTTCTGTTCAAACCCCTCATTCAAGTCCATAGATAACTACCACTGAAAAGACTCCAACTCTGTCTAGGCACTCTTTCAACTAAAGACAATAGAGACAAACTGCTGAGTAAGAGCACACTGCAACATGTACTGTCTGGATGGTGCATCGGTACCATTAATACTCTGATGGCTAAAACACACAGAATAGGAATGGCTTGGAACGGAGATGGGAATGTTGGGGATGTCTTTCCCCTCACCAGGGATGGAGTATCTGAGCTGCTCCCAGTCGCTCCTCACGTCTCCCGTCCAGACTCCGGAGAAACGGCCGATGCCAGGGAAGGAGGAGCGGGACAGCACGAAGGGTCGCGACCCCCGGACCTTCACCAGGGCACTGAGAGGGTCAAAGGCTATAACTGATCTTCCAACTACAGTTACAAATGTGTAATGTAGACAAGATAAATCAAATCTGCTTCATTCAAACAAGCAGAAGTAAAAGTGCCAACAGTCTCAGGATAAGTGAGACACTGATCCCTGTAGTGCTGTCTCTGACCTGTGGGTGGCGCTAGCCTCCGTCAGCCCATAGAGGTTATGCAGGTTGTAGTGAGTGGACAGGTTCTGCTGAGCTGACATGCAG
Organism: Salvelinus alpinus; assembly: GCF_045679555.1. Taxonomy (NCBI): domain Eukaryota; kingdom Metazoa; phylum Chordata; class Actinopteri; order Salmoniformes; family Salmonidae; genus Salvelinus; species Salvelinus alpinus. The sequence continues at coordinate 30,451,130 of NC_092086.1, forward strand.
AGTGTACCAGTGTTCAGCTGTCCTCCAACCACCCCTGTATGTGTGTATGGAGACAGAATGGAAATGAATGAATGAACTAAATTCCTCCATTGATTTTATATAGACAGGAAACTACTCAGCTGCAGTACACTCACATGGCACGTAGGGGGGGCTATCCAAATCACTGTCAGGACACCCTTCCACAGAGCCCTGCACAAAACTGGCTGGTTCATTCATATCCTGAGAACAGAGGAACAAGAGTATGCTGGATAGCCTGGATGATGCAAGCTTGTTAGTGCAAATATAGAATATAATACAATACAATAGGAGATGATTTCAGCCCTCTACGAGACATTTCTATCTGAGACACACTCACAATCCACAGGCCATCTAGCGGGACTCTGGAGTGGAACTCCCGAATGCAGTCCTCCCACCAGCTCTGTGTCTCTGGGTTGGTGAAGTCAGGGAACGCTGTCGGACCAGGCCACACCTGGACACAGAGGAAGAAGAGTGAGGAACCGAACATGCATACCTTTCCACACTACACACACACACACACACACACACACACACACACACACACACACACACACACACACACACACACACACACACACAGCTTCAAGAGGGGTTTTTGTTTAGTGTAACCTTGCTTTTCAGAGGACACATTACTTGAATACACAATGTTATCAAGCAGATAAAAAATATGTTCTTTCCAAACTATTCACAGTATATGTAGCCCAGTTTACAGTGGGTCTCCAGATAGAGGAGAAGTGAGAGTTTTAGGTCTGACCTTCCCTATGAGTGTCTGTCCTGTAGAGTTCCTGATGAAGACCCCTCTCCGCTGACCCTCATCAAAGGGTGGGTAAGTACCAGGGGGGCTGGTGCTGCTGATCCCAGGGTCCTGGGAAAGAGAACAAACAGGAAAGATGCTTCTAAAATAAACAACAGTAATGCTTTTGCTGCCATCTTGTGGATTGAGAAGGAAAGTTTCCTTGACTTGTACCTTCCAATACTGCACATTTAACAATTTAATCACAACGCAGACTGTTATTTAGAATAAAAAATGACATTGAACCACTATTTCAACCTAATATATATAAGTGTGCCTATATGTCCCACATGTTGGGAGGGTTGAGGCCTCTCTCTTACCAGGATGAGAATGTACTTCATGCCCTTCTGATGGAACTCCTTCACCATGTCTGGCAGGTCCACAAAGCGCTGGGGGTCAAAGGTGAACACCCGACGCTTGTCTGCGTAATCCAGGTCATTCCACTGCACGTCCTGACCAAAACCAAAAGCAGTTGAACTAAAGAATGCAGTGAGTGTTTTCCATGAGTTGTGAACCCTCAGTGGCATGATAACACTGTACTTGAGAACGCAAACATCCAATTAGCATTAGCATGGAGAAAACCCATTGTAGCATGATAATACTGTAATGAGTTTTCTCCATGCTAATCTGCTAATCCAATGTTAATGCTCATTCAATGTTAGCATTACCCAATAGTTTTTTTTTTTTTTTTTTTTTTTTTTTTCAAGGGGTTTTCTTAATTTTTTATTATTTTCTACATGGTAGAATAATAGTGAAGACATCAAAACTATGAAATCACACATGTGGAATCATGTAGTAACCAAAACAGTGTTAATCAAAATATATAGCAGTCATTTACAACATTAACAATGTCTACACTGTATTTCCGACCCAACTTGATGCCATTTCAATGGACAAAAAATATGCCCTTCCTTCAAAAACAAGGACACCTCCAAGCGACCCCAAACCCCTGAATGGTAGTAAATAAAAGTTTGGGGTCACTTAGAAATGTCCCTGCCTCCGAAAGAAAAGCACACCCCCCGTCCACCAAAACAACACCAAACTGATCAGAAACACAGTGTAGACACCGCTTTTTTTTTTTTTTTAATAATATGTTTATTATTTTCCAATAAAAATAAAGTAAAAAAGACAGCAATACAAACAATGACATTCATTGTACTGTTGAATGGGATGGCCAGTTTAGAGGACAAAACAAAAGTTAACTCACACATACACAAAATAAAACAAAATCCTATTAGGTGGTACATGTATAAGAAGACAGCATATAGTCATTACAAGCAGTGTAGTTCAGCCAAAAATAAATATTGAGTGGAGTACAGCACAGAGTAGCAGCAGATCGTCAGCCCAGTTATGAAGCGGGGCTAGACCATTTATCCAGTATCGGCTGCCATATTTTGTAAAACAATGGACTTCTATTGGAGGTGTTGTATCGAATCTTTTCCATATGTATTACATTCCCTAAATCCCGTAACCACATTTCAAAGGTAGGTACAGTCTCCAATTTCCAAAATTGCAATATGAGCCTTTTGGCTAATAGAGTACACAGAGAGACAGCTTTCCCTTCCTGGTTATTCCCATCAACTGTACCAAACAGAGCGATCAATGGGTCTGGGGCTAGAACTCTATCAAAGGCCTTAGATAAGTAATCAAAAATGAGAGCCCAGTAAGCATGTAATTTAGGGCATGTCCAGAATAAGTGGGTCAACGTCCCCTCATCCTGCTTGCACCTCTCACACAGTGGTGAGGTGTCCGGGAATATTTTATGCAGTTTTACTTTTGAGTAGTGTAACCTGTGTATCACCTTAAACTGTACAAGGTTGTGTCTGGCATTCACTGAACTGTGGTTTATATTCCTGAGAGCTTCTATCCAGTCCTCATTTGAGATTTCTGAACCAAGTTCTTGTTCCCAAGCCCTTTTAATGGTGTCTGTGGATACCTCTATGTGGGCCTGTAGCACATCATACAGTCTAGAGACCGACCCTTTTGAATGGGGTTTGACAAGTATCAAGCTATCTAATGTAGGACTATTGGGCTTAATGCCATACTGTGGGATATGTGTCCTTAAGAAATTCCTGATTTGGAGGTATCTGAAAAAATGTGTTGTTGGCATGTTGAACTTTGCCTGTAATTGTTGAAATGAAGCTAACTGACCATCTATGTATAAATTACCAATTGTTGTGAGCCCCTTCTCCCTCCACTGTGAAAACACCACATCATCCAATGCAGGGTGGAAAGCATGATTCAGGCTAATCGGGCTGTCTATGTAAACAGTGGGTATGTTAAGAAAATCCCTAATCTGTTTCCAGATCCTAAGCGTATGACAAATGACTGGATTGGAGTCATAAGTGGGTTTTTTCACATATGATGGGCTATTAACAAGTGCAGGGAGTGAGGAACGTTGACAGGAGGCCTGCTCGATCAAAAGCCATGAAGGCATATCCTTCTGTCTCATCGCAGGTAAACTTTCCCTCCAGAAAGACACAATGTTCAGATTAGCAGCCCAATAATACAGTTTGAAGTGAGGAAGGCCAAAGCCCCCCTCTATCTTGTACTTGCATAAATGCTTCTTTGAAATTCTGGCTGCCTTGTTATCCCATAAAAATGGAGTTACTATTGAATCCAGTTTCTTAAAATAGCTTTGTGGTATGAAATTGGGTAGACATTGGAAGAGGTAAAGAAACCTGGGTAGGACAACCATTTTAATAGCGTTTATACGACCAACCAAGGAAATAGGCAGAGTTTTCCAGAAATCTATATTTTGTTTAAGCTGATATATTTTCATGTCCCAATTCACTTTCAATAGCTGGTCAAGGTCTCTTGTCACTACAATGCCAAGGCTTGTGAACTTGTCCCTCACTGTTCTAAACGGGGTAGATTGCAGAAATTGCATATCCACAGGCCGTGATATTGGCATCAACTCACTTTTTTGCCAGTTTATCTTGTAGCCAGAGAAGGAGCCGAATGTGTTTATCAAGTTAAGTAATGGTGGAATAGAAGTTTTAGGCTTAGACAAAAACAAAAGAACATCGTCTGCATATAGGGAAATTTTGTGCTGTGTGTCTTTTATTTTAACAGAAGCTATATCGGCACATGCCCGAATGCGAGTAGCAAGGGGTTCCATGGCTATAGCGAAGAGAGCAGGCGAAATAGGGCACCCCTGTCGGCACCCCTTGAACAGGCGGAATGACTGCGACATTTCCTGATTGGTCACAACGGACGCCATTGGGTGTGCATAAATAATTCTTATCCAATTAATAAATTCCTTTCCAAATCCGAAATGCTCCAGAACCGACATCATATACTTCCACTCAATCTGATCAAACGCCTTCTCTGCATCAAGAGCTATTACCACTGCCTCAACTTTATGATCATGATACATTACGTTGAAAAGGCGTCTCAAATTGTAGTATATATGTCGGCCCGGGATAAAACCTGTCTGGTCAGGGTGTATGATGTCGGAAATATATTTTTTCAATCGGTTTGCCAATATCTTTGTCAACACCTTGTTTTCTATGGGGAGTAACGACACGGGGCGATACGACGACATCTCCATGGAATCTCTATCTTTTTTCAAGATCAGGGCTATTGTAGCCTCATACAGTGTTTGCGGGAGTTTGGTATTTTCTTTGGATTGTTGAAACATTCGCAGCATAAGTGGAGATAGACTAGCGCAGTACTTCTTATAGAATTCTATTACATATCCATCGGGCCCAGGGGCCTTGCTGTTTGGAAATTGTGCTATCGCTGTGTTAATTTCATCTAAGGTTATCCCTGCATCGAGTGCGGCAGCTGCCCCCCTGTCTAGTTTAGGAAGTTCACATTCAGCGAGAAAGCGTTCCATAGTTTGTGGATCAGTAGCATCGCATTTTGATTGGTATAGCTCTGAGTAAAACTGCGCAAAGCATTTATTAATGTCCTGCGGATCTGTTACTATTTTACCCTTCTTGTCTTTTATTTTGTGAATAGCTCTAGATGCTTGTACATGCCTTAGCTGTCTTGCTAATAATTTATGTGGTTTGTCCCCCAGTTCAAAATAACTTTGTTGCGTTCTAGCAAGTAAAGAGCCCACCCGTTTCGAAAGGATGGTATTGTATTCATACTTTAACTTTGTGATCTTCTCAAGGACTGTATACGAGGAATTTGTCCTAAAAACGTTCTCCTGTTCCTCTAACTCTCTTTCAATTTCTCTCAGCCTAGTATTGGCACGTTTCTTCCTCTCTGATGTATAAGAAATAATGTAACCTCTAATCACAGCCTTTAGAGATTCCCAAAGGGTGGAGTCGTCAACATCCCCCGTGTCGTTAGTACTGAGGAAAAAGGCAATCTGCTCCTTCAAATACTGACAAAAAGCCTCATCTTTCAACAGGTATGCGTCTAAGCGCCACGGTCGCCGACCTGTCGACATATTGTCGAGTTTCAGCACCATGGACAGAGGAGAGTGGTCCGTAATTAGAATGGGGTGATAGGTAACCGACTCAGCTGCTGAAATTAGTTTGGAGTCCAACAAAAAATAGTCAATTCTGGAATATGATTTATGAACTGATGAAAAGAAAGAATAATCCCTGTCTGTTGGGTGCGTCAGTCTCCAAATATCGACAATGTTAAGGTTTGTCATCAATGTATTTAGACAGACACTGGCATTTGATTGTTGAAGTGACCTTGATAGCTGTTTATCTAAAAGAGGATCTAACGTACAGTTAAAGTCACCTCCAACAATAACACTTGTATCCGAGATATTTGGTATGGCCTTAAATACCCTTTGAAAAAATAATGGATCATCGAAGTTGGGTCCATATAAATTGACCAAGGTTATTGGTTTTGAATTCAGTGTACCAGCCACAATAATATACCGACCATTAGGATCTGAAATCGAGGTTGAGTAAACAAAAGGAATGTTTTTCCTTATCAGGATTGCTACCCCTCTCGCTTTTGCATCAAAGTTAGACTGGTATATCTGACCGATCCAGCCGACTCGTAGCTTGGCCTGCGCGGAGCGTTTAATATGAGTTTCTTGAAGAAGCACTATGTCAGCACCCAGTGATTTAAGATGAGAAAAAACCTTAGCTCGTTTCACGACATGCCCTAATCCATTACAGTTCCAGCTGACTATCTTTATTCCACCTGGTCTACTCTGTGCTCGGTCACTATGTGGCATTTCTTATTTTAAAGCAAATTGCTGCTGTCAAACAAAACCCTGAAGAAAAACGTCCCGCCGTGCGGGAGCTTGTCATGCCACCTGTACTAATAAACGTGAACATAAAACACAGACCCCATCCCCCCTCCCGTCCCTCCACCCGTCCCTTTACTGAGTGACTTCCCCAAACGAAGCGCTCCTTGACTAACACACAAACCTTAGGGTGTCTAGACATAAAGCTTGAACTAACTCGTCGTCTATAGATGCTCCGCATATAAACTAATATTAAATAACACTTAACTTAACTCTCACGTTAGGGGGTGAGTGGCGTTAAAACATGACATGCCAAACAATGCTATATTAGCCACAACATCTCACCTATCATATAAGTCCCAATTTCTGATCTTCTGATCGAAAAGACATAGGCCGGAAATTCAATTCACACACATTCCTGGCCTGTATTTGGCCATTTAGCCTGCTGGCACAGCCGTTCTGTATCCTCAGCCGGGGAGCTTGCTTGTCAAGAACAGATCGGCCTCTTTTGCGTTGTCAAACGTACGTGTTGATCCCTCGACTGTCACCTTAAACCGGGCTGGGAAGAGGAATCCATATCGGATGTTGGCCGCCCTGCATTTGTTGCGTACCTCATCATACTCTTTCCGTTGGTTCCTCACCTCCAAGGTAAGATCTGGGTAGAAAGACACCCTGGCTCCGTTGTAGTTAAGGGGGAACTTTTGACTAGCCAGCTTGAGGATGAGATCCCTGGTGTGGGGATAGTGCAGCCTTACAATGAATGGCCTTGGTGGCCCGCCCTTGGCCGGCTTCGTTGCCTGTGCTCTGTGTGCGCGGTCGATCAGGATGGCCGTTTTGAAGTGTTCACTCCCCAGCAATGCCGGTATCAGCTCCGAGACAAATTCAGTGGGTTTCCCTTTCTCAGTGTCCTCCTGGATCCCACATATTCGGATGTTCTGGCGTCTTGAATGCGACTCGAGCATTTCCAGTCGGGCCTTCAGGGTTTTGTTGTCATTTTTGAACGTTGCGCACTGTTTCTCTATGTCCTGTAGCCTGGCCTCGTGATCGATTGTCGTCTGCTCAACCTCGTGCACCCTTCCCTTAGTTGCCTTCACAGTTTCGGCCAAAGTCCCAATACTCTTTGAGATATCAGCCAACCTTGTGTCCACCTTCTTGCTTAGTGCGTTTATGGCAGCCAGTATGTCCCTTTGAGTAGGATCTGTGGGGAACTCTTGGAAGCTAGCCTCTTCAGCTAGCTCCTCGTGGGTCGGCGACGTTGAAATTGGTTCGTTGTCTATCTCATTCCAATTATCTTGTTTAGCGCCCCCTTTTTTGTTGCCTTTTCCTTTTGTCATATTTGTTTGAAGTTATAGGTTGTGAGAGGTTAAGATAAATATTAATTTGTTTCAAAATTGAGCGGAGCTCTAGCAATGCACGTCTACTCCATAGCACGCTCTCTCAGCATTACCCAATAGTTGTCAACCCAAGTGATAATACTGTACTACAATACAAGTGTTTTCTCCAGCATCTTTACCAGGGGGAAGTTGGCGTTGTGCATGCGTCGCACCACCTCTCGGGTTGCGTTGGTGGACCGGTAACCCCAGCGACACAGGTGGAACCCCAGTGACCAATAAGGAGGCATCATAGGGTACCCTGGGGGAGGAAGACGGGGTAAATATTAGCTATGACGGAAGATTCACAAAAGGTGAAAGCAAACCAACCTGCTCAAATTGGACTTACGTAGCAAAATTTGAAATGGTGTTTTTTTACATTGGATAAAAGTAGAGACTCACAGCTACAACATGGTATATAATACACTGCATGTTTGAGGAACAATGGGAAAGAAATTCTGCTTTGAAAGTTGATAAACTTGTGAACTCACTTTTGAGAAAATGGCCTTTGAATGATTTGGTACTGACTGGAGAGCTCTTTGTTTACACCCCCACCGCATTGTTCACACCCTCTTAAGCCAGCCCCACCCATCTCTTTAATGAAAGATTAAGATTTAAAGTGGTAAAAGTAGTAGTCTACAATAATGAACAATTCCAGGTAAACAGAAAGTGTCCAGATAAAAAATATTTTATAAATATTGATTGACTCTTACCCAGACACACTTAATTGATGGGTCATGTGAAAGAAATGCTATAACCCCAGCCACATCTTACCAAGTGGATGGGTCTCTATAGAAGGTGTAAACGGTACAGCCAAATGGTTACTTGCATAGTAGCAATATCAGTGTCAAAATAAAGAAAATAATATACAGTATGTACAAGAACAATATCAATAACAATATCAGTGATAGATGAGGTAGTTATATGCATACAATCAGGGGTAAAGTGATTGAGCAGCAGGATAAATAAATAATAGTAGCAGGAGTCATTTGAATAGAGGCACTGCAGATAGTGCTGATGGTCTGTCTGAACCACACATGAACAAGGGAATCTATATTTATTTGGAGAGCCTGTTTCTGTCCTGCCCTTGACTTTGGTGCAGGGCATGTGATGTTCATAGCCTCTTAGTCAGCAAAAATCCCTGATCTTCTCAAAAACATATGTTTGTCTAGCTGTGTCCAGGTGGTGCTTGTACAAACAGACCATCCGTGGGAGGAAGAATGTCAGCATTGGCAGCAGCAGAGTCCGAACGCTCCTTGGCGACAACACCAGGCTCACCAGTCCGAACGCTCCTTGGCGACAACAACACCAGGCTCCAGAGCATTGACGATGTAAAACAGGAAATAACCAAAAAAACGTAGAAGACATCAATTCACCTCCCAAGTTTAGATAAGAAGAATAACCTCATACAATGCAACGAAAATTATATTCACCTGAAGTGCTGGTACTGCTTGAACTGTGGCAGCGGCCTGAAGTACGGAGTCAGGTGTTGTTGCCAGCCAGTCCAACCAGCTGTGGGATGTTGACCCCTGTCACAGTGCTGTCCTTCACAACACCAGCAATCTCAGACAAAGTGTTCACTCTGGTCTTTCTGAAGCGCTGCTTGATGAGGCTGAGGCACCAGTCGCAGGCAAACTTGGTGTGGCCTGTGATCAGGAAGTGAAGGTCCAGACTATGGTGGAGCTTGTGCATGGTCCATCAGGCACAATACCAGAGCACAAACTTGATCTTCTTTTGGCCACTGCAGTTATCACAATTCAGGTCCACACGTGTTTCCCCAACTCCGTAGTTGGTGAAGAAATGGTGCATGTAGTTGATGACTGCGCTGCTGCCTTTGCTGGATGACATGCCTTCATCAATCAAGTAGTTGACTTGTTGTGGTATTACTTCACAGCCGACACCAAACAAGCCACACCATATTATGGTGGATAATGCCTATATGGTGGATGGTGCCTAATGGTAGAAAATGTACTTGCTTTCACCAGTCTAGTTCTTTCACATAAGTGAAAGGAGATAAAGGAAAGGAGATGAGGCAGCAAGTTCAGACTACTAGGACATTGGGACACAGACAGCCACTATCTTTTCCTTAGCTATTACCCAAAACGAATTAGTTGTGACCCACCAGTGGCCCAACCCACCATAGCAACACTGGGATATGAGACAAGAAAAGGATATTCAGTAACAGGAAGTTACAGCTAAAGGTCATATATAGCCATACCTATAACCTGGAGGTACTGTCTGACAACACTCTGAGGGTCAGGGCCCAGGAAGATGTACAGGTCCAGGATTCCTCCCACAGCCACCCAGGTCAGAGCAGGGCTAGGCTGCAGCACCACCTCTACAGAGAGAAGGAGAGGTCAAACTCAGCTCAATCATGTAAACCTGTATCTTGATACAGTTGAAGTACTGTGCCATGTGAACACAAAAAAAATCTGGCCAGATTAAGTAGCATGATACATTACAAACTCTACTAGCTCAAACCAAAGCTTTTCTATTAGAACAAAACATTTCTGCTTAAGGATATGGTACATGGAGCAACATGCTTTCTTACCCATGGCATTACTGTTGAGCAGGAAGACCCCGTGAGCCTGTCCATCCCCCTCCTGCACCATGTAGAACGGATGGGAGCCATAAAGGTTGGCATCGCCCTGCAAGGTGGACAAAGAAGAGACATCTGACTTACTTACCACTCCTGACCATGATTTAAAAAGGAAACAAATGAATGATAATGATGACGATAATGACGATGACGTCAGACTCACGTGGGGCGCCATGTCCCTGTTCCAAAGGGTAAGGGAGGTCCAATTGAGGTCCAGGCTGAGGGGGGTGTAGTGTTCCCCCAGCCCAGACACCAGTGAGGAGGCCAGGGAGGTGGACAGCTGCAGGTACTGGTCAGCATACAGCAGCGGGGCCACAGTGGTGTTCACACTGACAGACAGAAGACAGAGGTGTCATGCTTATGACAGTTGTAAGTCAGGACAGAGAGCACCTTATGTTATGCTTTTGGCAACTATAAGTAGGGACAGGGGCACCTCATATCATGCTACAAGTAGAAACACAGCGATATAAATCAAATAAAATTGTATTGGTCACATACACATATTTAGCAGAAGTTATTGCGGGTGTAGCGAAATGCTTGTGTTCCTAGCTCCAACAGCACAGTAGTATCTGCAAGCCAATTTACCCTTTGGGATCTATAAATCCTAACTGATCTTATGTGTTAGGCCTATGACATGGTTACAACAGTTTTATGTCAGGTTTATGAGATCTGATCAATGAACCAGTGCCAGACATATTAGACATAAAGAACAACTGACAATGAATACTCACAGGACACGGCCGTTGGATTTTCGGCGCACTATGAACCCAAAAGGGTCGGGTTGAAACTCAGTGACATATTGGTGGTCCTGGGTGTCAGTGCTACCCCTGGACTGGGCAGTGGATAAAGGAACTTCATATCGCCGGGACGACGGATCCTTCAACTGTCAGGAGAAGAAAAGTGTTATGACTCTTACACAATAATGTGGTCCGAGGAGAATGATTCTCGGTGATGAGCGATTGGTTATAATAAAAGTCATGAAAAAGTAATGAGATAAAACATTTAGCAAATACTGTACGCCCGTTTCAGAGGCAACACTTTTAAAAGCAATGTTATTGAGAAAGACAATGGCAATCAAACCCTGTTTGGCAGTAAATATACGAGTGGTTATACAGCCACAGAGACTCACAGTGAGGTGCAGTCGGCCTTCTGTCTCATCCAGGATCTCCAACGCTCCGTAGAGATATCCCGGGGCAGGTAGGAGGGAGTGGGCTTCATAAGGGTGGCAGCCTGGCCCCTGGAAGTGGGGGTGAGGGGCCCCATCCTGTAGCCGCTGTATGACGGGGGGTAAAAGCACCAAGGGGGTCCTCCAGAGAGGCCTTGTGGTAGGGGGGCATAGCAGCACCCTCTCCCCTGACACTCTGTCTGGCTCAGAACTCGGTCCCGGGCGCAGTCAAAGCGGTTCTCCAGGGCTACCCTCCTACACTCTGCCTCTCTGGGACCACTGGAGCTGGCTGGATGGGGGCCTTCCCACAGCAATCTGTGGCTGGGGGCTGGATGGGAGCTACCCCTCTGGAGGTTCACTATCTCCCTCTCACCGGCCTGTTTTGTTGCTGGATCTTCCTCTAAACCAGGTCTTACTGACAGGTGTATTGGTGTCTCATCTGGTTGTTGTTTGCTAGTTAACTTTATCAGTGACAACTTTTGGTCAGACAGGTATCTAATTTGTAAACATGTTATCAAGGCCAGGGTGAGCAGGGCTGAGAGAGAAAGGGCAGACAGGGCAGACAGACAACTAGACAAACCCATGTCCTGTGTCGAGTTGGGACATCTGGGAGGTGGTGGGAAAAACTGTCTGCAAATGCTGACGAGCCCGCATTTCAGTGTAGAAGTCTGAAAAATGAAAATGATATGAAACGGTCGCCTAGGATAATTGGTAACTATGGACGTACTACAACAAATTGTGGACCTACCACTTACGATAGATGTTATTTGTCAGCTGACAGATGTAACGTTGCACAGTCTACACACATTAACAAGGAAGTGTGCAAGCTAGCTAGAACAGACTGTAGCTAGAATTGTATACCTAGTGCATACATAGCTAAATGTTAGCAAGGGATATTAGAAAGCGGGTGAAAATGAGAAGATTAAATGTATGCATTTTCCCCAGGACTTACTGAATGTCGCTTGTCCACGCACGTGAAAAGTTGTTGTTGAACTGGACTGAGCAATTTCGACAGCATGCCGCTAGGGACAAACTGGGCGCTGCCTATTGGGCTACCACACAGTGGAAGTAACCTATACTTCGATTATTTGAGTCCATCTATCTAATGCAAAACGTATTGTGTTGTATAACTACCAATACAAACATAATACCAATACAAACATGATCCATTATGCTCCTGTGTTAATTGTGTTAAATGTGAAGTGAACCCATTTCCAATTACTGGGACTTAGAGAATATTGAGGATATCGAGGCACCATGTGAACCACTAGTTTTGAGTGATTAGATTTCGTGAAGCAGGCTCGCATATTAGCACTTCATAATGAATCAGTAGCTACAGTACAGACATCATGTTATCACATTCGGAAAATATTCAGACCCCTTGGCTTTTTCCACATTTTGTTATTGTAGTGTCTTAGCTCTTATTACTTATTTATATAACAAGAAAGACTCTGAATACAAGAAATTGAACTGGAGCTTCACATTTACTAAAACAATAACATAGAACAACACTGCGCATGACCAAGGATGCTCCATTCTTAAAGGGGACATCAGTAATTAACAGAACATAACATTCCTTCTCTTATACAATCAGAGTTACTTTTACCAAACCACAACTGAAACATTTCCCAGAACTTGTTGTAGTTATTTAGTATTTTTTCATTTGAACTTGAACAGTTCGTTTTTGTTTGTTTGTTTATAAGTCCAGTCTGTCTGGTGGACGGTGCCTTCGTTCTGGGTAGCGCCTAAGATTGTCTGGAGGCTCCTGAACATCCTCAGTGTGTGCTTGTTCCATTATAGCTTCTGCTATAGCAGCACCTTCATCAACACGTTCCCTTCTTTCAGCCTGGGGTCTCTTTACTGCCCCACCGTCCTCTACAGTTCCCTGTGTGTCACTCTCAGGAGCTCTCTGTGCCTGTTCTCTCTCGATTGTTGTGCTGTTTTCCGTGGAATGCATTTGGTTAATGTGACGCCGCCACATTATGTCTGGGCTCACTTGAACCTGGTAAGTTCTGGGTCCCGTTTGTGTATGTACGGTCCCTCTTGTCTATTTCCCTCCTCTTCTGTAGTCTCGCACCATCACTTCCTGTCCTGTTTGGAGATGGCGCTACCGGCCACCGGAGAGCATCTTGGCTTGTTTGTTCAGCACTTCATTACGCCTGTTTGGCTTCATGATGTCCAGCCGTGTGCGGAGAGGCCTCCCGAACATCAGTGCGGCTGGGCTTTCATTTGTCGTGGCATGTGGGATGTTTCGGTAGGAGGCCAGGAACTTGGCCAGTTTTGTTTGCAAAGTCCCTTTGTCTCGTTTTGCTGCACGGAGTCCTTGCTTTAGGGTTTGCACAAAGCGTTCTGCCAGCCCATTGGTGGCAGGGTGGTACGGAGCTGAGGTTGAGTGTTTGATTCCATTTACTGACATGAATCTTGTAAACTCGTCACTTACAAAAGCTTGCGCGTTGTCACTTATCAGCTGCAGTGGCAATCCGAAGCATGCAAACGTTGTTCTGAGACACTCTATCGTCTGAGCTGAGGTGGAGGAGTCAGTGCAAAACACCTCTGGCCATTTGGAATGGGCATCAACTATAACCAGAAACATGTGCTTTTCAAAGGGACCAGCGTAGTCCACATGAATTCTCTGCCATGGCTCTGTGGGCCATTCCCATGGGTGGACTGGGACAGGAGCAGGCATGTGAAGGGTTTCCAAACATCCGCTACAGTTCTTCGCCATATTTTCTATCTGTTGATCCAGACCTGGCCACCAGAAGTGGCTCCTTGCGAGCAGCTTCATTTTGACAATTCCAACATGACCTTCATGTAGTTGCTGCAAAAGCTGATGTTGGCATTTCTGGGGTATCATGACTCTCATTCCCCACATCAAACATCCTTGGTACGTTGTAATTTCGTTTCTCCGCTGGAAATACGGAGTCAGCTCCTTTCTGCCTGTAGCTGGCCATCCTGACATGGTGTAGGTGTACACTTTTGACAAGGTCACATCTTTCCTTGTCCCCTGTTTGATAACTGTGCTTGTGACCGGTAGTGCCTCGAGCTGAGCGGTATGGAAAATGTCCACTGCATCCACACTCCTTTGTCTTTCTCTTATACACGGCAGTGGATAATCCATCTGCATTTGTGTGGAGGGACGACGGCTTAAACTCAATGTCATACATATGACTGGCAAGGAACAAGGCGTATCGCTGTAACCTGGCTGCTGTCATTGCCGGAATGCCTTTCTTTGGACTGAAAATGGAAAGCAACGGCTGGTGATCCGTAACCAGTGTGAAACGCTTGCCATATAGGTATGCGTGGAATTTCTTTACGCCACACACTAGCGCCAGTGCTTCTTTGTCAATTTGTGAGTAGTTTTTCTCTGCATCATTCAACGTTCGTGACGCAAATGTAACTGGCCTCTCTGACCCATCTTTCAGTGTGTGTGAAAGGACAGCCCCTAAGCCATAAGGGGACGCATCACAAGCCAACTTCACTGGCAGTTCAGGGTCGTAATGTATCAGGACCTGTTCAGATGTGATGAGACGTTTTGCCTCAAGAAATGCATTTTCACACTGTTCTGTCCACCGCCATGTCCTATTCTTTTCCAGGAGCTGATTTAGAGGCTGGAGTACTGCTGAAAGGTTTGGGAGGAATCTTCTGTAGTAATTGATCAGTCCCGCAAAAGATCTCACTTCTGTGATATTTTGTGATCGTGGTGCCTGTACCACTGCCTCGATTTTGTCCTGTGTTTTGTGCAATCCATTGCGGTCGATTTCATGTCCACAGAAGACAATCTTGTCTTTGAAGAACTCACACTTCTGTAAGTTTGCCTGTAGACCATACTCTTTCAGTCTTTTCAGGACCTCTTCCAGGTTAGCCAGGTGCTCTTTGTCGGTGCGTCCTGTTATGATCATGTCATCCAGGATACACTGGGTTCCTGGGATTCCTGGCAAAATCTGGTCAATAGTTCGTTGCCAAATGGCTGGGGCCAATGCAATGCCAAAAACCAGGCGGTTATACCTGTATAGACCTTTGTGTGTGTGTAACCGATGTGAAATGGCTAGCTAGTTAGCGGTGGTGCGCGCTAATAGCGTTTCAATCGGTGACGTCACTCACTTTGAGACCTTGAAGTAGTGGTTCCCCTTGCTCTGCAAGGGCCGTGGCTTTTGTGGAGCGATGGGTAACGATGCTTCGTGGGTGACTGTTGTCTGTGTGCAGAGGGTCCCTGGTTCGCGCCCGGGTCGGGGCGAGGGGACGGACTAAAGTTATACTGTTACATGTGTTTATTGTCAGGTACTGTTTGGAGCTCTCTTCAACCGGTAGCTGCAGGAAAGCCTGTTTCAGATCGATTTTACTGAAGTGTTTCCCACCAGCTAGTGCAGCAAAGATGTCATCCAGACGTGGCAGGGGGTATTGGTCCACATGCAACATTGAATTCACAGTTACCTTGAAGTCCCCACACATTCTAACAGACCCGTCTTTCTTCACAATAGGAACTATGGGTGTGGCCCATTCGCTTCTGTCCACTTTCGTCAGGATCCCTGTATCCTGCAAGCGATCGATTTCCGCTTCCACCTTTGGTCTCAGGGAGTATGGAACAGATCTGGCTTTGCAGAATTTTGGGGTTGCGTCATTTCTCAGTACAAGTTTTGCTGTGAAGCCTTTTACTGTTCCCATCTGATCACTGAACACTGTGTTGTATTTCTTCCGCAAGTGTTCCAGTGTTTGGTCTGTGCCTTTCTCTTTGGACTGGAACGTGTGGAGCATTTCCAAGTCACACCAGTTCAGCTTTATTTTTGAAAGCCATTCCCTGCCAAATAATGGGGGGCCAGTTCCAGGCACCACATACAGCTGTAACTGCTGTGTTTGCCCCCCATACCGCACTCTGACCTGCAACGCTCCCATTGGGCTCAATCTCTCTCCTGAGTAGGTCTTCAGCAACACATTTGTGTTCTTCAGCTTGATAGCCTTGAAGTGCTCATTGTAGACAGTAGTGGAAATTATAGACACTGCAGATCCTGTGTCCAGCTCCATTTTGAGGGGTTTGCCTTCGATATCTGGTGTCACCCATATTATGCTACTGCTGGGAGAAGTCACTGTGTTTAACTCCATTGTACCAATTAATCGTTCATCTGAATCACTGCCACTGTTCTCTGCTAGTGCATTCACAGACCCTTTAATTTTCTCAGTTTTCCTGTTGTGACTGGATTTTGCTCTGCATGCTCTTTGAATGTGCCCCCTTCTACTGCATTTGTGACAAATTTCGTCTTTGAAACGGCAGTCCTCTGCTCTGTGACCATCTCTGTCACACCTGTTGCATTTTTCGGCCACACGGCCACACGTTGTCGGCTGCGTGAAAACTTGTGCAGGGAAGTTTGTGATAGGTCAGTATTTCTTTTACTTTGCAACTCAAATGCATCTTTAGTCGCGATTTCCATAGTCACAGCAATTTCAACAGCCTTTGCAAACGTGAGATCTGATTCTGTGAGGAAACGTTTTTGAATGTGTTCATGTTTCAGTTCACAAACAAATCTATCCCTTAAAACCTTTTCTCAATAGGGGGTGCTGTTTTCACTTTGTAAAAATGTCGTTCCCAAATTAAACTGCCTCGTACTCAATTCTTGCTCGTACAATATGCTTATTATTATTACTATTGGATAGAAAACACTCTCTAGTTTCTAAAACCGTTTGAATTATATCTGTGAGTAAAACAGAACTCAAGTTGGAGCAATTTTCCTGTGAGGAAGTGAGAAATCTGAAATCAGGCAGGCTGTTCTGGGGTCAGTTTATTAATTTGCATGTCTTCTATTGGTCGAGATGCACTGCATACGCCTTCCCCTAGATGTCAGCAAATAGTGAGAATTGGAATGGAGTTGCTAGGCAGATCTGAGGCCATATAAAGGGTCTGGGAACGTGGGGTGCAGTCTTTTCAACATTCGCCATGACGCAAGACAGACCTCAGGATTGCGTTCTGGAAAGCTCCCATTATAGGCCTTAGATATATCCGGCTCTGATTTTATTGGATATAGGTGTTAAAGACATCATAATGTTGTTATTTTAAACCGAGTTATATCAGTTTATATCAGTATATTGCGATTTTCGGATATTTCTTAGTGCTGCGTTATAGTGAGTTGGACACGTCTTCGCCACATGGCTAATGTTTACTGCTAATTCCAAAGTTGAAGGCGACAATCTACAACCGAGTAACGATTCCTCTGGACAAAGGACAACTTGCCCAAGATTCTGATGGGAGCTCATCAAAAAGTAAGAAGTATTTATGATGTTAATTCGTTGTTCTGTTGAAAAATGTAAAACTCCTATTCCGCCATTAATTTCGGTGCGGTCTCGCTTTAACGCACGCTGTATGTCGTAGTAACGTTAATTTTATAAATCTAACACAGCGGTTGCATTAAGAACTAATGTATCTTTCATTTGCTGTCCAACCTGTATTTTTTTGTCAAGTTTATGATTAGTTACTGATTAGATTAGGTGCCTCTCCCAAGATTTCTCCCGACATTTTGTTGGCAGCTTGGCTACTATTCTCATTGTATAACCACGATTTGTGCCGCTAAATATGCACATTTTCGAACAAACTCTATATGTATTGTGTAATATGATGTTATAGGACTGTCATCTGAAGAAGTTTGAGAAGGTTAGTGAAAAAATTAATATCTTTTGCTGGTTTATTCGTTATCGCTATTGTTGGCTTGAATCAATGCTGTTGTGTGGTTGGCTATTGTAGTAAGCTAATATAATGCTATATTGTGTTTTCGCTGTAAAACACTTAAAACATCTGAAATATTGGCTGGATTCACAAGATCTTTGTCTTTCATTTGCTGTACGCTGTGTATTTTTCATAAATGTTTTATGATGAGTATTTAGGTAATTCACGTTGGTCTCTGTAGTTATTCTAGTTGCTTTGGTGAGTTGTGATGGTGGCTGCAATGTAAAACTATGATTTATACCTGAAATATGCCCATTTTTCTAACAAAACATATGCTATACAATAAATATGTTATCAGACTGTCATCTGATGAAGTTGTTTCTTGGTTAGTGACTATTTATATCTTTATTTGGTCGAAATTGTGATAGCTACCTATGCAGGAAAAAAATGGTGGAAAAAAAAAGTTGTGTCTTTTGCTATCGTGGTTAGCTAATAGAAATACATATTGTGTCTTCCCTGTAAAACATTTTAAAAATCAGAAATGATGGCTGGATTCACAAGATGTGTATCTTTCATCTGGTGTCTTGGACTTGTGATTTAATGATATTTAGATGCTAGTATTTACTTGTGACGCTATGCTAGGCTATGCTAGTCAGCTTTTTTACTGATGGGGGTGCTCCCGGATCCGGGATTGTGACCAAGTAGATGGTCATTTAATGTGTCATTTAGGTTCTCTCCAAACTGGCAATGTTCAAACAGTTTCTTCAACTCTGCTACATATGTACTAACACCCTCCCCCTCATTCTGATCTCTCTTGTGGAAACGAAAACGTTCCGCGATGAGGAGTGGTTTAGGTGATAGGTGATTTTGCAATATCTCCACAATCTCTGAATGTTTTATTGGAGGTGTTCAGAGGGGCAGTCAGATCTCTTAGCAAACTGTACGTTTTTGGGCCAATTCAACTCAACAACGCTGGTACTCTCTTGTTATCAGCAATGTCGTTTGCAATGAAGTACTGTTCCAGTCGTTCAATGTAAGTTGCCCAGTTTTCTTGCGTGTCATCAAACACATCTATTTCCCGATGCCATTCTCTTTACCTCCGGCTCCACGGGTCTTTGATCTGCCGCCTCGTCGTAACTGCTTGCTAGCTGTTGTGCTACAGGGCCAAATCTTCCTCTCTTACAGGGTCAATATCTTCCTCTCTTACAGGGCCAAAATCTTCCTCTCTTACAGGGCCAAAATCTTCCTCTCTTACAGGGTCAAAAATCTTCCTCTTTTACAGGGCCAAATTACAGGGCCAAAATCTTCCTCTCTTACAGGGCCAAAATCTTCCTCTCTTCCAGGGTCAAAATCTTCCTCTCTTACAGGGCCAAAATCTTCCTCTCTTATAGGGCCAAAATCTTCCTCTCTTACAGGGTCAAAATCTTCCTCTCTTACAGGGTCAAAATCTTCCTCTCTTACAGGGCCAAAATCTTCCTCTCTTACAGGGTCAAAATCTTCCTCTCTTACAGGGCCAAAATCTTCCTCTCTTACAGGGTCAAAATCTTCCTCTCTTACAGGGTCAAAATCTTCCTCTCTTCCTACGAGCTCCATCTGCATTCGTGATTCACACTGCAGGTAATCATCCTCGTCGCCATTGTAGTGTCTTAGCTCTTATTAGTTATGTTACAGCCTTATTCTAAAATTGATTAAACGTTTTCCCCCCTCATCAATATACACATAATACCCCATAATGACAAAGCAAAAATAGGTTTTTATTTATTTTGCCAATTGTTTACAAATAAAAACTGAAATATCACATTTACATAAGTATTCAGACCCTTTACTCAGTACTTTGTTGAAGCACCTTTGGCAGCGATTACAGACTCAAGTCTTCTTGGGTATGACGCTACAAGCTTGGCACACCGGTATTTGGGGAGTTTCTCCCATTCTCTGCAGATCCTCTCAAGCTCTGTCAGGTTGGATGGGGAGCGTCGCTGCACAGCTATTTTCAGGTCTCTCCAGAGATGTTTGATTGGTTTCAAGTCCGGGCTCTGGTTAGGCCACTCAAGGACATTCAGAGACTTGTCCTGAAGCCATTCCTGCGTTGTCTTGGCTGTGTGCTCAGGGTTGTTGTCCTGTTGGAAGGTGAACCATCGCCCCAGTCTGAGGTCCTGAGCGCTCTGGAGCAGGTTTTCATCAAGGATCTCTGTATACTTTGCTCCGTTCATCTTCAGCCTCCAGTATTTATGCTGCAGTAGTTTATGTGTCGGGGGGCTAGGGTCAGACTGTTATATCTGGAGTATTTCTCTCGTCTTATCCGGTGTCCTGTGTGAATTTAAGTATGCTCTCTCTAATTCTCTCTCTTTCTCTCTTTCTTTCTTTCTCTCTCTCAGAGGACCTGAGTCCTAGGACCATGCCTCAGGACTATCTGGCCTGATGACTCCTTGCTGTCCCCAGTCCACCTGGCCGTGCTGCTGCTCCAGTTTCAACTGTTCTGCCTGCGGCTATGGAACCCTGACCTGATCACCGGACGTGCTGCCTGTCCCAGACCTGCTGTTTTCAACTCTCTAGAGACAGCAGGAGCAGTAGAGATACTCTGAATGATCGGCTATGAAAAGCCAACTGACATTTACTCCTGAGGTGCTGACCTGTTGCACCCTCGACAACCACTGTGATTATTATTTGACCCTGCTGGTCCTCTGTGGACATTTGAACATCTTGGCCATGTTCTGTTATAATCTCCACCTGGCACAGCCAGAAGAGGACTGGCCACCCCTCATAGCCTGGTTCCTCTCTAGGTTTCTTCCTAGGTTCTGGCCTTTTTAGGGAGTTTTTCCTAGCCACCGTGCATCTACACCTGCATTGCTTGCTGTTTGAGGTTTTAGGCTGGGTTTCTGTACAGCACTTTGTGACATCAGCTGATGTAAGAAGGGCTAAATAAATACATTTGATTGATTGATTGATCTTTCCCTCAAACCTAACTAGTCTCCTAACTAGTCAAACCTAACTGGGGCCGCACAGCCCTCCATGTGCTCGCCAGAGGTAGCCTGACAGCCATTAGGTACCGAGCTGAGATCCTCAGACCCCTTGTGAGACCATATGCTGACACATGCACATTTGTGGCCTGCTGGAGGTCATTTTGCAGGGCTCTGGCAGTGCTCCTCCTTGCACAAAGGCGGAGGTAGCGGTCCTGCTGCTGGGTTGTTGCCCTCCTACGGCCTCCTCCACGTCTCCTGATGTACTGGCCTGTCTCCTGGTAGCACCTCCATGCTCTGGACACTACGCTGACAGACACAGCAAACCTTCTTGCCACAGCTCGCATTGATGTGCCATCCTGGATGAGCTGCACTACCTGAGCCACTTGTGTGGGTTGGTGACTCCGTCTCATGCTACCACTAGAGTGAGAGCACCGCCAGCATTCAAAAGTGACCAAAACATCAGCCAGGAAGCATAGGAACTGAGAAGTGGTCTGTGGTCACCACCTGCAGAACCACTCCTTTATTGGGGGTGTCTTGCTAATTGCCTATAATTTCCACCTTTTGTCTATTCCATTTTCACAACAGCATGTGAAATTTATTGACAATCAGTGATGTTTCCTAAGTGGACAGTTTGATTTCACAGAAGTGTGATTGACTTGGAGTTACATTGTGTTGTTTAAATGTTCCCTTTATTTTTTTGAGCAGTGTATATATAGACAGGTGTGTGCCTTTCCAAATCATGTCCAATCAACTTAATTTAGCACAGGTGGACTCCAATCAAGTTGTAGAAACATCTCAAGGATGATCAATGGAAACAGGATGTAAATAAGGTATTTCTGTTTCTTATTTGTAATACATTTGCTAACATTTCTAAAAAACTGTTTTTGCTTTGTCATTGTGGGGTATAGTGTGTAGATTGATGAGGAACTTTTTGTATTTAATCATTTTCAGAATAAGGCTGTAACGTAACAAAATGACAAAAAAGGGAAGGGGTCTGAATACTTTCCGAATGCACTGTATATAGACTAATGGACTAGCAGTGATCAGAAGGACCAGGGTAGACTCTAATGGACTAGCAGTGATCAGAAGGACCAGGGTAGACTAATAGACTAGCAGTGATCAGAAGGACCAGGGTCGACTCTAATAGACTAGCAGTGATCAGAAGGACCAGGGTAGACTCTAATAGACTAGCAGTGATCAGAAGGACCAGGGTAGACTCTAAAAGACTAGCAGTGATCAGAAGGACCAGGGTCGACTCTAATAGACTAGCAGTGATCAGAAGGACCGGGGTAGAGTCTAATAGACTAGCAGTGATCAGAAGGACCAGGCAGGGTAGCTGGCTGAATATGTTTTGACTTATAAATATTTCAGGTTTGATGATGAATACTCCCTCCAAACTAATGGAACATCGATGGGCTCGACATTCGCTCCAAGCTATGCTAACCTTTATGTGGGTAATTTTTGAATACATTTTGTTAACATTGAAAATTAAAATAATTTTGGGAATAAAATCCTGAAGTGGTATCGATATATTGATGCCATTTTTTGCATATTGGGAGGAATGAGAGAAGAGCTGTCAGACTTTATGGCATTACTCAATGACTTTGACCCCAATCCCAAATGCACTATTGAATGTGACATTAAACGTGTTCATTACCTTGATATGTGGACTTGTAAACAGGGTTCCATTTGATTTCTAACACTGTACAGAAAAAAAACGACAAATACTATATTACAGGTGAACAGCTTCCACCCTGAGCCGTTAAAAAGAGGACTTCCAGGAAGCCAGTTTTTCAGACTGCGCAGTATATGCCAGAGGACTATCTAGCAGCGGAGATGCGCAATACGTTTCTAAGAGGCTACTCTCCACAATGTGTGGATGAAGCTCTTGATTTGGCATTGGGGGAAGCACTAGATGAACTGTTACAAAAAAGACCCACTAAAGGTAAAGAACACTGTAATGTTCACCACCACATATACTCTGAACTCGCGCAAAGTGGGAGATGCTGTCAAGAAACACTGGCATGTTTTATCATCGGACCCAGCTCTGCCAGCTGAATTTAAGAACCCACCACTTATTGTATATTGGAGAGGTCGCAATTTACGCGGCAAATTGGTCCATGCCAACTGCCAGCCAAAAAAGAAAATGAGCCAGGCTCTTTTACGCCCTCTTCCGAATGGTAGCTATAAATGCAGAGGTTGCTCACTGTGCAACAATATGATGAAGTGTGAATATTTCTGCCACCCACACACAGGAAAACGGTTCCAAATAAATTACATTATTACGTGCTCCACCACCCATGTTATCTATATGATTAAATGTCCATGTGGGCTGTGTTATGTAGGTAAAACCTCTCTCAAAGTGATAATTAGTGAACATAAAAGTTAAATCAGGAGAAAGGACAGGGATTATCCAGTTGCAGTACATTTTAATGACAAAAAACATGACATTTCTACCTTTAGATTTTGTGGCATAGAGAAAGTCAAGATATCAGACAGGGGAGGTGATATGAATAATACTCTGAGCAAAAGAGAAGGTTTTGGATTTTCACCCTCCAGACATTATACCCAAAAGGTCTTAATGATGAAATGCCCATGAGTGTTATGTTGTAAATGTGAATATGAGTTAATGCCGCCACTTCAGATCACTCGGATGTTTGTTCTTGTACTGTACCCAATGATTTATGAAACCTTAGTTGATAGGTCGATGTCCTCATTGTGGTTTCACAGTCTTGTTTAATAAGTTTTATGTACACACTTTATTAGAATTATTAGAATACTTATGAAATGCACATTTTTATATTTGGTAACATATACTTGTTTTCCCTATACTCCAAACCCATTCGATGCATTGAACGGATGTGGGAGGAGCAATGTCTACATAAGGGTGCCAATTAAAAACACTCAAAAGAACTCTGACGAAGGCCTTGAGGCCGATACGTAAATCTTAATAAAGAGCAGGGAAACTATCAAGAGCAGTGTGCGGGTTTCTTCTTTTTTCTCATTTTACTCCACAATGATACAATAATACAAAATACAGATTAAAAATAAAATTAAAACATTGTGGACCACTCAAATTGAGTTGAGGCACTAAAAGCAATCATAGTCAAACATGGTGCAGGCGTCATCTATAAAGCATTACATCATCTATACACAGACATCAACAAAACAAAGTACAGCAATAAAAATAAAATGATGAACTCCGTTGGATGTGCCTATGTCAGGGTCCACAGAGGATCAGGAATACATGAATGCATAAAGAATACTATTTCATACAGAATACAATAGAAAAACAGATTTAATAAAAAAAGGTCACTTTTGTGTCACAACAATAAAGTACATTGACAGTACAGTAAACTGACAGTCTCTATCTAGTTATGGAATAGTTATTGTTGGTCTACATAGAAGGAATGTCTCTGGATTCAGTGCACTGCAGGTTCATGTTATGAAAACAACAATAAAAGCAAAGCCTAGAAAAAGACAGAATATTTGGGCTGGTGGCTTGGTTGTCATCACTTCAA
Source organism: Salvelinus alpinus (assembly GCF_045679555.1). Classification (NCBI taxonomy): domain Eukaryota; kingdom Metazoa; phylum Chordata; class Actinopteri; order Salmoniformes; family Salmonidae; genus Salvelinus; species Salvelinus alpinus. The sequence continues at coordinate 30,475,372 of NC_092086.1, forward strand.
AGGTTGGTGTAAAGTACTTTTTGGTCTTAGGCTGTGGGTGTGTCATAAACCATCCACGCCTCTCTCAACTTGGGGTAGTATTTCTGGAAAGTCAGCTCCTCAGCACAGGTGCGCATGGCCAGGTATGTGTGCAGCAGCAGGTGGGGGAAGCAGGAGGTGAAGTAGGACATAAAGCCTTTTTGGAACGTCTGATGGAGATCAGGAATTTCATCGTAATGGTTACTCTATGGGAAACAGCATACAATTTATAGAATGTCACTTGCACACATTTAGTGAGGCTAACAATACTGAACAAAAATACAAATGCAACATGTAACGTGTTGGTCCCATGTTTCATGAGCTGAAATAAAAGACCCCAGAAATGTTCCATACGCACAAAAAACGTATTTCTCTCAAATCTCGTGGAGAAATATGTTTACATCCCTGTTAGTGAGCATTTCTCCTTGCCAAGATAATCCATCCACCTGACAGGTGAGTAATATCAAGAAGCTGATTAAACAGCATGATCATTACACAGGTGCACCTTGTGCTGGGGACAATAAAAGGCCACTCTAAAATGTGCAGTTCTGTCACACAACACAATGCCACAGATTTCTTAAGTTTTGAGAGAGCGTGGTATTGACATGTTGACTGCAGGAATGTCTACCAGAGCTGTTGCCAGATAATTGAATGTTAATTTCTCGACCATAAGCTGTCTCCAACGTCATTTTAGAGAATTTGGCAGTATGTCCAATCGGCCTCACAACCGCAGACCATGTGTAACCACGCCAGCCCAGGACCTCACCTGCGGGATTGTCTGAGACCAGCAACCCGGACAGCTAAACATCCGACTTCAACTGTACATAGTCAATGAACACTGGTCACTTTAATGTTTACATACTGTTTTACCAACTTCATAAGTATATACTGTATTCTAGTCAAGGCTCATCCTGATGTACACACCTTTTCTGTTCATATACTGTCCATACTGTCTATACACACCATTATAAACACAGTGCACAAAACATTAAGAACACCTTCCTATTATTGTGTCTAGTTTGCAATGAAACTGTCCCTGTTTGTAAATGATTAAATCTGAATAGGTTAATCAATTGATAGTGACAGAATTAGATTACTTCCCAAGCAAAGTAAAGTTTTTCTCTCCTCAGCTATAGAAGGTTATAGCTCTGCCTCAATGTCAAAGAAACAAAACAATGATATCCCCATATGCATCGGAGTCACGTCTTTCTCTGGTATTTTAGAGCTTGTTTCTAGCATAAAAAATCTTGGACCAAAGCGTGTTATAGATCACTTTATAAATCAGATCCTTTGTATTGTCTTCAAAATCTTAAGCTAACAAGAGGTAGGCCTGTGCTTTTTGACGTTTTCTTTGATAAAAAGTAGGCCTATGGCAAACCCTCTCATACTCCCTTAATTTCAGTCTTGGTTTTAACCTAACAGCTCTTCACTGACACAGAAGTATGCTATTTAAAGAGTGCATGGTGGGTGGAGGAATTGACTGACAATTCTATGGATATAGCAGCCTTTAGCTTCATTTTGTCTGTCAAACAGGTACTAGGCCTTCCTCTTATTTATTAAATAGGAAGACAAATAGGCTTCAACATAAATCCCTCTTGTTGTTAGTAAAGAGCCGCCACCGCGGACAGATGCCCACCCAGACGCTCCCCTATAGGTTTAGGTTTTGCGGCCAGTCTGATCAGAAGGACCGGGTGGGGGGGGGGGGGGGGGGGTACTGTCACGCCCTGACCTTAGAGATCCTTATTTATGTCTCTATTTTGGTTTGGTCAGGGCGTGAGTTGGGGTGGGCATTCTATGTTTTGTGTTCTATGTTTTCTAGTTCTGTGTGTTTGGCCGGGTGTGGTTCTCAATTAGAGGCAGCTGTCTATCGTTGTCTCTGATTGAGAACCATACTTAGGTTGCCTTTTCCCACCTGTCTGTGTGGGTAGTTGTCCATGTGTAGTTGCCTGTGAGCACTACGTTGGCTTCATGTTTCTTTTGATGTTTATTGTTTTGTTGGCGAATTTTTATATTAAATAAGCATGTACGCTCACAACGCTGCGCTTTGGTCCACTTCTTCCCAAGACGATCGTGACAGAAGCTATGGGTGATTTAACCAAATACACACATCCTACAATTGAGGTACTTTGGATATGTACGAAGATTTGGCATTTATAATGTTCTAATTAATGCCTCAAGGCCAAACAGACTCCAGAAAGAGATTCCAGTCATCGAGAATGAGGGCTACAGTATTGCCTCTTGTAGTTACATATACACTCAGAAGAAAAGGTGCTAAGTAGAACCATACAGCATTCTTCGGTTTTTCCCCATTTTTGGTGCTGGGTAGAACCCTTTGCAGGGGGTTCGATCTAGAACCATATGTGTAGAGTTCTTCAAAGAACCCCCTGTGTATAGTTCTACCTAGAACCCTCTATGAGGGGGTCTCTCTCCCAGAGAATGGGGCATCAAACACCTTCTTAACCTCTCCCACGAACTCCTCCAGACTGCTGCATATGACCAGCTCCCATACCACTGTAGCCCAGGCGAGCGCCCTCCCGGACATCAGCATGATAAGGTACGCTATCTTAGAGCGGTCCGAGGGGAAGGAGGAGGGCTGAAGCTCGAAAATGAAGGCTAGAAACGCCCAATAGGTGCCTGGCTCTCCCTTGAAACGTTCCGGGGGAGGTAAGCGGTGCTCCCGGGAAGCCGGAGTGACCGGTCCGCCGAGTTACAGAGGAGCTGTGAGGTTCCCGTGGTAGTAGGCTGCCTCCCAGCCAAACCGTGGAATTGCTCCAGCAAGATGTCAAACGCCTGCTCATGTTTGACACAGAGTCTACCCCCCCCCCCCCCCCCCTGGATGGCCACAGCGAGGTCATCCAGTTAAGTCTCCTCAGGTTCCCGTGGTATTGGGATTCTCCTGGCTCCAGCGACTCGATCCCCTCATTAACTGGTCTACTGGTGCCATCATGGGCTGGAGCCCGTTCTACCATGCCCATTGCCTGAAGTCAGCACAACCTGCCGCGGGACGTCTTCCGGGGGGCTCGGAAGTTGCTCCGGGCCCTCTCCGCCATTCCTGCGGAGTACCAGGATCTCAGAATAAGATGAAGGCATACCTTTTACTTATCCCCAACCGATTGTGTTTTTTGTTCATTTATTTGCGTTGTTTGTAACTTATTTTTTTACTTATTTTGTACATAATGATACCGCTACCATCTCTTATGACCGAAAATAACTTCTGGACCTCAGGACTGCGATTACTCACCACGGACTGGCAGAATCCTTTTTTTCCTTTAACGAGTCTGACGAGTTCGATATACTGCTTTCTTGGAAACAGACCCAGCTCCGTGTGATTTGCGTGAAGAGGAAGTGGAGAAAAAGGGGCCAGAGGGCAGGCTGCCTTCTAAGAATTCGTAGGCGATCGAATAAACCCCCACTTCCGTCCATTCTGCTAGCAAACGTGCAATCTTTGGAAAATAAAATAGATGTTCTACGCGAAGATTAAACTACCAACGGGACATTCAAAACTGTAATATCTTATGCTTCACGGAGTTGTGGCTGAACGACGACACTATCAACATTGGTACCTGGTTATATGCTGTACCTGCAGGATAGAACAGCGGCATATGGTAAGACAAGTGGCGGCGGACTATGTATTTTTGTAAATAACAGCTGGTGCACGATATCTAAGGAAGTCTCGAGCTATTGCTCGCCTGAGGTAGAGTATCTCATGATAAGCTATAGACCACACTATCTACCTAGAGAGTTTTCATCTGTATTTTTCGTAGCTGTTTACATACCCGCACAGTCAGAGGCTGGCACTAAGACAGCATTGAATGAGCTGTATTCCGCCGTAAGCAAACAAGAAAACGCTCACCCAGAGGCGGCGCTCCTAGTAGCCGGGGACTTTAATGCAGGGAAACTTGAATCCGTTTTACCAAATTTCTATCAGCATGTTACATGTGCAACCAGAGGGAAAAAAACTCTGGACCACCTTTACTCCACACACAGAGACGCACAGACTACTAAAGGAAGCACAGCCGAGAGCTGCCCAGTGACACGAGCATACCAGATGAGCTAAACTACTTATATGCTCGCATCGAGGCAAATAACACTGAAACATGCATGAGAGCACCAGCTGTTCCGGAAGACTGTGTGACCACGCTCTCCGCAGCTGATGTAAGACCTTTAAACAGGTCAACATTCACAAGGCTGCAGGGCCAGAAGGATTGCCAGGACGTGTACTGCGAGCATGCGCTGACCAACTGGCAAAAATGTCTTCACTGACATTTTCAACCTCTCCCTGTCCGAGTCTGTAATACCAACATGTTTTAAGCAGACCACTATAGCGCCTGTGCCCAAGAACACTAAGGTAACCTGCCTAAATGACTATCGACCTGTAGCACACACATCTGTAGCCATGAAGTGCTTTGAAAGTCTGGTCATGGCTCACATCAACACCATTATCCCAGAAACCCTAGACCCACTCCAATTTGCATACCGCCCCAACAGATCAACAGATGATGCAATCTCCATTGCACTCCACACTGCCCTTTCCCACCTGGACGAAAGGAACACCTATGTGAGAATGCTATTCATTGACGACAGCTCAGCGTTCAACACCATAGTGCCCTCAAAGCTCATCAATAAGCTAAGGACCCTGGGACTGAACACCTCCCTCTGCAACTGGATCCTGGACTTCCTGACGGGCCGCCCCCAGGTGGTAAGGGTAGGTAACAACACATCCGCCACGCTGATCCTCAACACAGGGGCCCCTCGGGGGTGCGTGCTCAGCCCACTCCTGTGCTGTGCTCCCTGTTCACTAATGACTGGCCGTGTGGTGCCAGGACAACAACGTCTCCATCAACGTGTCCAAGACAAAGGAGATGATTGTGGACTATTGGAAAAAGAGGACCGAGCACGCCCCGATTCTCATCGACGGGGCTGTAGTGGAGCAGGTTCAGAGCTTCAAGTTCCTTGGTGTCCACATCACCAACAAACTAACGTGGTCCAAGCACACCATGACAGTTGTGAAGCGGGCACGACAAAACCTATTCCCCCTCAGGAGACTGAAAAGATTTGGCATGGGTCCTCAGATCCTCAAAAGGTTTTACAGCTGCACCATCGAGAGCATCCTGACGGGTTGCATCACTGCCTTGTATGGAAACTGCTCGGCCTCCGACCGCAAGGCACTACAGAGGGTAGTGCGAACGGCCCAGTACATCACCAGGGCCAAGCTTCCTGCCATCCAGGACCTCTATACCAGGCGGTGTCAGAGGAAGGCTCTAAAAATTGTCAAAGTGCTACCCCACGGCAAGCGGTACCGGAGCACCAAGTCTAGGTCCAAGAGGCTTCTTAACACCTTCTACCCCCAAGCCATAAGACTCCTGAACATCTAGTCAAATGGCTACCCAGACTATTCACATTGCCCCCCCTCTCCACACCACTGCCACTCTCTGTTGTCATCTATGCATAGTCACTTCCATTAACTCTACCTACATGTACATAGTACCTCAACTAACCGGTGCCACCGCACATTGACTCTGTACCGGCACCCCCCTGTATATGTTATTTTTTTACTGCTCCTCTTTAATTACTTGTTACTTTATCTCTTATTTGTGTGTTTTTTAAACTGCACTGTCGGTTAGGGGCTCGTAAGTAAGCATTTCACTGTAAGGTCTACACCTGTTGTATTCGGCGCATGTGACGAATAACATTTGATTTGAGATACTATGTGTGTGACGTAAGGATGACAACAGTATAGACGGTGTGTGATGAGGCTGGAAAGACAGTTGGTCCATTGGCCAGCTCGGCTTGTTACTTTGTAATAAAGTCTATTTGAATTCACAAGTTACGGTATCTGACAAATATTATTGGCCGAATATTTCCACAACAATTTCTACACTACTTTCCCTCTGTAACGATGTTCGTATGAGGAAGAAGGAGTAGACCAAGGTGCAGCGTGGTACGTGTTCATGATTTTTAATAAAGCTGAACACTAGAACAAAAAATAACAAAGAGGAACAAACGTAACAGTTCTGTCTGGTGCAGACACACAAAACAGAAAACAACTACCCACAAAACCAACATGGAAAATGGCAACCTAAATAGGCTCCCCAATCAGAGACAACGAGAAACAGCTGTCTCTGATTGGGAACCAACTCAGGCCACCATAAACCTACAAACCCCTAGACCATACAAAATCCCCATAGACAAACAAAAACCCTAGACAAGACAAAAAACCTAGACAATACAAAAACTTAACAAACCACCCTTGTCACACCCTGACCTAACCAAAAAACAAAGAAAACAAATATAACTAAAGTCAGTGCGTGACACCTTCCATCTATAGCATTTCTTAATATTGTGCAGTTCCTTTGGCTTTGATGCCTCATGACTGAGTATTGATTTGTTCAGGTAAATTTTGCTGTGATCTGAAAGGGGTGTTAGTGGGCTGACTGTGCACGCTCTGAGAGACTCTGGCTTGAGGTCAGTGATAAAGTAATCTACAGTACTACTGCCAAGGGGTGAGCTGTAGGTGTACCTACCATAGGAGTCTCCTCGAAGCCTACCATTGACTATGTACAGACCCAGCATGCGACAGAGCTGAAGGAGTTGTGCGACAGGTTCATGCTTGTGTATGTATGTGTGTGGGTGTGAAACCATCTATTATCTGGGCAGACAGCAAAAGGTGCTTGCTGGCTAATTTAGGAGGAACTATGTCTAGAGTGATTTCCTGTTGCTCTGACACCTATTGTCCTTTGTCCTCACTAGAAGATTAGAATAACCAACAGTTGCTACAGAACAAGACGACCAAAGTCTATACCTCTTATCCCAGTTTCGTCCTGTTTCTCCACACACGTACACATACCAAGATCACGTGTTTTGTATATGCTTGCATAAGACAGTCTGACTATATAAGGTTCCTGCACTCGTGTCATTTGAGCTCTCGACCTCCCATCTCAGAGTGTGGGGTCGACAGCTACATTATTGCAATTCTTATTAAAGGTCAATTGTTTGAATAAATAACAAGGTCTCTCCTCAATAATTAGTTATTCCACGACACCGCGTTTTCATGAATTTGATTATATACATTTGAAGCCCATTCAAGTATGGGAATTTCTCATTGTATTCATATTTTTGCTATAAATTAAACACAAAGCTAAATATACAGTGGCTTACCAAAAAGACAGTAGTTGGCCTATGTGATAAATCATTTCAATATTGGTAATTATTGGCAATAAAATATTGTGTGAAATGTAGGGAGGTGCAATATAGCCAACAAGGTCTCTGGACTTGGGCTATGATTCTTTCTTTTTTTTGTCTGATGCTATCTTTTGTCTTTACATCCAACCTTTGCCCACTGGGCTCTTACTTCGCCTCTTCCCCGCTGCCTAAACCCACGATGCTGCTGTCGTGTCTTTGACTATGCCAGATTGATTGCTATGACATGCTATTCTGTAAAATCATTTTTCCGGTATTAATATTACCTGATTGAACTAATCATGTAAATATTAATTAACTAGAGAGGGACACCACGAAAGAATATTTATAGAGCTGTTATCTTTCGAATAAACTCTTAAAGATTTAGTAATATTTTACTAAATAGCCGTCACATTAATCGTCATTTTATTCAGTCTCATCTGAAAGTTGTAAATCCTTGATTATCTGCAAGAATCCTGGCTAACAAGTTGAATCAGCAATACAAAATTGGGTTTAATTATTTATTTACTAAATACCTAACTAATCACACAGAATCACACATATACAATTAGATCATAACTTGATCACAAATTACGTCACAGAAAACGTCCCTAGCGGGCGGAATAGATATGACAGCTTGTTACACAAAGGGAAGGGGCGGGATTTTAGTGAAAGAGCGGGAGATTCGGAACAGGGCAAAAGCTGTGCTCTCGTAAATATAGTTTCTTATGCATTCTAAATACCGCCCATTTGACAAGGAAAATGCTATACATATTTACTCTGAGCTGCGCTTCAGTAGGTTGGTGGTAGATGGAAGACCGTATCGCCAACCCGAGTCCTCTGTCCTTTGGAGGATGTCTCTGGTCTCTGGTAGTCACGGGATACTTTGTAGTACCGTTGTGTGTGGAAGACGGGATACTCGGACCGTCCTTCCTAACCTGCGTTTGTAGCAGCTGTTGCCAACTCAACGGCTAGGAGATATCACTTCTGTAGTGAACACGAGTTCAAAGTTCATACCATTCACAATCAAAGTCCATGCTGATGTTGGCCTAGTTCTGTAGTTATTGTCTGAACCATCTTGACATCGGATCGTCATCCAAAATGTGCCCGGAACAGGAAGTTACATTTTTGTCACTGCCTTTATATAGTGGAGGTAGAGGGGTGTGTCTGAAAAGTCTATTACCCAGGTCTCTTCACAGGGGCGGGCCCCTGGTTGAGCAGAAGCCACATTTATGAAAACACAGATCTCTCATTTGGATGGTAAAATTACATTTCACCTCTTCACAAACAATGTCATATTCAAACATTTGAATTAAACAACAATTCCATGTGAATCCGATACCTCTGACGTTTAGACTTTTCACAGTAGAGTTTGTCATTCTATCATTGATGAGAATGTGTCAGCGGGCAACCGAACTGACGTAATATACCTTAAGTACCACCGCATATGTTCAGTTGGTTGGATTGCCAGAATATAGTTCATTTCCCCCCAACTTCTGATGTTACCCAGAATCTATATGTTAACCCATGGGTTTCCTTATGTCACATCAGTTATAGTGGGGAGAGAGAAAAAGGGGGAAAGAGGTATTTATGACTGTCGTAAACCTACCCCCAACCCAACGTCATGACACTGCCATTCCTCATTTGTGAAGAAGTTTTAAGGAGTGTCATTTCTTGATTCAAGTCACGACTTCCACCGAAGTCGGCTCCTCTCCTTGTTCGGGCGGCGTTCGGCGATCGACGTCACCGGCTTTCTAGCCATCGCCGCTCCATTACTCATATGTCCATTTGTTTTGTCTTGTTCCATACACACCTGGTTTTCATTCCCCAATCAATCTACATGTATTTAGTCCTCTGTTCCCCATCATGTCTTTGTGTGTAATTGTTTATTGTTACGTGATATTCTGTCAGGCACTGCACTTTTGTTATAGACCGTGTTTTTGGCACTAGTATGTTTTATGTGCTGTCGTTGTTGACCGGTATTAAAGTGCGCCTGTTTATATACTCCACTCCGCTGCACTTGACTTCGCCTCCCATATACACGCAATTCTGAAGAAACTCTATTCCTTATCTGTAGCAACACCCCACTCAACAACATTTTTTCCTCATTATCAGGCAATGACACTCTCAACGCCGAAATCTTGCTTCATTCATTTGTTGACTTTTAAATTAACAATATATACTCATTGATTCTTGAAGTAGGTAACTTATAAATGCCCCGTGAACTTAGTTCAACTGGCTTACCCTAGCAGTGTCAACATTTATAAAAGGTCAAAAATATAATTCTGATAAATGTAACAGCTGCATAATGGAGTAAAATACTCAACTCTTTTTGTATTTAGAAAATCCATCAAATATTGAGTGTATTATTAGCACATAAACAAGTGTATAATGAAAGACAGAACATTTATGGAATCCAGACATTTTGGTGGGACTGGATTGAGGCTTGATACTAAATATATGCCATTTAGCAGATGCTTTAATCCAAAGTCAACTTACAGTCATGTGTGCATACATTTCACTTGTGGGTGGTCCTGGGAATTAAACTAACTATCCTGTTGCTGCAAGCGCCATGCTTTACCAACTGAGCTACAGAGGACACCATCAGAACCCCAAATATAACCTTTTTCACTCCATTCTTTGTAAACAATGTCATTGTAAACAAACGTTGTATATCCTTATTGTACATCCTTAAAACATGATTGAATCTATCATTTCGATCTCATGGATGGTCAGTCCTTGCATCCATAGCTCTGTCCATACATTTCTCTAACCCCATCCATCATGTGTTTACCAAAACAGTGGCAGGGAGGAACACTTTGTTATTGTTTGAACTACAGATCACCCCTTTTACATCAGCACTTCTTCAGAATTGAGCTACCATACTGCCACTCCTTCATTCTTGTCACGTTCCTGACCTGTTTTCTCTTGTTTTTGTATGTGTTTAGTTGGTCAGGGCGTGAGTTGGGGTGGGCATTCTATGTATTGTGTTTCTATGTTGGGTTTAATTTGTTGCCTGATATGGTTCTCAATTAGAGGCAGGTGTTTGACGTTTCCTCTGATTGAGAACCATATTAAGGTAGGCTGTTCTCACTGTTTGTTTGTGGGTGATTGTCTTCCGTGTCTGTATGTATGTTCGTACCACACGGGACTGTAGCGTTGGTTTGTAGTCTGTACCTGTTCGTGCGTTCTTCGTGTATTTGTAAGTTCTCATGTTTTAGGTCAGTCTACGTCGTTTATTTGTTTTGTAGTTTGTTTAAGAGTTTTCGTGTTTCGTCGTTCTGTTAATAAATATTCATTATGTCTTCATCACCCGCTGCGCCTTGGTCCGCTCATTCACCACAAGACGACCGTTACAATTCTGAAGAAGTTGCGTTTTATGCAGTTTCATTATCAGATTCTGAAGAAACACATTCTTGGTCTGTCGTAATACTAGACCCAACCAGGCAGCACCCCACTCAACAATACATTTTCGTCAGAGTCAGACAATGGCATTTCCTCATCGTAGGCCAGTTTGGGAGGGAGAACTATGCAACATTGCACACATGAAACAAGCTCTTTCAAGACTCAGGCAAAGAAAGCATGTGGTCCAGATCGTATCAGGATTTTAAAAATAGGATCTAGCTCCAGTGGTCACACACTTAACACTTCCTTTCAGCTGGGCTCTGTACCTACAGTGTGGAAGAGGGCTAACATCCATCTGCCCTGTTCCTAAGGTCCCCAGTCCTGGAGAGAAAAGTGAATGTAGACAAATATCCCTGACACCCGGTCTGGGCAAAGTCCAGGAAAGGCTCAATGTCAAGAAGCTCATAACAGTTGCTCTTGAGGAATGCAAAAACTAGTATTGCAGGCTTGCCTCAAAACAGATCCTACAACAGAGAAGAGGAGACAGTACTTTCAGAGTCCTCCACAACTGTCCAGCATCCACGCAAGGACAGATAGGTCATCGCCACTTCCATCAGAATTTTAAATAACCAAATGTGAATTTTTTTTACTTTAATTTCTTATAAACTAGGACCTTTAAAACAAATTGAATGTAGTATATTGTGTTTTTAAAGTATTGTCTAGTGTAACTGTTAGTTCTGCATAATTCAGTCTTGTCGAAAGCGAGCATGAATGAAATAAATCAAATTAATATTTAATGGTAATGTCGGGGTACGTTCCTTGTTCCTTGTCAATCATTGGCTCATTGGTGAAATTAGCATTCAGACAATATCTTTAATTAAGTCAATCAAAAACCTTTATTAATGCAATTGCAGACAGAAGTTGACAACGGGAACATAGCACACATATTTCCGAGTAAGTTCTGCACCCCTAAGGGCTCAGCTGATTTTATGCATGTGATCACTCCCTAGTGGTATGATCACCTACGTCAATGTATGTGTGTATCAATAAGCTGAGGTTACCTTATAAGGCAACCTAGTACAGTAGCTTCTCTGAATTTATTAGAATTGTCCACTGTCTCACAAGATCAAAATATCAAAACCAGACAGTGGTTACTTCCCTTTATCTAGTTTCGGTCTGCCTCAGACCTAGCCTGCAAACACACTCTCGCAACAGCCAGGGCTTAACCACAAAGACTGATATAGATATCTTGTGAAACGTATAGTGGCAGAGTTTTTAGACACGTAACAACCGTATCTTATTATAAGGCCTGCAGCAAAACATATGAATCTTAAGGTCCCCTTAATCAATAATGGGGAGGGTCTTTGGGACCCACCGCCTACAGTAACAACATGCTGGAGTAGATGTTCCTCAGAATCAGAAAATGACACTAGAGAGAATAAAGTAGATGTCACGCGTCAAAATGTTGATATATGACCCTATGTCATGATGACGTGTGCATGCCCATATTTGGGCTTCCGGTCAGGACATCCTGGTGGGGTGGGGGGCGGGGGGTAGGAAGTGACCATGTGTTTGGGCAGCCTGTTCCTGGTTCTCACTGTTTATAGTGTGAAAATAGTTTTTTTTATAGTGTCTTTGAAGTTGTCATGATGTTTGATGTCTAGTGTCCTGTTTGGAACGGGGTGGGGGGGAATGAACATTTCAAAGAGTAAGGCCCCCCCCTATTTTATTGCCCTCAGGGTTGTTGTATATGAAACACGAATGTCCTGGGGTATTGGGCTTTGCAGACGCCTTATAAAGCCCCAGAACAATACATGCGTAAGACTGTACATGATAACCCCCGGAATATTAAACAAAAATGACACCTATGCCAATTTGCGGTATGTTATGCGCGTCATGTCATGAACCCAGTGACCAAAGTCTTGAGGAAGTTCTGTGTGAAGCTCCAGAATGTTTTAAAGGAGTTTTGGGTACGAGTGAGGGACATATGTCTTACATATTCCAGCCGGAGGATTCTACGGTAAAGATATTCAACGACAGTGGCCCCAAACCCCTTTATCCGGCAAAACCTGGGAGTTTTTCTCCTGCTCTGCGGATGAGAGAATGGCTAAAGATTAGGCTGGCGCTCTGTAAAATTGAACAGGCCCTGAGTGGTACAAATGTGCCTGGATATGCGTTGGAAGAACAGGTCTGCGGCCGCAGTGATCTGAAGGCCCTAAGAATAGCTTCAATGGCCTATAGCCCTGACACCAAAGTGACAATTTTAGCCTGTGAACTTTATGATGGTGCTAATGCTACAAAGTCTGTAAATTCTCCTGTATCTTCCCCAGCATGCAAAGATGTAAACTTTTTTATTCCTGTGTTTAGTTTTAAATGGGTGGATTATCCAATTTTCATAACACTTATGAATAAGCTGGACAGTCTTTTCCAAAATCGTGAACAGTTAAAGCGCTGGCCACGGCTATCCTTGAGACATACACAGGACCTAAAGGCCCGAAGGATTATATACCCCTGGAGTGAAAACTTACGGAGTTTTGATGGACCGTGCAAGAGAGCCAGGCAGTTTGAAGGGGAATTGGACACGGATAATGGTGGATGGCTATACCAGGCCCCTGTATCTGTAAGAAAGGCATAGTAAAAGACCTTAATTATGAACGGATATAAATTGTATGTACATGATTTTTTGAATGAATTAAAGATGTTTTTAAAAGCAGTATCTAACGACGTCCTGAACTCTCTCGTTTTTCACTCTTACCACAGTCTGTCCCTGAGAAAAAAACTTGCGGAAAAAGCCATGTGCGATCGTGTGTGTGCGTGCGTGCGTGTGTGTGTGTGAGAAACAAGGTCCCTTCGCATTGTGTACATTTCAAGCTTTCAACAACAATAAAACAGCCATCTAAATAATGTTTGTAGGCCTAACACACTGTTGAGTTTCCTATTTAGTTGTCTTTATATGTACATGCACAGAGCTTCCAGGTGGCTCCAGCCTATGGTTGTTCGGTGCATGTACACCGGGGAGATTAGAACCCCAAAGAAAGATCCTAAAGGTCATTTCAGATTCAGGTTTAGGGTGTAATAACTTTAGTGAAACCGCATTTCACACTATGTACAGACATAGAGAGCCAACACATAAAGGTGTAACAGGGATGAATGGATATTCAATGTACAACAGTAGTCTTCTGTAACAAGCAATACGGGTTAAATATGGGCCACAGTCAATCATGACAGCCTTTGTGAGATACAATTTTAAAACCATTTATTTAATTCAAAATATTTAGTACATACAGTTTATAGCCGTTCATAATTAATGTATTTTACTATGCCTTTCTTACAGATATAGGTCCTGGTTAGCCCTGACCATTATCCGATCGCTAAGACGCTTGCACACTCCCTCAAAGCTCCGTAAGTTTTCCCTCCATGGGTAGATAATCCGTCCGGCATGTAAATCCTGGGTATGCCCACAGCATTAATGAATAAGATGTGTAGAAAATGAATCTGTTTAAGTCATAAGTAAAGGCCTTTCATAAAGAGGCTGTCATGATTGACTGTGGCCCATATTTAACACGTATTGCTTGTTACAGAATACACCTGTTGTACATTGAATATCCATTCATCCCTGTTACACCTTTATGTGTTGGCTCTCTATGTCTGTACATAGTGTGAAATGCGGTTTCACTAAAGTTATTACACCCTAAACCTGAATCTGAAATGACCTTTAGGATCTTTCTTTGGGGTTCTAATCTCCCCGGTGTACATGCACCGAACAACCATAGGCTGGAGCCACCTGGAAGCTCGGTGCATGTACATATAAAGACAACTAAATAGGAAACTCAACAGTGTGTTAGGCCTACAAACATTATTTAGATGGCTGTTTTATTGTTGTTGAAAGCTTGAAATGTACACAATGCGAAGGGACCTTGTTTCTCACACACACACACACGCACGCACACACACACACGATCGCACATGGCTTTTTCCGCAAGTTTTTTTCTCAGGGACAGACTGTGGTAAGAGTGAAAAACGAGAGAGTTCAGGACGTCGTTAGGTACTGCTTTTAAAAACATCTTTATTTCATTCAAAAAATCATGTACATACAATTTATATCCGTTCATAATTAAGGTCTTTTACTATGCCTTTCTTACAGATACAGGGCCTGATATAGCCATCCACCATTATCCGTGTCCAATTCCCCTTCAAACTGCCTGGCTCTCTTGCACGGTCCATCAAAACTCCGTAAGTTTTCACTCCAGGGGTATATAATCCTTCGGGCCTTTAGGTCCTGTGTATGTCTCAAGGATAGCCGTGGCCAGCGCTTTAACTGTTCACGATTTTGGAAAAGACTGTCCAGCTTATTCATAAGTGTTATGAAAATTGGATAATCCACCCATTTAAAACTAAACACAGGAATAAAAAAGTTTACATCTTTGCATGCTGGGGAAGATACAGGAGAATTTACAGACTTTGTAGCATTAGCACCATCATAAAGTTCACAAGCTAAAATTGTCACTTTGGTGTCAGGGCTATAGGCCATTGAAGCGATTCTTAGGGCCTTCAGATCACTGCGGCCGCAGACCTGTTCTTCCAACGCATATCCAGGCACATTTGTACCACTCGGGGCCTGTTCAATTTTACAGAGCGCCAGCCTAATCTTTAGCCATTCTCTCATCCGCAGAGCAGGAGAAAAACTCCCAGGTTTTGCCGGATAAAGGGGTTTGGGGCCACTGTCGTTGAATATCTTTACCGTAGAATCCTCCGGCTGGAATATGTAAGACATATGTCCCTCACTCGTACCCAAAACTCCTTTAAAACATTCTGGAGCTTCACACAGAACTTCCTCAAGACTTTGGTCACTGGGTTCATGACATGACGCGCATAACATACCGCAAATTGGCATAGGTGTCATTTTTGTTTAATATTCCGGGGGTTATCATGTACAGTCTTACGCATGTATTGTTCTGGGGCTTTATAAGGCGTCTGCAAAGCCCAATACCCCAGGACATTCGTGTTTCATAGACAACAACCCGGAGGGCAATAAAATAGGGGGGCCTTACTCTTTGAAATGCTTACTCTTTGAAATGTTCATTCCCCCCACCCCGTTCCAAACAGGACACTAGACATCAAACATCATGACAACTTCAAAGACACTATAAAAAACTATTTTCCCACTATAAACAGTGAGAACCAGGAACAGGCTGCCCAAACACATGGTCACTTCCTACCCCCCGCCCCTCACCCCACCAGGATGTCCTGACATTTTGATGCGCGACATCTACTTTATTCTCTCTGACACTTCTCCCGAAAACGAACTAAAACACTCCCATGTCACATTTCTCAGAATGTGTCACGCCCCGATTGCAATAACGTTTTTTTTTCTTTTTATGACCTGCAGGGAATATAAATGGGTGCCATGCACCTGAGCATATCCAAACGGCAAAGGAACACCAGATAGTCAGGATGGATGACTCTATTCGCACTGAGGTCAAAGAACTGAGGTCCATGGTGGATGAGCTCAAGAAGATGCAAAATGGTTTGGATTTTTTTATTAATATTTCACAGTTGAGGTCAATTTCAAATCAAATGTTATTTGTCACATGCGCCGAATACAACAGATATTCACCTTACAGTGAAATACTGACTTACAAGCCCTTAACCAACAACGCAGTTTTAAGAAAATACAAAAAAAAGTATGAGATAAGAATAACAAATAATTAAAGAGCAGCAGTAAATAACATATACAGGCCTATATATAGGGGGTACCGGTACAGAGTCAATATGCGGGGCATCTGTGTCGAGGTAATCGAGGTAATATGTACATGTAGGTAGAGTTAAGAATTTCTTCTCAATTTAGTTATTTCAGGATAATTTTTCAACTCTTGGAAATTAAATGTTAGTGAATTGTAATAATATAATAATTAATAGTATGGCACTATGGACATTCATGCAGTCGGCATGCCAATTGCATGCTCCCTCAACACTGGAGACATCTGTGGCACTGTGTTGTGTGACAAAACTGCACATTTTAGTGTGGCATTTTATTGTCCCCAGCACAACGTGCACCTCTGTAATGTAATGATCATGCTGTTTAATCATCTTCTTGATATGCCACACCTGTCAGATGGATAGATTATCTTGGCAAAGGAGAAATGCTTACTAACAGGGATGTAAACAAATTTGTGCACAACATTAGAGAGAAATATGCTTTTTGTGCATATGGAACATTTCTGGGAACTTTTATTTCAGCTCATAAAATATGGGACCATCACTTTACGTTTATATTTTGTTCAGTATATGTGTAACATACATGGAGAATGATTCCATACATGGCAATACGTGTCTCAGTATATATAATCTATTTTTAAATATATTAGCATATACAGTACCAGTCAAAAGTTTGGACACACCTACTCATTCAAGGGTTTTTCTTCATTTTTACTATGCCAAGAGTGTTCAAAACTGTCATCAAGGCAAAGGGTGGCTACTTTGAAGAATCTCAAATATAAAATATATTTTGATTTGTTTAACACTTTTTTGGTTACTACATGATTCCATATGTGTTATTTCATAGTTTTGATGTCTTCACTATTATTCTACAATGTAGAAAATATTACAAATAAAGAAAAACCCTGGAATGAGTGGGTGTGTCCAAACTTTTGACTGGCTCTGTGTCTGTTTCATAAGGGCTTCATCATATTGTTGATAGTTACGGTTAAAATATTGTCAATGCAATGGCTCTCTGCTAAATACCACTTTTTTTTCATAATAAGCTAATTTTGTGTTGCTTTTCCCTTACATAGATACATCCATGGTGGCTTTTTCAGCGGCGCTTAGACCACCACCAGGTGTACCTATGGAATCTGGTTATGGCAACACTGGACCAAGCACCTCTGCCACTACCCTGATCTTCAGCGAGGTGATCACAAACATTGGTGATGGCTATAACCGCTACACAGGTGAGCTTTATATTTCTATCTTAGTACTGGTCAGCTGTGTTTTACCATGTTGGTACCTGCAGTAAAAAAAAAAGAATGGTTAAAAATTAAATGGATGTAACTACACTAGGGTTTACTGAGATTTACCGGGATATTCTGCCCAAACCCATTCTCATTTCCCGAGATACATAATGGTGAGAAACCGATGACTTATAATCAATTGAAAATGTTAATCCCAAAACGCTGTATATCAATTTCCAGAAATGTTGGTAAATTTGCTTTTACAGGTCGTTATCAATAAAATGTCACAATAAGGTGCAGAGCATTCGATTTACCTGCTGGGGGGCAAGGAGACTCCCAGCTCCGCTAAAACCATTGACAACGGGTGCCGTTTTCAAGGGATTGTTAAATAAATGTTAACTGTTTCGTTGTAATATCATCACCTCTTGATGATCATAGTCAGAACTACACATTTATTCAATCATACATTTAGTTCTATCATCAGTTATTATAGGAGCAAAACTCATGATAATGATTACATTTCCAGTATCCGGACTGACCATTTTGAAGTATTGAGACAGAAAAACATATATAACGGATTAAACATATGTGAACAGAATATCTGCTGAGCTCAGGTAAATGGACAGAGCTAGATAAACAAAGAGTTAAACATTGGACTACAGTAAAAACATAATGTCAGCAGAAAAGACATATGGAACTCATCACCAGACATGTAGAAACTGAATGTCAGCAGAAAAGACATATGGAACTCAACACCAGACATGTAGAAACTGAATGTCAGCAGAAAATGTAACAAAGAAACCATGGTTGTACTGATCTAGGATCATCAGAAAATAACTAATACTGGAAATGTGATAACTATCTGACTACAGGTGAGCTACTGTATATGTGATCACAGATCATAGATTAGCTATTAGTATCTGAGTACAGGTGAGCTACACACACAAGTGATACTTTTCCATGTGCGAGCATGTGCGTGCTTTCTCCTATCACCACAATGGAAACAAAAAAGCATGCGCATGCTTGCAAAAAAACCTTGTCCTTTAACCATCTACTAATTGGGGAAATCTCATTGATTTCCCTCTGATACAGGAGTGTTTACAGCTCCTAAGAGAGGAGTCTACTACTTCACCTTCACCGTGTATTGCTGGAGCAATGGAAAAAAAGTTGGTGCAGCCATGTACAAGGATGGCAAGGAGATATTGTTTGCGTGGCTAGGGGCCAAAAAGGGATCCAATGAAGATTTTGTAACAAATGCAATCACCTTGCAACTGGAAAGGGGGAATGCTGTCTACATGTGTCTGCCCGAGGGCTTCGTAATTACTAGCCACGAGTCCTCTAATGTCACCACCTTCAGTGGGTTTCTCCTGAACCCCATGTGAGAATAGTGTGAGAGCAGTTATCCAAATGTCCAGAAGTCGAAACCCTTTTCTCTTGTTATCTCTCAACACCAATTTTCTTCCAATCAATTACTTTCAACAATAAAAGTGTGATTAAAGCATTAAAACATGTTATAGTGTTATTCATAATCAGGTCTGCTACTATCATGCAACTGTTTGGGGTTTTGGCCAACTTCAAAAAAATAAATGTCAAATAATAAAGCTGTTGTTACTGCAATGTATGTAGGGAGGCAGCCGGGTGCAGCCAGCCTGACCGCTGGTTCCACCAGGCTAGTAGGGAGGTAAGCGTAAGCTGTGGGAGAGAAGGCTAGGGGGTGAGTGACGGGGAAGGGACAGAGGCCAAGGGTAAGAGGAGGTGGTTGGAGGCGGTACTGAGAGAGTTATAAGATGAGTGAGGTAGTTGGGAGGCCTGTCACTGGTCATCTGCCCAAGTGAAGGGACCAAAGAGACTGAATTATGTAAGTCGCTTTGGATAAGAGTGTCTGCTAAATGACTAAAATGTCAAATGTACTGTGTACCTGGCTGTCTGGGTTTTGTTCCATATGTCCTATCCTCCATTGCAGTTTATTATTTGTGTATTTATTTGAATTGCACTGAATTTGTTACTGCATAGGGCAGTAACCCATCAGAGTGGTATACTACGAAGCAAGCTAGATCTACTCCGCTTCAGTTAGCTTCACATTCCTGCAGCCAACTCTAGCAGGCTTGTAACTGTGCATGCATGTCACACATGGCTAGTCGAATGCCGAACTCTTCATTGAGACTATGATGAAACATCAATCCAGGGTCTAGTCAGTGCCACATTTTAATTTGTGCCAATTTCAAATTGAAATAATTATCTTGCAAATTCGGCAGGCTATGGTGTGAAATAGTATTTTAGAAGTGCAGTTTTTATTTTATTTATCGTTAATGTCGTCTTTGGTGTGCTTTGTGGAGCCAATTTGAGTTCAAAAGAATTGGACCAAAAGAAAATAAATGAAAAAAATTATATTGTAAGCAAAAGTGAAGTAATGCACGTTTAAACTGAAAAGTAAAAATAAATGTAAACAAAAAATATTAAATTGTATGAAACATTTTTGTATTTAAAACGTATTGATAATTATTTTTGAAAGCATTCAGTTGATGTTTGCATCCAATCTTAGTTTCTTTGGTCCAAAAACTTATTTTGACTCTCAGTTCTTGTCCTTGCAATACATTTGTTTTCTTTCCCCACCTTCCTTCAAATATTTTTTTCTCTCCACTGAATTGTGGTACTTTTTTCACGTGGAGGCGGGGTTACGGGGATGGGCGTGTTTTTCCTGGTAATAAAGGTCATTGCGATCTGCTTCCAGCAACGAACGACTTCCTGTTTTTAGCCATTAGTCGCCTGTATTAGTATTAGAAATGTCACACCCTGACCTTAGAGATCCTTTTAATTCTCTATTTGGTTAGGTCAGGGTGTGACTAGGGTGGGCAATCTATGTTTTCTATTTCTTTGTTGGCCTGGTATGGTTCCCAATCAGAGGCAGCTGTCTATCATTGTCTCTGATTGGGGATCATATTTAGGCAGCCTTTTCCCACCTGTTTGTGGGATCTTGTTTTTGTGTAGCTGCCTGTGAGCAGCCCAGAACGTCACGTTTCATTTTCTTCTGTATTGGTTTTGGTGAGTTTAATATTTATTAATCATATGGAACTCTAAGTACGCTGCGCCTTGGGCCATTCATTCAGACGATCGTAACAAGAAAAGACAATACAGTATGAATAAACTGCTTCTCCAAGAGAAATCCCCGATCACACTAGTAGGCGATGTCATGGCGACATTGGCTAGCTAAGCTCATGCGTAGAAACACGTCATCGGATGTAACGGTCGTTTCGTGCCGAACTGCGCATGTGCAAGCCGTCAAAATCAAAGGCACTCCTTTGATATATAGTTGCTTTTGACAAATGAAAACCTGTCAGTTTGTCACTTTCACGAGGTTCGACTAATAACATGTTCAACTACTTAAGACATTTGCTTGAATCTAGGTATACCTTTAGATTTCAAGAAAATTATCAACTAAGGAAGAATTTTTCACTTCTCTCTGACTTCACAAAACCTAAACCTAGGCCTGGGGCCGGATTCACAAAACATTACTTACGAAAAAACTTAAGAAGCTGGTTAAGACAAAAAAATAAGAAGTTCATGAGATAGTTCATTAATGCAATTCCTCAAAATGTTCTTAGGAATTCGTAGTTTACTCAGGAACTTCGTAAATATATTTCTTAAGAACTTCGTAAATACCTTGTAATTGTTTTTATTTAACACAAATCAATACAGGAAGTACATGTGGGAACACAAGTATATATAAATAATATATATAAAGGACAATTGGGATAGGGGGTACATTATCACATTACACAAGGACCTTAAGGAACATACAGTACATACACTTATTATTCGAACAGCTTTTTGTTAGGTAGAGTATTTAATTGTCTTAAAATACAGTTCAATTTCTTTTTGTAAGAAAAACCTGGGAGTTTTTCTCCTGCTCTGCGAATGAGAGAATGGCTAAAGATTAGGCTGGCGCTCTGTAAAATTGAACAGGCCCTGAGTGGTACAAATGTGCCTGGATATGCGTTGGAAGAACAGGTCTGCGGCCGCAGTGATCTGAAGGCCCTAAGAATAGCTTCAATGGCCTATAGCCCTGACACCAAAGTGACAATTTTAGCCTGTGAACTTTATGATGGTGCTAATGCTACAAAGTCTGTCAATTCTCCTGTATCTTCCAGAGCATGCAAAGATGTAAACTTTTTTATTCCTGTGTTTAGTTTTAAATGGGTGGATTATCCAATTTTCATAACACTTATGAATAAGCTGGACAGTCTTTTCCAAAATCGTGAACAATTACAGCGCTGGCCGCGGCTGTCCTTGAGACATAGCCAGGACCTAAAGGCCCGACGGATTATATACCCCTGGAGTGAAAACGTACGGAGTTTTGATGGACCGTGCAAGAGAGCCAGGCAGTTTGATGGGCAATTGGACACGGATAATGGTGGATGGCTATACCAGGCCCCTGTATCTGTAAGAAAGGCATAGTAAAAGACCTTAATTATGAACGGATATAAATTGTATGTACATGATTTTTTGAATGAAATAAAGATGTTTTTAAAAGCAGTATCTAACGACATCCTGAACTCTCTCGTTTTTCACTCTTACCACAGTCTGTCCCTGAGAAAAAAAACTTGAGAAAAAGCCATGTGCGATCGTGTGTGTGCGTGCGTGCGTGTGTGTGTGTGTGTGAGAAACAAGGTCCCTTCGCATTGTGTACATTTCAAGCTTTCAACAACAATAAAACAGCCATCTAAATAATGTTTGTAGGCCTAACACACTGTTGAGTTTCCTATTTAGTTGTCTTTATATGTACATGCACCGAGCTTCCAGGTGGCTCCAGCCTATGGTTGTTCGGTGCATGTACACCGGGGAGATTAGAACCCCAAAGAAAGATCCTAAAGGTCATTTCAGATTCAGGTTTAGGGTGTAATAACTTTAGTGAAACCGCATTTCACACTATGTACAGACATAGAGAGCCAACACATAAAGGTGTAACAGGGATGAATGGATATTCAATGTACAACAGTAGTCTTCTGTAACAAGCAATACGTGTTAAATATGGGCCACAGTCAATCATGACAGCCTCTTTAGGAAAGGCCTTTACTTATGACTTAAACAGATTCATTTTCTACACATCTTATTCATTAATGCTGTGGGATAAATCAGGTGTTTCTAGGTGGGCTTAAACAAATCTATAGTGAAACAAAAGTGTACATTTTACACATGTTTATTGACTTTTAAAAAGACCACAGTAACATGACAGATATAGTGGAGATGCATGCTACACAAATCTGCTAGTGGATATTCAATGTACAACAATAGTCTTAGGTAACAAGCAATACGTGTTAAATATGGGCCACAGTCAATCATGACAGCCTCTTTATGAAAGGCCTTTACTTATGACTTAAACAGATTCATTTTCTACCCCTCTTATTCATTAATGCTGTGGGCATACCCAGGATTTACATGCCGGACGGATTATCTACCCATGGAGGGAAAATTTACGGAGCTTTGAGGGAGTGTGCAAGCGTCTTAGCGATCGGATAATGGTCAGGGCTAACCAGGACCTATATCTGTTAGAAAGGCATAGTAAAATACATTAATTATGAACGGCTATAAACTGTATGTACTAAATATTTTTGAATTAAATAAATGGTTTTAAAATTGTATCTCACCTTTTAACGATAGGAATAAGTCCTTTCCATCTATCACCAAGCATGCCCCCGGAGAAAAAAACTTGCGGAAAAAGCCATGTGCGCGCGTGTGTGTGTGCGTGCGTGTGCGGTAGTGGATGTGTGTGTGTTTCAAAACAAAGAAAACGGGGCGGGGTGTGTGTTCATAAATGGCTATGCGGTTGCGCTCAAGGCTCTCTCTCTCTTTACAATATCCTGCAAAACAGAGGCCTACCCCCCCCCCCCCCCAAACAAAAAAGTGTGTCTGTGTCTTACGGACACTTACGCTTCATTAACAGCCTTTCAAAACCTATGTTGTTTTCACGAGTGTACGAAAATAATTCTAATGATTGAAGTGTATGTACCTAATATGTTGTACTAGTTATTACTGTAACGACCCTGGGTTTATAAGCGCGGAAATCGACTCTGCCGCTCGAGCATGCTTTTGCGGCACAGTCGATAGCGCGCCGGACTTCGGGCTAGAAGGTCGAGGGTTCGAGACCTGCTCCCTGCCTGTTTCATTACACTGGTGTCAGAAGTGGGATTTGTCAGGTCATTACAATACGTTAAGCTGACTTAACTAACACATAAATATGTTTTTATTTTTTTAATTAAGAAGCTGAATATAAAAATGCTGCTTCTTACATAGAAATGGGTCAGGCCTCTTGCTCAATAGCACACAGCAGATCATTCAATCAATGGTGTTACTGGTTCTAGACTATGTTGAAATAATCTAAATTAAATGCAGCGGCCACTTCATTAAAAACTTTAGATGCATTTGACCGTAGATCGCTATGTTTTATAATGGGGTACATGTTCAGTACACATCCCTGCATTCTCTATTATAAAGTAGGCTGTCCTTTGAGGTCACGTAGGTCAATTTGTTGCTCTCTTTGCCTTTATACATCTAATTGACCTACTGTAAACTCCCTCAGGTGTAAACATCTACAATAATCATTAGACATACGAGTCAGAGTTATCATACCCAGTGTCAGGGTTTGCTAACTCTGGAAACTCCTTTGGTTTGTACAGGGTTAGGTAAATCAGCTCTTTGCCCCCCTTACATGGGGAATAATCTCCAAGCTGCTCTAAACGTTGATGTTTTTGGGGTCTCTAGGTTAATCTCTAGACTGTTGAATGAGGCCTGTTACAACTTTCTTACAAAACCTTTAAAGGGAGTTTGTGAAACCACTCAGTCATGGCTGTATGTAAAACATATTTAACACGTATTGCAGGTTACAGAAGACTCCTGTTGTACTTTGAATCGCCACTCATCCCTGTTACATCATGATGTGATGGCTCTCTATGTATGTACATGTTTATAATCCACATAGTTTGAATATTGTTTTCACCTGTTGGTTGTAACAAAAACCAAACATAAAAAATACATTTCACCCCCCAGCTTTTCACATACTGGGTCATTTTAATTTAGCCTGTTGTATGTCTCCAGCCACTTGGAGGCTCGGTGCATCTACATAGAAAAAGTACCAAATTCAACCATTGGTGGATGGTAACTAAAAAATAATGGCAGTGCATGTAGTCATGTTAAGATTTTCATTGTTTTCTTGTGAGAGTTTTATGGTTTTGCATATGTCTGTGCATTATAGGATGTTGTGATAGGGTTGAGGATCAGATCACGCCTATTGGTATTCTTGATCATTTATTGTTCCAAAAAAAGACCCACAACTGTTCTGGGTTAATTCCCTAGCTGTTTGCATGGCTTGGTAGTGTATTAGCCTGGTATGAGGCAAGATAAATAATACAATTTAAGTAAAGTATAAAATAAACCGTATTATCCTAAATTGAGAAATGAATTTTTTTAAATCACATCAACGCCGAAAATAGTGTATTGGTGAATGGGCTACGTAAAGGACCGGGCGCAGTTTGCTTCTGAGAATCCCCGTCTAACTCTGTCGGTTCCCAATCCATTATGCCCTGTAGCCTCTGGGTATCATACAGACGTTAAATAATGTTAACCTGTATTTATACGAAATAGATACATTTTAACTTATAAGAATACGTCCATTTAACATATTGCCTAAAAAATATATTTAAAAAACAAATTATCTCGTAAAATTCTGTGTCCATCCGTTGCTCTTCGGAATTCCATTCTAATGAAGGCGGTTCCATATCATTTATCCCCGGGATGCAGTTGGCTTAATGTTGCATATACTGCGAACGTTAGATAATATTAACATGTTATATACATTTTTAAATTACATGAATATGTGCATTTGACTTAAATAAAATAATAATTGTTGTCATCGGTTAAAACCCTTATAACTCCTGTTTAATATTACTATAACATCCACAATGTTCAAACAAGTCCCCGCATCCCAAATCTAATATATACGTTTTCACGAACTCACCTTCAGAAAGCGGAAGGATTTACAGATGATCTTGTCCGATAACTATTCTGGGGCTGCTGTCCTGCCTGTGTGTAACTGCGCTAAAACGATGCGAACAGTGGGAAACTATCTGTTTCACTAGACTCGTTGAGAAGTTTGCGGCCTTGGCTCAAAAGTAGTGATAGTACGGAATGAGTTTACAGAGCCCGGGGTGACGGGTTTTTTATTTATTTTATTTTTTTCCGGGCGCTATCCGGTATATTTGATTACTAAGTTAGTGGGTTCAAACATTAGGATTGGGGTGTCGAGACAGTATTACCCTTTTGATATTCTACAACCTCCGGTGGGGCTAGCACCTCGATGCTGGGGGGGTTGGTCTAGACATAGCTATTATTTCTGGGCTGTTTGACTTTTTAGCCCCCACATCCTCTGGGGGGTGAGCTAAATTAGGTTTTGAAAGGCTGTTAATGAAGCGTAAGTGTCCGTAAGACACAGACACACTTTTTTGTTTGGGGGGGGGGGGGGGGGGTAGGCCTCTGTTTTGCAGGATATTGTAAAGAGAGAGAGAGCCTTGAGCGCAACCGCATAGCCATTTATGAACACACACCCCGCCCCGTTTTCTTTGTTTTGAAACACACACACATCCACTACCGCACACGCACGCACACACACACGCGCGCACATGGCTTTTTCCGCAAGTTTTTTTCTCCGGGGGCATGCTTGGTGATAGATGGAAAGGACTTATTCCTATCGTTAAAAGGTGAGATACAATTTTAAAACCATTTATTTAATTCAAAATATTTAGTACATACAGTTTATAGCCTTTCATAATTAATGTCTTTTACTATGCCTTTCTTGCAGATATAGGTCCTGGTTAGCCCTGACCATTATCCGATCGCTAAAACGCTTGCACACTTCCTCAAAGCTCCGTAAATTTTCCCTCCATGGGTAGATAATCCGTCCGGCATGTAAATCCTGGGTATGCCCACAGCATTAATGAATAAGAGGGGTAGAAAATGAATCTGTTTAAGTCATAAGTAAAGGCCTTTCATAAAGAGGCTGTCATGATTGACTGTGGCCCATATTTAACACGTATTGCTTGTTACCTAAGACTATTGTTGTACATTGAATATCCACTAGCAGATTTGTGTAGCATGCATCTCCACTATATCTGTCATGTTACTGTGGTCTTTTTAAAAGTCAATAAACATATGTGTAAAATGTACACTTTTGTTTCACTGTAGATTTGTTTAAGCCCACCTAGAAACACCTGATTTATCCCACAGCATTAATGAATAAGATGTGTAGAAAATGAATCTGTTTAAGTCATGAGTAAAGGCCTTTCCTAAAGAGGCTGTCATGATTGACTGTGGCCCATATTTAACACGTATTGCTTGTTACAGAAGACTACTGTTGTACATTGAATATCCATTCATCCCTGTTACACCTTTATGTGTTGGCTCTCTATGTCTGTACATAGTGTGAAATGCAGTTTCACTAAAGTTATTACACCCTAAACCTGAATCTGAAATGACCTTTAGGATCTTTCTTTGGGGTTCTAATCTCCCCGGTGTACATGCACCGAACAACCATAGGCTGGAGCCACCTGGAAGCTCGGTGCATGTACATATAAAGACAACTAAATAGGAAACTCAACAGTGTGTTAGGCCTACAAACATTATTTAGATGGCTGTTTTATTGTTGTTGAAAGCTTGAAATGTACACAATGCGAAGGGACCTTGTTTCTCACACACACACACGCACGCACGCACACACACGATCGCACATGGCTTTTTCCGCAAGTTTTTTTCTCAGGGACAGACTGTGGTAAGAGTGAAAAACGAGAGAGTTCAGGACGTCGTTAGATACTGCTTTTAAAAACATCTTTATTTCATTCAAAAAATCATGTACATACAATTTATAGCCGTTCATAATTAAGGTCTTTTACTATGCCTTTCTTACAGATACAGGGGCCTGGTATAGCCATCCACCATTATCCGTGTCCAATTGCCCATCAAACTGCCTGGCTCTCTTGCACGGTCCATCAAAACTCTGTAAGTTTTCACTCCATGGGTATATAATCCTTCGGGCCTTTAGGTCCTGGGTATGTCTCAAGGATAGCCGCGGCCAGCGCTGTAATTGTTCACGATTTTGGAAAAGACTGTCCAGCTTATTCATAAGTGTTATGAAAATTGGATAATCCACCCATTTATAACTAAACACAGGAATAAAAAAGTTTACATCTTTGCATGCTATGGAAGATACAGGAGAATTGACAGACTTTGTAGCATTAGCACCATCATAAAGTTCACAGGCTAAAATTGTCACTTTGGTGTCAGGGCTATAGGCCATTGAAACGATTCTTAGGGCCTTCAGATCACTGCGGCCGCAGACCTGTTCTTCCAACGCATATCCGGGCACATTTGTACCACTCAGGGCCTGTTCAATTTTACAGAGCGCCAGCCTAATCTTTAGCCATTCTCTCATCCGCAGAGCAGGAGAAAAACTCCCAGGTTTTGCCGGATAAAGGGGTTTGGGGCCACTGTCGTTGAATATCTTTACCGTAGAATCCTCCGGCTGGAATATGTAAGACATATGTCCCTCACTCGTACCCAAAACTCCTTTAAAACATTCTGGAGCTTCACACAGAACTTCCTCAAGACTTTGGTCACTGGGTTCATGACATGACGCGCATAACATACCGAAAATTGGCATAAGTGTCATTTTTGTTTAATATTCCGGGGGTTATCATGTACAGTCTTACGCATGTATTGTTCTGGGGCTTTATGAGGCGTCTGCAAAGCCCAATACCCCAGGACATTCGTGTTTCATAGACAACAACCCGGAGGGCAATAAAATAGGGGGGGAGTTACTCTTTGAAATGCTTACTCTTTGAAATGTTCATTCCCCCCACCCCGTTCCAAACAGGACACTAGACTTCAAACATCATGACAACTTCAAAGACACTATAAAAAAACTATTTTCACACTATAAACAGTGAGAACCAGGAACAGGCTGCCCAAACACATGGTCACTTCCTACCCCCCGCCCCCCACCCCACCAGGATATCCTGACCGGAAGCCCAAATATGGGCATGCACACGTCATCATGACATAGGGTCATAAATCAACATTTTGACGTGTGACATCTACTTTATTCTCTCTTACTTCAAATAAGGTCTGTGTTTCGTGCAGGCTTAAACCGCCTCGACGTTTTGATACCCGTGTAAATCTCACTAGGATAAGGTAACGTTTGTCAACATATTTTCATAAATCCACTCTACAAAAAAATGATCTTCGCTTATATTTAGCCAATATTGATCAGAGTTACCTTGTCCTATGGATATCTACACAGTTATAAAATTGGCACGGTGGTGTAAGCCTACATGAAACACAGACCTTATTTTAAGTGAATCTAAAAAATATCCTATGGAATAAATGAAGGAACCGCTTTTCAGATGTTGCTAGAAGGTGTCATGGGAATTATGACTCGCACTTTGGTTGTCAATTCTTACCATGCCCATTGTTAAAATAGGATTTCCTGCATATAGAAATTAAAGTTTTTGTTTTCAACATTCATCACAGGTAACTTAAACTCTATTTTTATTCAAACAGTTGAGAGTATTTGTCTCCTAAGCAGACTCTTCAGTATCATTGTCACTTCAGAGCTGTGTGTGTGTGTGTGTGGGTGTGGGTGTGGGTGTGTGTGTGTGTGTGTGTGTGTGTGTATTTATGTATTATATTAAGTTAAAATAAAAGTGTTCATTGTTCATTCAGTATTGTTGCAATTGTCATTATTACAAAAATGTGTGTGTGTATGTGTGTGTATGATATATATATACAGTATATTATAATCAACAATGATTTGTGAATCAGACAAGGGATGCAGTGAAGGGGATCTCTGACCAGTTATCCGCCACCTTCCTCATGACTTGGCAAAATAGGCTGGCTCTCGATATGTTATTGGCTGAAGAGAATGGCGGGATATGTAGAGTGGGGGGTCATTGCTGTATGTGTATTCCAAATAATACAGCTCCAGATGGATCAGTGACCAAGGCCCTGGCCGGTTTAACCACATTGGCTAATGAGTTAGCGGAGAACTCTGGGGTGGATACCTCACTGACTGGGTGGTTCGATAGTATGTTTGGAAAATGGAAAACTGTGATTATGACTATGCTATCGGCTGCTTTCACCTGTATGAGTGTGTTGATGTTGTGTGGGTGTTGTTTGATTCCGTGTGTGAGAGTTCTCATCATCAGGTCTCTGGAGAAGGCAGCGGCTGAGCAGATGTTGGGTTATGGTCCGATCCCTGACTCAGAGCAATGGAATGAGCAATACATGCCTCGGGACCTAGTAGATCCCACGGGACAGGCTAACACAGAGGAATCTGAGGAGGATGAATTTGATCCAGAACAACTCCAAATTGATGAGACTATGTTTGCTGTTTAGATATAGCCATTCATTAAATGAAGATTGTGATGAAAATCTCCAAAAGAAGAGTCATAATTGGAAGTATTTATGAATGTATTGTTTTAGCTTTTATATGTTCTGATAATCATCTTAATTATTGTGAATGTTTGCTTCGATTATATGCTGTTGTTTAAATGTTTTTCTTGATTTATGTTATTAAAGTTTTTAACGTGTGTAATATTTAGTCAAAGGGTGGATTGATAGAAGAATTTGTATGTTAAAAATAATGACTAAAGTATTCCACTCTGAAACCATATAACTTTGTGAAATGTATTAGAATTTTAAGGCTATAATAATGAGTGAGAGACTATAATCCAATACTGTGTGTGAGTAGACTTTTTAAGACTAGGATACTGTTACTATTTAAAAATGAGCAGGGCATAGTTGATAAGACGACCTTGTGAAAGTAACAGGAAAAGGGGCCTCTCTCCAACTTAGGGAGGGGAGGAACTGCCAGGAACGGCTAAGCTAGTAGAAGATAATGAAACCTGTTGCAGAAGTGTGATGAACAATGTATATGTGCTGTGGAAAAATACAACCGCCTAAAGCGGGGTGGAGTTCTCTACTGATGTGAGTTCATTTGTGTGTGTGCATATAAAAAGACTGTGTCCTCATCTTTAAGCAGAGCTCTCGTGAATAAAGATCCTGATTATTGTAAGCTGGGACTCAGTCTGTAACCCAGCGTTTGTAAGGCTCTAGTTGAATGAAACAGACAGAGTAATTTATTGAACTTGAGTTCAACAATTGAGGTAACAAAATTCTCGTAACAGACATCCCGGCTCCCCTAACCCGGACGACCCTGGGCCAATTGTGGGCCGCCTCATGGGTCTCCCGGTCACGGCCGGCTGCGACACAGCCCGGGATCGAACCCGGGTCTGTATCTGTATCATTAGTACTCTGATGGCTCAAACACACACTCAGGGCTTTGGGAATGGCTTTGGCTCTGGGAATGGGTGTGAAAATGGCTTTGGGAATGTGGCTCTGAGGTGCTCCCAGTCGCGCCGCACGTGTCCTGTCCAAACCCCAGAGAAACGGCCGATGCCAGGAAAGGAGAAGTGGACGGTCGATGCCAGGAAAAGAGAAGCGGGACAGAATGAAGGGTCATGACCCACGGACCTTCACCAGGGCACTGAGAAGATGTCAAAGATGGGAGGTCATGTCAAAGTCTTAAAACAAGGTAAAACATAGATTCAACATTTATTTGACTCAACACTGTCACTTCTGCTATAATGGATCCTCCAACTAGTTACAAAGATGGCAAATTTGTAATCTACACAAGGTAAATAAAATCTGCTTCATTCAAACAACCAGAGACGTAAATGTACCAACATATTTTCAGGATAAGGTGTGACACTGATCTCTGTAGAGAGAACAGTCTATGTGACACTGATCCCTGTCTGACCTGTGGGTGGCGCTAGCCTCCTTCAGCCCATAGAGGTTGTGCAGGTTGTAGTGAGTGGACAGGTTCTGTTGAGCTGACATGCAGAGAATACCAGTGATCAGCTGTCCTGGCGTTGTACATGCGTCGCACCACCTCTCGGATTGCGTTGGTGGACCGGTAACCCCAGTGAGACAGGTGAAACCCCAGTGACCAATAAGGAGGCCTCATAGGGTACCCTGGGGGAAGAAGATGGGGTAAACATTAGCTATGACGGAAGGAACTCTACAGGACAGACACTCCTAGGGAAGGTCAGACCTAAAACTCTCACTTCTCCTCTATCTGGAGACCCACTGTAAACTGGGCTACATATATTCTGAATAGTTTGGAAATAACATATTTTTAACAGGCTTGAAAAAACATTGTGTAAGTCCATTGTGTATTCAAGAAATGTGTCCGCTGAAAAGCAAGGTTACACAAAACAAAACCCCCTCTTAAAGCCGTGTGTGTGCGTGCATGCAGGTGTGTGTGTTGTGTGGAAAGGTATGCATGTTTGGTACCTCACTCTTCTTGTGTCCAGGTGTGGCCTGGTTCGACAGCGTTCCCTGACTTCACCAACCCAGAGACACAGAGCTGGTGGGAGGACTGCATCCAGGAGTTCCACTCCAGAGTCCCCCTGGATGGCCTGTTGATTGTGAGTGTGTCGCAGATAGAAATGTCTTGTAGAGGGCTGAAATCATCCCCTATTCTATTGTATTGTATTGTATTGTATTCTAACAAGCTTGCATCATCCAGGCTGTGTCAATGCTACTCAGCATCCCAGCATACTCTTTCTCTTGTCCCTCTGTTCTCAGGATATTAATTCATCTGCCAGTTTTGTGCAGGGCTCTGTGGAGGGGTGTCCTGACAGTGATTTGGATAGCCCCCGCTACGTGCCACGTGAGTGTACTGCAGCTGAGTTGTTTCCTGTCAATATAAAATCAATTGAGGAATTTAGTTCATTCATTCATTTTCATTCATTCTGTCTCCATACACACATCAAGACAGTCGTGATGAGGGCACGACAAAACCTATTACCCCTCAGGAGACTGAAAAGATTTGGCATGGGTCCTCAGATCCTCAAAAGGTTTTACAGCTGCACCATCGAGAGCATCTTGACGGGTTGCATCACTGCCTGGTATGGCAACTGCTCGGCCTCCGACCGCATAGCACTACAGAGGGTAGTGCGAACAGCCCAGTACATCACCAGGGCCAAGCTTCCTACCATCCAGCACCTCTATACCAGGCGGTGTCAGAGGAAGGCTCTAAAAATGGTCAAAGACTCCAGCCACCCTAGTCATAGACTGTTCTCTCTGCTACCGCACGGTAAGCAGTACCGGAGCGCCAAGTATAGGTCCAAGAGGCTTCTAAACAGCTTCTACCCCCAAGCCATAAGACTGCTGAACAGCTCATCAAATGGCTACCCAGACTATTTGCCAAGTGGATGGGTCTCTACTAGAGGTCGACCGATTAATCAGGATGGCCGATTAATTAGGGCCGATTTCAAGTTTTCATAACAATCGGTAATCGGCATTTTTGGACACCGATTATGGCCGATTCCATTGCACTGCACGAGGAGACTGCGTGGCAGGCTGACTACCTGTTACGGGAGTGCAGCAAACTTATCTTATAAAAAACAATCAATCTTAACATAATCACTAGTTATCTACACATGGTTGATGATATTACTAGTTTATCAAGCTTGTCCTGCGTTGCATATAATCGATGCTGTGCCTGTTCATTTATCATCGAATCACAGCCTACTTTGCCAAACAAGTGATGATTTAATAAGTGCATTCGCGAAAAAAGCACTGTCGTTGCACTAATGTGTACCTAACCATAAACATCAACGCCTTTCTTAAATTCAATACACAAGTATATATTTTTTAAACCTGCATATTTAGTTAATATTGTCTGCTAACATGAATTTCTTTTAACTACGGAAATTGTGTCGATTCTCTCGCGTTCTGTGCCAGCAGAGTCAGGGTATATGCAGTTGTTTGGGCCGCCTGGCCCAAACTCAGTGCCTCTTTGCTTGACATCATTGGAAAATCAAAAGAAATCAGCCAAGACCTCAGAGAAAAATTGTAGACCTCTACAAGTCTGGTTCATCCTTGGGAGCAATTTCCAAATGCCTGAAGGTACCACGTTCGTCTGTACAAACAATTGTACGCAAGTATTAACACCATGGGACCACGCAGCCGTCATACCGCTCAGGAAGGAGACGCGTAATGTCTCCTAGAGATGAACGTACTTTGGTGCAAAAAGTGCAAATCAATCCCAGAACAACAGCAAAGGACCTTGTGAAGATGCTGGAGGAAACAGGTACAAAAGTATCTATATCCACAGTAAAACGAGTCCTATATCAACATAACCTGAAAGGCCGCTTAGCAAGGAAGAAGCCACTGCTCCAAAACCGCCATAAAAAAGCCAGACTACGGTTTGCAACTGCACATGGGGACAAAGATCGTACTTTTTGGAGAAATATCCTCTGGTCTGATGAAACAAAAATAAAACTGTTTGGCCATAATGACCATTGTTATGTTTGAAGGAAAAAGGGGGAGGCTTCCAAGCCGAAGAACCCCATCCCAACCGTGAAGCACGGGGTGGCAGCATCATGTTGTGGGGGTGCTTTGCTGCAGGAGGGACTGGTGCACTTCACAAAATAGATGGCATCATGAGGGAGAAAAGTGATGTGGATATATTGAAGCAACATCTCAAGACATCCGTCAGGAAGTTAAAGCTTGGTCGCAAATGGGTCTTCCAAATGGACAATGACCCCAAGCATACTTCCAAAGTTGAGTTTAAATGTATTTGGTTAAGTTGTACATAGTCAATGAACACTGGTCACTTTAATGTTTTCATACTGTTTTACCAACTTCATATGTATATACTGTATTCTAGTCAAGGCTCATCCTATATAACTACTGCTGTACACACCTTTTCTATTCATATACTGTCCATACTGTCTATACACACCATTATATACACAGTGCACAAAACATTATGAACATCTTCCTAATATTGTGTCTAGTTTGCAACGAAACTGTCGCTGTTTGTAAATAATTAAATCTGAATAGGTTGGATTACTTCCCAAGCAAAGTTAATTTTTTCTCTCCTCGGCTATAGAAGGTTGTAGCTCTGCCTCAATGTCAAAGAAACAAAACAATGATATCCCCATATGCATCGGAGTCACGTCTTTCTCTGGTATTTTAGAGCTTGTTTCTAGCATAAAAAAGCATGGAACAAAGCGTGTTATAGATCACTTTATAAATCAGATCCTTTGTATTGTCTTCAAAATCTTAAGCTAACAAGAGGTAGGCCTGTGCCTTTTGACGTTTTCTTTGATAAAAAGTAGGCCTATGACAAACCCTCTCATACTCCCTCAATTCCAGTCTTGGTTTTAACCTAACAGCTCTTCACTGACACAGAAGTACACTATTTAAAGAGTGCATGGTGGGTGGAGGAATTGACTGACAAATCTATGGATATAGCAGCCTTTAGCTTCATTTTGTCTGTCAAACAGGTAGGCCTTCCTCTTATTTGGGATAGGCCAAATGCCAGTGAAAATAAAGAGTGCCAAATTCAAATAAATTACTATAAAAATCAAACTTTCATGAAATCACACATGAAAGACACCAAATTAAAGCTACACTTGTTGTGAATCCAGCCAACATGTCTGATGTAAAAAAGGATTTACGGCGAAAGCACATCAAATGATTATGTTAGGTCAGTACATAGCCACAGAAAAACACAGCCATTTTTCCAGCCAAAGAGAGTCACAAAAAGCAGAAATAGAGATAAAATGAATCACTAACCTTTGATGATCTTCATCAGATGACACTCATAGGACATCACGTTACACAATACATGTATGTTTTGTTCGGTAAAGTTCATATTTATATCCAAAAATCAGAGTTTAGGCGGGACGCTACTGTCTCACTTGTCCAAAAGCCAGAGACAATGCAGAGCGCCATATTCAAATATATTACTATAAAAATCAAACTTTCATGAAATCACACATGAAGACACCAAATTAAAGCTACACTTATGAATCCAGCCAACATGTCTGATTTCAAAAAGGATTTACGGCGAAAGCACACCAAACGATTATGTTAGGTCAGTACATAGCCACAGAAAAACACAGCCATTTTTCCAGCCAAAGAGTCACAAAAAGCAGAAATAGAGATAAAATTAATCACTAACCTTTGATGATCTTCATCAGATGACACTCATAGGACATCACGTTACACAATACATGTATGTTTTGTTCGATAATGTGCATATTTATATCCCAAAATCTTAGTTTACATTGGCGCCATGTTCAGAAATGCCTCCAAAATATCTGGAGAAATTGCAGAGAGCCACATCAAATAACATAAATACTCATCATAAACTTTGATGAAAGATACATGTTTTACATAGAATTAAAGATACACTTGTTCTTAATGCAACCGCTGTGTCAGATTTCAAAAAAACTTTACGGAAAAAGAAAACCATGCAATAATCTGAGACGGCGCTCAGAAAATAAATAAATGTATCCGCTATGTTGGAGTCAACATAAATCAGAAATTACAATATAAATATTCCCTTACCTTTGATGATCTACAGTGAGGAGGCAAGAATTCAGAACTGATTTTTCCTGCCCAGAGTGAGGCTTTTATTTGCAAAGTGAGGATAAAGAGCCGGCAAACTGTACAATTATTTACACAATCAAATAAATAGACCTTACCCTGTCTGTCTCTAAAACCATGAGTATACAGGGTTCTTATACCCCTACCCATAATGCATTGAACCAATAAAAACAAGGCATTTCACACACTGATCAATCAACATTCAAAAGACATGAATTATAATATAAATGTCTTCAGATCATAAACATACTTGAATATACAGTATACATGCACACATATCAATAAAGGGGCTTCACCTGCTTTAAGCATCAATACAACCTGGGATATAAACATGTACATCTCCCGGGATAGGCTACTACCGCATTACCCGTCCCATTCAATAACTACGTACTCGAACGCACCACTGCTTGCCCATCAATTCTCAGACCAGGAAATGAACATAACCCTCTTCAATAAACAAAGAATACAAGGTAATCATACACATTTCTGACTACCTTCACGTTTTAAAGCTGCAATATGTAACTTTTTGGATGACCTGACCAAATTCACATAGAAATGTGAGTTATCGATCTGTCATTCCCATTGAAAGCAAGTCTAACAAGCTGTAGATGTTCTATGTGCACTATTTCTATGTTTCCCGTTCTTTAGTTTTGTTTTTGCGTCTTTTACTTTCAGTTTTGTACACCAGCTTCAAACACCTGGAGATACAATATTCTTGCTATTGAAAAGATATTTCACCACAGTTTAGATGGTACAATGATTCTCTACACTATACAGTATATTACTTGTTTTGTTACATAAACTGAAATTAGGCAAACTATTGCAATTTTAGAAACCAGGAAATGGCATAGTGATTTCTGCATATTGCACCTTTAACGAACTCATCAACGTTATTTTTGAAGGACAGCCTATCATCAATCCAGATGCCTAGATATTTATTAGTTGGGCACATAATCAATGAGGGCACCATCCAATGTACTTATGCATAAATCATCAGATACATTTTTATGTGATTTGGAATATATTATATACTTGGTTTAACCTGCATTAAGAACCAATTTCAGTTAATAAAGGCTTTCTGCAAGGCAATAAAGGCAGATTAAAGCTCTGACAGAACCTGATCAGCCATTGGGGAAATAGCATACACAACAATGTCATCTGCATACAAGTGAAAGTGATTGCTTCTTCTTCAGACAAACCAATATTGTTCATGTAAACAGTAAAAAGAACCTTGACAATACAGTGTACTGACAGAGATTGGAGGTTTGCTGGTGTGGGATGGTGTACTTCTCAGCGGAGCGCCTGACGTCACACTATGGTCACATTTTTTTAGTTGTTGGCTTGGTTGTCGTCACGTCAGGCTCTGGGTGTGTTCTCTTCTGCCGTCTAAGTCTCGTGTTGAACTTGAGGTAGTAATCTTGGAAAGTCCGCTCCTCAGCAAAGGAACGCATGGCGAGGTAGGTGTGCAGCAGCAGGTGGGGGAAGCGGGAGGTGAAGTAGGAGACAAAGTCATCAGGGATGGAGCCCAGAGTCTCCTGGACCTCCTTAGGAGAATCGTGGTAATGGTGTTTCTATGAGAAACAACATGTTGCTTATAAAATGTCATTTACACACATTTAGTTTCTTGTATCAGATTTACATAAATACTACATTTAACAGGTTTATGGGGGTAGTAGGTGGTCATGTTTTTGACTAATTAAATAATGTTTTGCAAATATACCAACACGTTATTATTATGCTTCATTTGTGTATTTTAATATAGTGTGGCAATTGCATTTGGACAGAACGCACCTTGTTTCTTATGGCACGTAGAAGACTTTTAACAGAGCCCTCTTCATATGCTCCTTTACGTATTTCTAGATCTGCAGAAGGAGGAAACACAGCCAGTAAACAAACAACAACAATTCTATTAAGATACAGAATTATGATATCAAGAAAGTTTGTCATTAGTGTAATATAATACAACAAAAAAGAGATGTGGCTGTTGTCTGGTCCAGTAATAAACTCATCTTGCAAATGTAGTCCTGTCATTCATGACACCTCTGATCTGGATGTTAATGCTACTAGAAATATACTGTAATAGAAAATGGCTTTACAGGCTGTAAAGTGTCGCTGTTCAAACGCTGATCTCAGACCAGTCACTAACCTTTCCGCAGAACTGCTGTGATTTGTTCCATCCAGTTATTCT
Source organism: Salvelinus alpinus (assembly GCF_045679555.1). Taxonomy (NCBI): domain Eukaryota; kingdom Metazoa; phylum Chordata; class Actinopteri; order Salmoniformes; family Salmonidae; genus Salvelinus; species Salvelinus alpinus. Next base: position 30,513,562 of record NC_092086.1, read on the forward strand.
TCACCACTTCCTGTCCCCTTGACTCCAGCTGCTGTATGATTGGACCATCCGATGTCTCCATTACAATTCTGTCACTCACGTCCTACAGGGGAAGACAGTACTTTAATCAAACATCTCATTTACCACCCTCTTGCTGTATGCTCAATGGACTCCACTATTGCTATATATTCTATTGATAGAATACCCATTGTTTCTGTTGTTGCAGTTACATTTGTCCCTACTATAATTAAATGATATTGTAATCTAGCTAACTGACACTAACTATGCATTGATTATACTTGATTGTGACCTGGAAGAACTGCAGCTGTTTCTTCAGGCTCCAGAAGAAGGGGTGTTTGAGCACGCTCTCAGCAGAAGGCCTCCTCTGGGGCTCCATATTCAGCATCTGTTCTATCAGGTCTGTGGCCACGATGTCCTCTGGGAAAGACAAGACCAAACACACACACAGACACAGTAACCATGGGCAGGTTCAAGGCCAAGGCACTTTGTTCATTCAAAAATTTGGTGATGAAAGTACCCACACAGCGTCATTTCAAAGTGGACAACTGGGTAATATTTGGTGGAGATTTTGATCAATGAGAATATAACCTACAGTATATTCACCCACTAAAAAGACAGCCAACAGTTGTTGAAAGTTTGTTGTTATTGTAACCGATGTGAAATGGCTAGCTAGGTAGCGGTAGTGCGCGCTAGCAGCCTTTCAGTCGGTGACGTCACTTGCTCTGAGACTTGAAGTAGGGGTTCCCCTTGCTCTGCAAGGGCCGTGGCTTTTGTGGAGCGATGGGTAATTACGCTTCGTGGGTGTCAGTTGTTGATGTGTGCCAGTTGTGTGTCAACTGGCATGTGTGTCAGTTGTTGATGTGTGCGAACCAGGGTCCCTGGTTCGCGCCCGTGTCGGGGCGAGGGGACGGTCTAAAGTTATACTGTTACATTATCACTAAGCTTTGAACCATCTACTGTAAAAGCACAACCAAATTACAATGGAACAATAATGTCAATTTTTGGTTTGTTGTTACCTAAATGTGTTATCACTGCACTTTCAAACATTTAAAAGCACAACAAAATTCAAATGGGATGTGTTATTAGTGTGCTTCAGATTACATAGGAAGATATTTATTGTTACAGTTACATCAAAATGTGGCCATGGATGTGTTACTTATTTTAAGGTTGAATAAATACTGTTACAATAGTTTGTAAGATAGCCTAAAGTTAAGGCTATATTACAAAAGTAATTTTGAATTGTGTTTGGTTGACAAACATGTAAATGAGATGTACTGTATCTACTGTTTGGATAGTTCCATCTGAGCCACTGGCTTAATCCTTCATCCTTTTATTTTTGGTTGAGTTAGAGACGTGAATCCAACATATCATTTATTAACTGGTCGACGAGTTAATAGGCTATTTACTGTATCGCGAAAGTTATAATGAATTTGTGTTTGGTTGTCAACACAACCAAATATCAACATTTGAAGGGTTTCATTCTAAAACACCATATATCCATTTTCAGAAATGTTGGTAAATTAGCTTTTATTGTTTAAAGAAATGATTAAATAGATTGGTGTGTTTTTTCACAATCTAATCATGGCATGGGGTTGTTCAATGACAGACAAGTGTTTGTTTAAAATCTATCACTTGATGGTGTCATTTGAGTTTTTTTGCTAAATGCTATATATCTATCTCACTCAAAGATAAATAATTTGTACTGCTAGGTTTTTACACATGCAAATGTAACAAATAACTAATTGTTTAATAAAGAAATGTACAAATGATACTTTGTGACATCAATTTTAAAACTTTTTTTTGTCTGTATGTCACACATTTACATTAACATTTTAGTCATTTAGCAGATGCTCCTATCCAGAATGACTTACTTAGTGCATTCATCTTAAAATAACTAGGTGAAACAACCACAAATCACAGTCAAATATCCATTTCAGCTAAATAACGGACATATACAGTGGGGCAAAAAAGTATTTAGTCAGCCACCAATTGTGCAAGTTCTCCCACTTAAAAAGATGAGAGAGGCCTGTAATTTTCATCATAGGTATACTTCAACTATGACAGACAAAATGAGAAAAAAAAATCCAGAAAATCACATTGTAGGAATTTTTATGAATTTATTTGCAAATTATGGTGGAAAATAAGTATTTGGTCAATAACAAAAGTTTCTCAATACTTTGTTATATACCCTTTGTTGGCAATGACAGAGGTCAAACGTTTTCTGTAAGTCTTCACAAGGTTTTCACACACTGTTGCTGGTATTTTGGCCCATTCCTCCATGCAGATCTCCTCTGCAGTGATGTTTTGGGGCTGTTGCTGGGCAACACGGACTTTCAACTCCCTCCAAAGATTTTCTATGGGGCTGAGATCTGGAGACTGGCTAGGCCACTCCAGGACCTTGAAATGCTTCTTACGAAGCCACTCCTTCGTTGCCCGGGCGGTGTGTTTGGGATCATTGTCATGCTGAAAGACCCAGCCACGTTTCACCTTCAATGCCCTTGCTGATGGTAGGCTTTGTTACTTTGGTCCCAGCTCTCTGCAGGTCATTCACTAGGTCCCCCCGTGTGGTTCTAGGATTTTTGCTCACCGTTCTTGTGATCATTTTGACCCCACGGGGTGAGATCTTGCGTGGAGCCCCAGATCGAGGGAGATTATCAGTGGTCTTGTATGTCTTCCATTTCCTAATAATTGCTACCACAGTTGATTTCTTCAAACCAAGCTGCTTACCTATTGCAGATTCAGTCTTCCCAGCCTGGTGCAGGTCTACAATTTTGTTTCTGGTGTCCTTTGACAGCTCTTTGGTCTTGGCCATAGTGGAGTTTGTAGTGTGACTGTTTGAGGTTGTGGACAGGTGTCTTTTATACTGATAACAAGTTCAAACAGGTGCCATTAATACAGGTAACGAGTGGAGGACAGAGGAGCCTCTTAAAGAAGAAGTTACAGTTCTGTGAGAGCCAGAAATCTTGCTTGTTTGTAGGTGACCAAATACTTATTTTCCACCATAATTTGCAAATAAATTCATAAAAAATCCTACAATGTGATTTTCTGGATTTTTTTTCTCATTTTGTCTGTCATAGTTGAAGTGTACCTATGATGAAAATTACAGGCCTCTCTCATCTTTTTAAGTGGGAGAACTTGCACAATTGGTGGCTGACTAAATACTTTTTTGCCCCACTGTATAGTTTAGCAAAAAATAAATAAACATTTTCATACACATCATACAAATCTATGAATAAAAACAGTAACATTTTACACACACATGAAGGTACCCATAAGCAATCATTTGTGAAGAAAAAACACAAATGTGAAAAATTGGTGGTTGTAGCGTTTTGGAAATAAGCTCTTCATTTGAAGGAGATTATCTTCTGCTTAGATAGTTCCATCTGTGCCACTGACTTAGTCTGGCTTAGACTGGCTTTAATTACAGTTTGTCTACAAATTAATAATTTAGATGTTGGATGCGGGTCTCCAAAAATCTAAGTTACAGAAATAGGACAAAATCAAATCAGATCAACCTTTAAATGCACTTTAAAGGTGCACTATGCAGAAATCGCTCCGTCATTTCCTGGTTGTTAAAACTCGAATAGTCTGCCTACTTTCAGTTTATGTTACAAAATAAGCTAGTATAGTGTAGAGCAGGGGTATTCAACTCTTTCCCTACGAAGTCCAGAGCCTGCTGGTTTTCTGTTCTACCTGATAAATAATGGCACCCATCTGGTGTCCCAGGTCTAAATCAGAACTTGATTACAATGACAATACATAGTGGTACTAGCTTCGAGGTCCAGAGTTCAGTTTGAGGGGTGTAGAGAATCATTGTACCATCTAAACTGCTGTGAAGTATAATTACCATAGCCAAAAATATTGTTGTTTCAGCTGTTTGAAACTGGTTTACAAATCCAAAGTAGAAGACGCAAAAACAAAACTTAATAACAGGAAGTATAGAAATAGAGCTCATAGAACAGATCTACTGTTTCTTAGACTTGCTTTCAAGTAGAATGATAGATTTATAACTCACATTTCTATGTGAATTTGGTCGGGTCGCCCAAAAAGTTACATTTTGCCACTTTAAATAAAGTTTGATTTCATTATTAATTTGTAGATTAAATTTGAAATTAACCAAAGTTTGAAACCCTAGGCCTATATGTATTGTCTATTTTTAGTTGAATCCTGGGCTGAATTTAAACAATAGCTGTTGATGACTTGGTGTATAGGCCTAAATAGCATCATGGATGACATATGATTGATAAAGTATGTTTACCTTTAATTTGCCCTGTTAAAAACTTCTTAAGGCTCCGCTAGCGGAACCTGTCTCCCTGCCTCCCTGTTCCACTAGCGGAACCCCTCGACAACATCCGCTGAAAAGGGAGAGCGTGAAATTCAAAAAAACTTCTTAAGGCTAGGGGGCAGTATTCGGAAGTTTGGATGACTGAGGTGCCCAAAGTAAACTGCCTGTTACTCAGGCCCAGAAGCTAGGATATGCATATGTATGGCAGTATTGGATAGAAACATTCTAAAGTTTCCAAAACTGTTAAAGTAATGTATGTGAGTATAACAGAACTGATATGGCAGGCGAAAACCCGAGGACAATCGATTCAGAATTTTATTTTTTTCACCCTACCATTGATTTCAATGGCTGTCATTTTTTATGTTTTTTTTTTTTTTTTTTTTACCTTTATTTAACTAGGCAAGTCAGTTAAGAACAAATTCTTATTTTCAATGACGGCCTAGGAACAGTGGGTTAACTGCCTGTTCAGGGGCAGAACGACAGATTTGTACCTTGTCAGCTTGGGGATTTGAACTTGCAACCTTTCGGTTACTAGTCCAACGCTCTAACCACTAGGCTACCCTGCCGCCCCAAAATGTGAAAGGAATACCTCCCAGATTGCAGTTCCTAGGGCTTCCACTAGATGTCAACAGTCTTTAGAAAGAGTTTCAGGCTTGTTTTTGGAAAAATTAGCTGGAATTTGTAGTTTTTCTAAGTGGCTCCCATTTTGGCTGTAGTGTTTTTTACACGTTCTTGTGAATGCGCGTACTTTGTTGTTTATCTCTGGTAATGACAATAACTATTCTCCGTCTTAAATGTTATCGTTTATTTACGTATTAGGGTACCTGAGGTTTGATTATAAATGTTGTTTGACTTGTTTGGAGAAGTTTATTGGTAACATTTAGGATTCATTTTGTATGCATTTTGAAGGAGGGAAACCGGTGGATTATTGAATGAAGCGCGCCAGCCAAACTGAGTTTTTGGGGATATAAAGAAGGACTTTATCAAACAAATCAACAATTTGTGATGTAGCTGGGACCCTTGTGATTGCAACCAGATGAAGATCTTCAAAGGAAAGTGATTCATTTGTATCGCTATTTCTGACTTTTGTGATGCCTATGCTTGGTTGGATACAATAAAAACAATAAAATTCACGAACATTTCTGAAAATGGATATGTAGCGTTTTGGAATGAAACTCATTCCCCCTCTGAGCTCAGAGTAGATGAGAGATGTAATGTTTGTCTCTGTTGTGTTGAAGCCCAATCAAGCAGGAGAGACCAGCCTTCCCTGTACCCAGCTGTGTGTCCATGAAGAGTTTCCGGTCTATGGGTCAACCTTTAAACTTTGGAGACTTTTCTACTGAACAAAGGTAAGAATAACTACTGGATCATGGTCAGTGAGTTAAACAACACTGTCTCTAGTCATTTCTCCGCTCCCATTTTCCCATTTATTTTTGTTATTTTATTAATCCGTATGCTAATCCTTTTTTCCATTTTCATAGTCCTTCAACAATGTTAAATTAAGAAGTACTCTGATGATCATTTCAGAAACAACCTTTCAGTTGTACACTAACCATGTTTTTCTTTCTGTAATCCGTCAAGGTTGTATTTGCCATCCTCGATGTTACCAGCCCGCCTATTGGGTTTTCCAAATGGATGTTCTCCTCCTGTCAACACATAGTAAAACACACAGCCGGCAGAGAAGATGTCCACAGCACTGGTCTGTAGAGGAAAGGAGTGTCTTTAATAATAGTTGTTTCAGAACAGTACCACAATCACTACTAGTTCTAATCTACAGGCAACCTAAAATAATAGTTCACAAATTTGTCAGACTATAGTTAGGTTTCCATCCAATTGGCAACAGATTTTCATGCGCATATTCTAAAATCTACATAAAGAAAAAATTTGCATTTTCCCGCCTGTAGTGTTTCCACCAAACGGACTTGTTAAGGATAACGATCAGTGCGTCATGAAGTAGACAAAATGTCATTATTTTTTTCATGTCCTGAATAAAACTCAAAAGTGTTTCCATTGCATTTTCAATTCTACTGATAGTTTTGTCACAAAAACTGTTTAATTCAACAGAAATGTGCCTACTCTGGTCTTGGCACTTGCTCTCTAGCCAACAGCTAGCAGATACAGTGTGGGTAGGCTAGTCTACATGATGAGATGATGATGGCTAAGAGTGAGAATATTTTTTGTCAAATGGCAGTCAAGCATCGATCATCATGTCACCAGAATAAGACCCTCGATGTTTATTGGAAAGGAGCATCAAGCTCATCACCGTGCACTTTCACTTTTTGGGGGCAGCAGGCAGCCTAGTGGTTAGAGCGTTGGGCAAGTAACCGAAAGGTTGCTAGATCGAATTCCCGAGCTGACAAGGGAAAATCTGTCATTCTGCCTTTGAACAAATCCCCGAGCTGACAAGGTAAAAATCTGTCGTTCTGCCCTTAAACAAGGCAGTTAACCCACTGTTCCTAGGCCGTCATTGTAAATAAGAATGTGTCTTTACTGACTTGCCTGGTTAAATAAAGGTAAAAAAATAAATATAAATCACCCTCCTGTGAAGTTCATCTTAATTTATTTCATCTGTAGCTGAATAAACGGCTTGGTTTCTGAAGTTGTAGTGGGAGGACCACACAACATATCATCGCGTGACTCCAAGTTTACGTCAGTATGATGGTTATTACATCAATATTTGCGTATGAAGCCGTTTCTACTGCCATTTCTCGCATAATTAATTTTACAGACACAAAAAGATCCCACCATGTCGAACGAACAAATTATCTATTGGATTCATAAAATTGTACCTAAACTTCCTGGTTCCATCACATTTTTAAAAATATAATATGACTTTACTGGCATAAACCTGTGGATGGAAAGTGGTTAATCTTTTATCCCCAAAAGTGGTCTAATGTCGAGCATAGTCCACATCCCACACCATGGTTGTGTAGATGGTGCCTATCTTTCTTATGTATGTATAATATACTGTAGCTTGATCTCCACAACAGATCAACTTTGATTTTAGGGTGAACTGTTCCTTTGAGCAATGGATCAATCCTGTTTTACTCCTGTAAGGAAATCCCAATTAGCCTATTTCATCACATTTCTTTCTGGATTATCTCTGAATCTGTAATGACTTGAACAGTTCTCTGGTCCAGTGTAAAGATCAGGAGCCACTCACAGGGTTTACTTTCCTGCTGTCATCCAGGACCTCTGGGGCATTCCAGCCCATGGTGCCAAGGGCTCCCGACCTCATGCTGTAGCTTTGTCTGCCGTCCGCCAACTGCTTACTCATCCCAAAGTCTGAGATCTTGACCGTGACTGAGTCAGAGTGGTCTTTCAACAGGATGTTGTGGGGCTTCACATCACGGTGGACTGTGGAGAAAAGATCAGGATGAATCAGTCTACTGGAGTTGAGGGAAGATCATAGATCTGATCAATGATAATATAAGGAAAAGTCATCAATACTGTAACTTCACTAAGATTATCTACAGTCTACAGCATATACTGGGCTCCTGAGGGGTGCAGCGGTCTAAGGCACTGCATCTCAGTGCTATGGGTGTCACTACAGACCCTGGTTTGATTCCAGGCTGTATCATAAACCGGCCGTGATTGGGAGTCCCATAGGGCGGCGCACACTTGGCCCAGGGTCGTCCGGGTTAGGGTTTGGCCAAGTGCTTTCTTAACTGGCTTGCCTAGTTAAATAAAGGTTAAATTACAAATGTAAAAAATGTAATTAGAACCTATGTTGTGAGAGTGCAGGTGTTCCAGTCCTATCATGGTCTGCTGCAGCAACATCACTGGTTTCAGTCCACGAAGGTCAAAAGGTTTTTCTTTAGTAAAACACTGGAAGAGACACCCATGTATTAGTGGGCTGATGAACCCCAAGCATTCTAACCTTGGAATGTACACTGAACAAAAATATAAACGCAACATGTAAAGTGTTGGGCCTATGTTCCATGAGCTGAAATAAATAAAAAACAGAAATGTTCCTTACACACAAAAGTCGTATTTCTCTCAAATTTTGTGCACAAATTTGTATACATTCATTGGTGATCATTTATCCTTTGCCAAGATAATCCATCCAACTGACAGGTGTGGCATATCAAGAAGATGATTAAACAGCATGATCATTACACAGATCCACCTTGTGCTGGGGACAATAAAAGGCCACTCTAAAAAGTGCAGTTTTGTTACACAACACAATGCCACAGATGTCTCAACTTTTGAGGGAGTGTCCAGCAACTTCGCACAGCCATTGAAGAGGAGTGGTACAACATTCCACACCCCACAATCCACAGCTTGTGTTGCAGTGCATGAGGCAAATGGTGGTCACTCCAGATACTGACTGGTTTTCTGAACCACACCCCTACCCTTTTTAAGGTATCTTTGACTAACAGATGCATATCTGTAACCCAGCCGTGAAATCCATAGATTAGAGTCTAATGAATTTATGTCAATTAACTGATTTTCTTATATGAACTGTAACTCAGTAAGATCTTTGAAATTGTTGTTTGTTGCGTTTATATTTTTGTTCAGTATATATTCTAACACAGATAATCATGATGTGAGACTGTTATATGATCAAGTTTGATCCCCTTGGATGAGTCAGAGAATAAAATAGTGAGTCATTGAATTAGACCTTATCTAAAGAGGCGGCACACCGCTCGATGGCAATGTATAGGAATTGCCCGTCCTTCTCAGTGCAGAAGTACCGGACGACATGGGGATTGTCGTCCAATTGAAGAAGCAAAGCGACCTCTCGATCAGCACTGCTTTGTTTTGCAAGTTCAATTCTCTTCACTGCCGCAGGACGCTTGTTGGCATCATCACAAAGGAAGTAACCTCTGGAGGATAGAGGTAGAGAAAGATAAACATCTAGTCAATGAACCGATCGTAAAGACATTTTTTTCTACAAAGAGCAAAGAGAGGATTAGGGTTACAAACACATTTCCACAATAACGTTTAAGCTAGTTTACCTGAACACAATTCCATCGGCACCTTTTCCAAGATGGTTTTTGGTGTAGTATGTGATCTTTCCAACCGATTCCTCATCTGATGCTGTATCAAAATTAAAATGCTGTGTTCAGACAGAAAATACCACCCTACTGTACTTTTATTGTCAAGACATAGAACCTTATCTGTTAAATCAAAGGCTTATGAGAATTATACATACTGTATGTAGGATTTAAATTTGAGCAAGTTTGCTACAGCAGGAAAATAATCATGCAGCAACAGGAAATGTAAATTATTATATGGAATATAATTAATAGACATTTGTGTAGGGGTTGATAGATTTGTCAGGACAATCAAGACTGACATTTCTAAGTGGAATTTACAAACTTCAGAAGCCTTTTTAAACCTCAAATACACTACAAGTTGTACATTTCCCACATTGCAGAAAGTTCTCTAGCTACAATTACACATTGTATTAGCATACTTGGGAGCATTGCACCTATTGCTGTCTTTCCTTTAACATAATCTGTAAGGAGTATTGAAATGATTGGATTTATGTTGCATACATGCTCATGTAAATTGGGAACCAAATTGGATCTTTAGGTTTTAACAAACTTGTCAAAATGGTTGATAACTCACCAAGTTCAGCAGGTTTTCTTCCAGTCCCAGGCAATATATTGGAGGCAGGAGGTAATGCAGGACCTAAAATAGCATAACATCATACATATCAAGGGTGATAATAATGATGGACCTGACTGTATATAATGCACAACATCATGTCATTGAGAACTATCATACCAGCACAATGGTAGATATACTGTATAAAATATATTTTATAGATATAAAACACTAGCAGGCTGTGTGTGTTTATAAAATACAAGACCTGGCTGAAGATGTCTCCATAACGTCATTACCTTCCAATGCAATGCTCCCTGAAGAAGATTCTCCAATGTTCAAACCATCTTCTCGATCTCCAACAGCGTCCTCTAGAGAGAGAGAGGAGAGAGGAGAGAGGAGAGAAGAGAGAAGAGAGAGAAGAGAGGAGAGAGAGAAGAGAGGAGAGAGAGAGAGAGACAGGAGAGAGAGAGAGAGTCACAACGAATTAATAATCTAATATGTCCCATTGAATTACTACATTATAAAGGGCGTGTCTATATATTACATGGGGTCTTCAAACTGGGGTCTGCAACCCCCTAGGTGTCCACGCATGTACTGCAGGTAGTTCACAAATATATTTTTAAATAAAGTGGATTTAAAAAAAATCTATATTGCTAGTAATAACATAATAAACTAAATGTACATTGCATGACTACAATATAAAAGAGGTGAATATGTTATTTCTTATCATGTCAACTTTAGTTCTCAACTCCTAATATTCAACAAAGCATCTGACATAGGGTTTGAAAAAGCACCCACGAGTATCTTTTTTGACTTGGACATTCATTATTGCCAACACATGGCTAACCTTTGTTTAACCAGCTAAACAGTTGCTACTTGAGAAAATGTGTTTGGAGTTACCTTTCTATCTAATAGGCTATGTTAGAGTTTACACTTCCTCTTCCAATTATAATGTGGGGATGTTAAAATAATATAAACTAAATCCTGGAGCTTGGCCCATATAACTGCAGACAAGTGCTTCTTGCAGCCATCAATGAGCTTTCTGCACCTTTCTACTGACAATTTGGGCAACTTTTCAGCAGCAAACTGCTCTAATTCTTCAATGTTTGAGGGGTGCCTGCCCTCCACCAACTGCTGTTTTCAGATCTTGCCATGAGTTTACAGATCTGGACTCTTCGTTGGCTACTTCAGAACAGTCCAGCATCTCTTCCTAACCATCCTGGGTGCTTTTTGATGTATGTTTTAGAGGTGTTTTTGGACACTGGGTTGAACATTGGACTCCAAAACACCTGATAATCTGCTGATTTCATGATGCATTGCACACGTTCAATGCCCCCAGCACCGGAGGCAGCAAAGCAACCCCACAGCATTATCAAACCTCCTCCATCTTTGATTGGGTGTTGTTTTCATTGAATGCTTCATTTGGTTGTCAGTAAACAGCGCTGATCTGTATTGCCAAAGAGCTCTAATTTAATTTCATTGGTACACAGAACATTTTCCACAGGATACAGGCTTGTTTAGGTGGGTTTTTGAGCAATTCAATCAGGCTTTCTCCTTCAGCAGTGGAGCCTTCCTCTGGTTACCAACAACCAAATGAAGCATTCCTAAGAAAATACCACTTTCCCTACAATCAATTATGGGGAAGGTTCATTAATGCTGTATGGTTGCTTTGCTGCCTCTGGTACTGGGGGCCTTGAACATGTGTAATAAATCATAAAATCAGCAGATTATCAAGCTTTCCCATTGTTCAACCCAGTGTCTAAAACACTGTGTCTCTGTTGAATGTTGTGGGTCTTACAGCAAGACAACAACCCCAAACACACATCAAAATCACCCTGGAATGGTTCCAGAAGAAACACTGAAGTGTTCTGGAGGGGCCAGTGAAGAGTCCAGATCTGAATCACATCCACATGGCAAGATCTAAAAACAGCAGTTGGTGGAGGCCACCACTCCAACATTGAAGAATTAGAGCAGTTTGCTTCTGAAGAGTGGGCCAAATTGCAGTAGAAAGGAGCAGCAAGCGCATTGATGGCTACAAGAAGCATTTGTTGGCTGTTAATAATTTTGTCCATGCCATTGTCTTTATTTTCTAAATTAAAATTGTAAACCTAAGGGGGGTTCCTGGGTCACCGATTTGCCTGGGTGTGGGTCCCTGGGCAAGAAAAGTTTGAAGACCCCTGTATTACTGAATATTACACAAGAACATTTGTCTTACTGAGTATTCTTACTAAGTATTAATCACCTACAGAATATTACACAAGAACATTTGTCTTACTGAGTATTCTTACTAAGTATTAATCACCTAGAGGGAACATGGCAGGTAAGGAAAGGAATGTGCTTTTGATGGGGTAAAATGGAGAAGAATGCATGCATTCAGAATTGAAGCACCAGTTATGATCAGACAGCTTCTTTTGTTTGACAAAACAGACACTTTCAAAGCACGCATTACCTTTCAATACATTGATTGCCTTCCACCGAGGACAGGAACATTTGAAATTCCATTCATAGGCCAGTAAGCCTTGTCTGTTACTATGTTGTCCTAGTAAGTCTTCTGGCATGATGAAGTTAGCGTTAGGGTAGGGTTAACCCTAACCCTGATCTCCAACTGCTTATCTCTACCTTGCTGAGGATGCTGTACTCTGGTAAAATTGGGTGGTAATGAAATTCTGCTGCTTAATGACATTAACATTGAGAGTATAATGGTCAGTTATGGTCTGCCTCTTGTCTGTTAAGACAACCACTTACAGAGACTTACAGATTTCACTTTTGAGTTGTGACTGGGTTACATTTCTACTATACCTAAATAAAACAAACAGCAGAGTGTAGCCTATGTTCTTATCCACAGAATGGGGAAGAGTGTGACAATGTGTAAAATGCAATATTCTACAGTAGTCCTACAAACTGCACCAAGAAGAGGAAGAGAAAGGACTTTACCCAGATTGATGACCAGATGAGGTTCCTGTTTCAGCAGAATCCTGTAGAAGGCTGATTTAACTTCTGGCCCTCCTGACTGTACGGCTTGGTACAACTCTCTCATCTGGTCCTGGCTGGTCTTGAAAGTTTGAATATTAGAGTACACCTCAGGATAGATCATGCCCCTTCTGAGCAGATCATCTGCTATGGATATCACCATGCAGACCCTCTGGATGAGCTCAGCCCTGTGTCTATCCACAAACTCAGCAGCTGGTAGTCAGGTTAGAAAATAAAGAGTTACAGTTATCAAGACAATACCAGACAATCACACTTCGTGTATGTGCCCTAAATGGACAAGACTAAACATGTAGGAAGCTGGGAGGTTTTGTTTGCATTCAGGACAGGACAAATGTGAAATTCTAGTTATAGGCCAGTAAGCCTTGTCTGTTACTATGTTGTCCTATTTATTATTTTTTATTTTTATTTATTTAACCTTTATTTAACCAGGTAGGCAAATTGAGAACACGTTCTCATTTACAATTGCGACCTGGCCAAGATAAAGCAAAGCAGTTCGACACATACAACAACACATAGTTACACATGGAGTAAGACAAACATATAGTCAATAATACAGTGAAAAAAAATAAGTCTATATACAATGAGAGCAAGTGAGGTGAGATAAGGGAGGTGAAGGCAAACAAATATATGTATAAATAAATAAAAATATAAAACGGCCATGGAGGCGAAGTGAATACAACACAGCAAGTAAAATAAAAACTAAAAAAAACACTGGAATGGTTGGTTTGCAGTGGAAGAAAGTGCAAAGTAGAGACAGAAATAATGGGGTGCAAAGGAGCAAAATAAATTAATAAATAAATACAGTAGGTAAAGAGGTAGTTGTTTGGGCTAAATTGTAGATGGGTTATGTACAGGTGCAGTAATCTATGAGCTGCTCTGACAGCTGGTGCTTAAAGCTAGTGAGGGAGATAAGTGTTTCCAGTTTCAGAGATTTTTGTAGTTCGTTCCAGTCATTGGCAGCAGAGAACTGGAAGGAGAGGCGTCCAAAGGAAGAATTGGTTTTGGGGGTGACTAGAGAGATATACCTGCTGGAGTGCGTGCTACAGGTAGGTGCTGCTATGGTGACCAGCGAGCTGAGATAAGGGGGGACTTTACCTAGCAGGGTCTTGTAGATGACCTGGAACCAGTGGGTTTGGCGACGAGTATGAAGCGAGGGCCAGCCAACGAGAGTGTACAGGTCGCAGTGGTGGGTAGTATATGGGGCTTTGGTGACAAAACGGATGGCACTGTGATAGACTGCATCCAATTTATTGAGTAGGGTTTTGGAGGCTATTTTGTAAATTACATCACCGAAGTCGAGGATTGGTAGGATGGTCAGTTTTACAAGGGTATGTTTGGCAGCATGAGTAAAGGATGCTTTGTTGCGGAATAGGAAGCCAATTCTAGATTTGACTTTGGATTGGAGATGTTTGATGTGAGTCTGGAAGGAGAGTTTACAGTCTAACCAGACACCTAGGTATTTGTAGTTGTCCACATATTCTAAGTCAGAGCCGTCCAAAGTAGTGATGTTGGACAGGCGGGCAGGAGCAGGCAGCGATCGGTTGAAGAGCATGCATTTGGTTTTACTTGTATTTAAGAGCAGTTGGAGGCCACGGAAGGAGAGTTGTATGGCATTGAAGCTCGCCTGGAGGGTTGTTAACACAGTGTCAAAAGAAGGGCCAGAAGTATACAGAATAGTGTCGTCTGCGTAGAGGTGGATCAGAGAATCACCAGCAGCAAGAGCGACATCGTTGATGTATACAGAGAAGAGAGTCGGTCCAAGAATTGAACCCTGTGGCACCCCCATAGAGACTGCCAGAGGCCCGGACAACAGACCCTCCGATTTGACACACTGAACTCGATCAGAGAAGTAGTTGGTGAACCAGGCGAGGCAATCATTAGAGAAACCAAGGCTGTCGAGTCTGCCAATGAGGATGTGGTGATTGACAGAGTCAAAAGCCTTGGCCAGGTCAATGAATACGGCTGCACAGTATTGTTTCCTATCGATGGCGGTTACGATATCGTTTATGACCTTGAGCGTGGCTGAGGTGCACCCATGACCAGCTCTGAAACCAGATTGCATAGCGGAGAAGGTGTGGTGGGATTCGAAATGGTCGGTAATCTGTTTGTTGACTTGGCTTTCGAAGACCTTAGAAAGGCAGGGTAGGATAGATATAGGTCTGTAGCAGTTAGGGTCAAGAGTGTCCCCCCCTTTGAAGAGGGGGATAACCGCAGCTGCTTTCCAATCTTTGGGGATCTCAGACGACACGAAAGAGAGGTTGAAGAGGCTAGTAATAGGGGTGGCAACAATTTCAGCAGATAGTTTTAGAAAGAAAGGGTCCAGATTATCTAGCCCGGCTGATTTGTAAGGGTCCAGATTTTGCAGCTCATTTAGAACATCAGCTGACTGTATTTGGGAGAAAGAGAAATGGGGAAGGCTTGGGCGAGTAGCAGAGGGGAGGGCAGTGCTGTTGTCCGGGGTAGGGGTAGCCAGGTGGAAAGCATGGCCAGCCGTAGAAAAATGCTTATTGAAATTCTCAATTATAGTGGATTTGTCGGTGGTGACAGTGTTTCCTATCTTCAGAGCGGTTGGAAGCTGGGAGGAGGTGTTCTTATTCTCCATGGACTTTACGGTGTCCCAGAACTTTTTTGAATTTGTGTTGCAGGAAGCAAATTTCTGCTTGAAAAAGCTAGCCTTGGCTGTTCTAACTGCCTGTGTATATTGGTGTCTGGCTTCCCTGAAAAGTTGCATATCACGGGGGCTGTTCGATGCTAATGCAGAACGCCATAGGATGTTTTTCTGTTGGTTAAGGGCAGTCAGGTCAGGAGAGAACCAAGGGCTATATCTGTTCCTGGTTCTAAATTTCTTGAATGGGGCATGCTTATTCAAGATGGTGAGGAAGGCATTTTTAAAAAATGAACAGGCATCCTCTACTGACGGGATGAGATCAATATCCTTCCAGGATACCCCGGCCAGGTCGATTAGAAAGGCCTGCTCGCTGAAGTGTTTCAGGGAGCGTTTGACAGTGATGAGTGGAGGTCGTTTGACCGCTGACCCATTACGGATGCAGGCAATGAGGCAGTGATCGCTGAGATCTTGGTTGAAAACAGCAGAGGTGTATTTGGAGGGCAAGTTTGTTAGGATGATATCTATGAGGGTACCCGTGTTTACGGAATTGGGGTGGTACCTGGTAGGTTCATTGATAATTTGTGTGAGATTGAGGGCATCAAGCTTAGATTGTAGGGTGGCTGGGGTGTTGAGCATGTTCAAATTTAGGTTGCCTAGCAGCACGAGCTCTGAAGATAGATGGGGGGCAATCAGTTCACATATAGTGTCCAGAGCACAGCTGGGGGCAGAGGGTGGTCTATAGCAGGCGGCAACGGTGAGAGACTTGTTTTTAGAGAGGTGGATTTTTAAAAGTAGAAGTTCAAATTGTTTGGGAACAGACCTGGATAGTATAACAGAACTCTGCAGGCAGTCTTTGCAGTAGATTGCAACACCGCCCCCTTTGGCCGTTCTATCTTGTCTGAAAATCTTGTAATTGGGGATGAAAATGTCTGAATTTTTGGTGGTCTTTCTAAGCCAGGATTCAGACACGGCTAAAACATCCGGGTTGGCAGAGTGTGCTAAAGCAGTGAACAAAACAAACTTAGGGAGGAGGCTTCTAATGTTAACATGCATGAAGCCAAGGCTATTACGGTTACAGAAGTCATCAAAAGAGAGCGCCTGGGGAATAGGAGTGGAGCTAGGTACTGCAGGGCCTGGATTCACCTCTACATCACCAGAGGAACAGAGGAGGAGTAGGATAAGGGTACGGCTAAAAGCTATGAGAATTGGTCGCCTAGAGCTACTAGAGCAGAGAGTAAAAGGAGGTTTCTGGGGGCGATAAAATAGTTTAAAGGAATAATGTACAGACAAAGGTATGGTAGGATGTGAATACAGTGGAGGTAAACCTAGGTATTGAGTGATGATGAGAGAGATATTGTCTCTAGAAACATCATTGAAACCAGGTGATGTCATCGCATATGTGGGTGGTGGAACTGAGAGGTTGGATATGGTATAGTGAGCAGGGCTAGAAACTCTACAGTGAAATAAGCCAATAAACACTAACCAGAACAGCAATGGACAAGGCATATTTACATTAAGGAGAGGCATGCTTAATCGAGTGATCAATAAGGGTCCAGTGAGTAGAGGTTGGTTGGGGTCGTGGCGATCCAGACAGCTGGCCGGGTATATGGCTATCGGTAGCAGCATAGGATGGAGGTCTGTTTGTAGATACCTCGTGCGTTTCCGTCGGTAGGTTAGTGGGGTTCCGTGTAGTGGGGTTCCGTGTGATAGAGGGGATCAATCCAAATTGGCAAAATAGATATAGTGACCCAAGGAAAAAAATACAAAAAATAAATAATAATAATAATAATAGTTGTCCGATATACTTATTCAGATAGCAGCCGATAAGACAGCTAACGATTAGCGGGCCCCAAGATGAGCGTTCAGGTAACGTCGGGACGGAGGTGCCAGTTGGATAAATCCCTCGGGCAGATAAGGTCGGCAGTCAGTCGCGGCAGTCAGTCGTGAAGGCCCGGAGGGGCTCCGTATCTGCAGCAACAACAAAAGAAACGGGTCCGGATAGGTGACTTGAACCCAGGAATGGCTGATGGAACTCCTCAGCTGGCTAGCTCCAGAATGATTTGAGTTTGCTCCGGGGTCGACGTAAGCCAATAGTCACACGGTTTGCAGCTAGCTAGCTGCGAGATCAAGGTGCAAGTGTCCAGAGCCTGCGGCTGGAATCCGGAGAAACTGAGAGAAAAAAAGTCCCGGAATGCTCCGGTCCGAGTCGCGTTGCACAAAAGTGCCGGCAGATTATCAAGCTAAAGGAATAGCTTATGACCACAAAACGTGGGCAGCTGAAACACCAACGCTAGCCAGCAAAACCGGCTAATTTCGGGGCAGCTACAGATTAGCTTCTGGCTAGCTATCGGAGTAGCTTCTGGTTAGCTTTCAGGCTAGCTTCTGAATTAGCCCCTGGCTAGCTTCCACGATGGATTTTCAGATTGAGGTAAATAATACTTTTTTGTAATTGGTGAAGCGGGTTGCAGGAAAGCTTTTGCAGGAAAGCTTTTGTAGTTGAGTTCTTGGATAATAAAATAAATAAAGGATATGCGAAGAAAGGTGTAAATATATATATATACAGGACACGACAATACGGAACAGAAAAAGACGTCTGAACTGCTAAGCCACCTTGGGAAAGGAGGGAGTAAGAGGGAGTAAAGAAATGACTGAGTTTGCTGGCTCGATTAAGGTAGGGTTAACCCTAACCCTGATCTCCAACTGCTTATCTCTACCTTGCTGAGGATGCTGTACTCTGGTAAAATTGGGTGGTAATGAAATTCTGCTGCTTAATGACATTAACATTGAGAGTATAATGGTCAGTTATGGTCTGCCTCTCTTGTCTGTTAAGACAACCACTTACAGAGACTTACAGATTTCACTTTTGAGTTGTGACTGGGTTACATTTCTACTTTACCTAAATTAAACGAACATCAGAGTGTCGCCTATGTTCTTATCCACAGAATGGGGAAGAGTGTGACAAATGATAAATGTGTAAAATGTCATATTCTACAGTAGTCCTACAAACTGCACCAAGAAGAGGAAGAGAGAGGACTTTACCCAGATTGATGACCAGAACACGTTCATTTTTCAGCAGAATCCTGTAGAAGGCTGCTTTAAGTGGTGTCCCTCCTGACTGCAATGCTTTGTACACCTCTCTCATCTTGCCTTGGTTGGTCTTGGAAGTTGTAATATTAGCAAACATTTCATATTTGATCATGCCCCTTCTGAGCAGATCATCTGCTATGGGCATCACCTTGCGGACCCTCTGGATGAGCTCAGCCCTGTGTCTATCCACAAACTCAGCAGCTGGTAGTCAGGTTAGAGAAGAAAGAGTTAAAGTTATCAAGACAATATTAGACAATCCCACTTGGTGTATGTGCCCTAAATGGACAAGACTAAACATGTAGGAAGCTGGGAAGTATTGTCTGCATTCAGGTTCAACACACACAACATCAAAATGTCATCATACTGTAGTATTTGTCCATGTAATATCAATGGTGTAGTATTAATGCTCTCTAGCAGTATGATTCTTGCTACCTTAATGTCATTTGTTATCATTCCTCACAATGTGCATCTTTTAGGATGCCTTTTTATTTTAGAACTACAAAACATGGCAGACCAATTATATACAAATACAGCAAGTGAACTACAGCAGTTGTCTGCAACTTGCACAAATCAATAGTATTATTTTTGAGTTGATCCCAAAGCAAATATGTCACATTTACCATCCTCTTTTGATGTCATGGCAGCAAACTAAGAATGGTGAGAAGTAGCTGGTTCTGGAGAGGGAGAGAGAAAGACAGAATGGGTGAGTGAGTAACAATGCACTAAACATTTCACATGGACAGAAAAAAGGGTATAGGCTATCCCCTACAACTGATAACCAAACTTTACACACATTATGTCCACTTCCCTTTTCCTATAACGAACATGAGCTGACCATACCCAATCTTTAAAGAGGTCCTGATTAAAGAAAGTCAACTGAATAAAAATACAGAAAGAAAGTTTCACACTCTATATTCTTCCAACAAGTTAATGAGTAAACATATGGGTTTACCCATTTAATTGCTGGGAGCATATTTAAAGTGTGCAACTTTCTGTCATTATTTTTCTACACTTCCTCTTTCCGCTCACTAATCTTCTCTCGACAATGTTTACTTTTTGTCTCCAGATATGTGTTTGAGTCATGTTTTACGGTCTCATGAGGGTCTCCTACTTGAAGCAACTAACTTCCTAACTACACCCATGAAACATCCAGTTTAATCCTGTCCTATAAGAGTGGTATTCTATCCCATTTCACATATAACCATATCCTTGACTCTTCTAAAAGTCTGATAAACCTTGCCAAAATCACAATGTTCTGGCTCCTGTAGTTGGTTTGAGTTCATTTTAAGGTCAATTGCTCACTGATAAGGTCTGTTCTTTGCTTAAATTTCTATATCCTGTAAAAGAAGATTTTTTTTAAATTATACCTTTATTTAACTAGTTTAACTAGTCAGTTAAGAACCAGTTCTTATTTTCAATGACGGCCTAGGAACAGTGGGTTAACTGCCTTGTTCAGCAGCAGAATGACAGATTTTTACCTTGTCGGTTTGGGATTCAATCTTCTAACCTTTCGGTTACTAGTCCAACACTCTAACCACAGGGTACCTACTGCCCCAAAAAGAATCCTTGTTAGCGTTACAATTCATGATGCTATTTTGTATGGATGATCATTTAAGTAGAGGATTTACGTAATTTCGTAATATCTGCATGGTTGGAGATATCTGTTCTATGTAGCTAATTGATCTTGCCATGTTTGGGAAAATACATTTGTGGAGTGGTTGAAAAATGAGTTTTAATGACTCCAACCTAACTGTATGTAAACTTCTGACTTCAACTGTAGGCTTCTACCTTCAGTTTATACATATTATACACATTTTACAGACACAATCTATTTTCCAATAGTTATATTTAGTTTGTTTTTAGTCCTTCCTCTATTTCTGATGTCCATCCAGTTTCTATTTGTAACTGTGCTATTTCACAACATGTATGAACCTCTACATGGTTGTTATCTTTCTACTATTTATGTTTTACTCTGTTTCTAATGCTGTACCTACGAACTGGTGGTAATAAAGCATTATTTAATACTACAGTAGCTGGAAAGAGTTTATCTATCTGCTAAGCTTAAGAAGGGGACTATTTGCAAGGGCAAAATACACAATGTATACAGCATGAATAGACTAAAGGGATGGTACTTATGGTACCATCCCTTTATCAATCAAATCTAATTTTATTTGTCACATGCGTCAAATGTCACATACGCCGGCACAGGTTAGTCGAGGTAATTGAGGTAATATGTTCATGTAGGTAAAGTAACTATGCATAGACAATAAACCGAGAGTAGCAGCAGCATAAAAATGGGGGTGAGGGGGAACGGTCAATGCAAATAGTTACAGTAGGGTAACCATTTGATTAGCTGTTCAGGAGTCTTATGGCTTGGGGGTAGAAGCTGTTAAGAAGCCTTTTGGACCTAGACTTGGCGCTCCAGTCTCTCTTGCCATGCGATAGCAGAGAGAACAGTCTGTGACTAGGGAGGCTGGAGTCCTTGGCAATTTTTAGGGCCTTCCTCTGACACCGCCTGATATAGAGGTCCTGGATGTCAAAAAGCTTGGCCCTAGTGATGTACTGGGCCGTACGCACTATCTTCTGTAGTGCCTTGTGGTCGGAGGCGGAGCAGTTGCCATACCATGCGGTGATGAAACCAGTCAGTATGCTCTCGATGGTGCAGCTGTAGAACTTTTTGAGAATCTAAGGACCCATGCCAAATCTTTTCAGTCTTCTGAGGGGGAATAAGCATTGTCGTGACCTCTTCACGACAACCTGCTCCACTACAGCCCTGTCGATTAGAATGGGGGCGTGTTCGGCCCTCCTTTTCCTGTCGTCCACGATAATCTCCTTTGTCTTGATCACGTTGAGAGAGAGTTTGTTATCCTGGCACCACACTGCCAGGTCTCTGACCTCCTCTCTATAGGCTGTCTCATCGTTGGTGGTGATCAGGCCTACCACCGTTGTGTCGTCGGCAAACTTAATGATGGTGTTGGAGTGCTTGGCCATGCAGTCATGGGTGAACAGAGAGTACAGAAGGGGACTGAGCATGCACCCCTGAGGGGCCCCTGTGTTGAGAATCAGTGTGGCAGATGTGTTGTTACCTACTCTTACCACCTGGGGCCGGCCCGTCAGGAAGTCTAGGATCCAGTTGCAGAGGGAGGTGTTTAGTACCAAGGTCCTTAGCTTAGTGATGAGCTTTGAGGGCACAATGGTGTTGAACGCTGAGCTGTAGTCAATGAATAGCATTCTCACGTAGGTGTTCCTTTTGTCCAGGTGGGAGAAGGTAGTGTGCAAAAGAGATTGCGTCATCTGTGGATTTTTTATATATATCTTTTATTTTACCTTTATTTAACTACAGTCGGCAAGTCAGTTAAGAACAAATTATTATTTACAATGACGGCCTACTAAATGACAAAAGGTCTCCTGCGGGGACGGGGGCCTGGGATTAAAAACAAATAAAAAATACAATATAAATATAGGACAAAACACACATCACAACAAGAGAGACAACACAATAATACATAAAGAGAGACCTAAGACAACATAGCAAGGCAGTAACACATGACAACACAGCATGGTAGCAACACAACACGACAACAACATGGTAGCAACACAACATGGTAGCAGGACAAAACATGGTACAAACATTATTGGGCACAGACAACAGCACAAGAGGCAAGAAGCTAGAGACAACAATACATCACACAAAGCAGCCACAACTGCTGAAAAAGGGAGGATGCTTGCAAGCCGAAGAACACCATCCCAACCGTGAAGAACGGGGTAGCAGCATCATGTTCTGGGGTGCTTTGCTGCATGAGGGACTGGTGCACTTCACAAATAGATGGCATCATGAAGAAAGAAAATTATGTGGATATATTGAAACAACATCAAGACATCAGTCAGGAAGTTAAAGCTTGGTCGCAAATGGGTCTTCCAAATGGACAATGACCCCAAGCATACTTCCAAAGTTGTGGCAAAATGGCTTAAGGCCAACAAAGTCAAGGTATTGGAGTGGATATCACAAAGCCCTGACCTCGATACCATAGAAAATTTGTGGGCAGAACTGAAAAAGCGTGTTCGATTAAGGAGGCCTACAAACCTGACTCAGTTACACCAGCTCTGTCAGGAGGAATGGGCCAAAATTCACCCAACTTATTGTGGGAAGCTTGTGGAAGGCTACCCGAAATGTTTGACCCAAGTTAAACAATTTAAAGGCAATGCTACCAAATACACTCAATTAGTATGTAAACTTCTGACCCACTGGGAATGTGATGAAAGAAATAAAAGCTGAAATAAATAATTCTCTACTATTATTCTGACATTTCACATTCTTAAAATAAAGTGGTGATCCTAACTGACTGAAGACTGGGAATTTTTACTAGGATTAAATGTCAGGAATTGTGAAAAACTGAGTTTAAATGTATTTGGCTAAGGTGTATGTAAACTTCTGACTTCAAATGTATGTATGTAAGAATGCTGTTCATCGATTACAGCTCAGCATTTAACACCATAGTACCCTCCAAACTCGTCATTAAGCTCGAGACCCTGGGTCTTGACCCTGCCCTGTGCAACTGGGGGCGGCCCATCAGATAGTACAGGACCCAGGTGGTGAGGGTTGAAAACAACATCTCCACCCCGCTGATCCTCAACACTGGGGCCCCACAAGGATGCGTTCTCAGCCCTCTGCTGTACTCCCTGTTCACCCATGACTGCGTGGCCATGCACGCCTCCAACTCAATCATCAAGTTGGCAGACGACACTACAGTGGTAGGCTTGATAACCAACAACGACGAGACGGCCTACAGGGAGGAGGTGAGGGCCCTCGGAGTGTGGTGTCAGGAAAATAACCTCACACTCAACGTCAACAAAACAAAGGAGATGATCGATGACTTCAGGAAACAGCAAAGGGAGCACCCCCCTATCCACATCGACCGGACAGTAGTGGAGAAGGTGGACTGCTTTAAGTTCCTCGGCATACACATCACGGACAAACTGAAATGGTCCACCCACACAGACAGCGTTCAACCTCAGGAGGCTGAAGAAATTTGGCTTGTCACCAAAAACACTCAAACTTTTACAGATGCACAATCGAGAGCATCCTGTCGGGCTGTATCACCGCCTGGTACGGCAACTGCTCCACACACAACCGTAAGGCTCTCCAGAGGGTAGTGAGGTCTGCACAACGCATCACCGGGGGCAACCTACCTGCCCTCCAGGACACCTACACCACCCGAGCCACTGCCTGATCACCCCGCTATCATCCAGAAGGCCCCAAAAACGTAATCCTTCCAGATCAACTGTAATGTCAATACCATTGTAAAGCACAATTTCTCCCCTTTCCAACACAATCAATTATATGACCTAAATGCTGCCCGTTTCGGCATAATTCAAGAAGGCAATGAGCCCCGTCGGGTCTTTTAAAAAATGGTGGGTGGGGAAGCCAAAATAATGCATGATAGTGAGATGGAGAGATGTGTGGGAAAATTGCTTTTTTTCACTCGATCTGTCCAACTTATCACCTTATCGCCTCTAAAATGTAAATAAAACACTATAAAGAGTTTATATAATGTGTCATGACATACCTATTTGAAGGTTTGTGTCGAATTTGAATCGGGTTTTTAGGGCGGTGCTAAAGTGATCTTAGAAGTCAACAGCGGCTTTGAGAATGATGATGCATGCAATGATGACGCAAAAAATGACTAGGTATCCCCCTTCCCCCGTCACTGTCCATTTCTTGTTTTAAACGATGAGAGAAGTGCTACACCTGGTGGAGAGAGATTGTAAGACAGAAATAGTTGCTTTATGCGTGCTGTACGTTACGACATGACATGATGTAACGGAGGGTCCGTTTTTTCAACTTTTCTCCAATACTATAGAGCCATTACCATGTCGATCAACGCTTGAATAGAAACCTAGTTCACACCCCAGATTTTGAAGTCAACACAGTCGCTACAGTTCCATTAGTTTTCTTTGTAGCCTCGTTTGAATGTTGCGGTTGCGCACATTTGTACGGAATGGGGTGAGTTTACAGGTAGCTAGCTAACATACCGGTACATACTGATGTAATGATATGTTATGTGGTTCGTGAGGACAGCATAGCTAACAAATTATCAGCCAACATAACGTGTAAGGTAACTTATTTGAAAAGTAATAACTTTTTTACATTACTCAACATTTCTCATAATTAGTTAAAGCAATGCATTTGTATCCGCACTCGTACTTCGGCTGCATATTTTCCGCCATTTTCAAATCTGAAAACGATGTGAAGCCACGCCCATTTCCTGAAGAATTGCATTATGGCCCTAAAGTACAGAAATAGCACTGATAGAACATCTTTGGAAATAGTGTACTTTGCTTCATATTTTGTGAATTTAGTACGACATCCGGGAACTTTTGGCATACTAATTATATCCATACAATGACCAATAGGCATACTATATACTCAATTCACGTCACACATAGTACGGTTAGTGTGAGTATTCAACACAGCTCTGGTGTGTCAGCGATCAAGCAAACAAGACTTTGGGTGATGCCATGCAATAAAAACACAATCAGATCACATTTCTTTGTGCCTTATGTACAGCACAAAGCTATCAGAGATAAAAGTAGAAAAGATGAACACATGCTTTTACCAGTGTTCAATTCAAACACCCTTTGGAATCTGTCTAAATACATGAGTAATTAATGTTAACTCACCTCAAAAAATAAGCAACACTGTATCACTGTGTTTAAATGAAGAGTGAGAGCTGTGGAATAAGAGCTGTGAAATCAAGAAATTACATTTTTTCAGTCCCACCCAAATCACATGGCTGTCAAATAAATTGCCCTTCCCTTGTCTTGAGCACTGTAAGTTTCGCTTTGTAGAAAACAAGAGTTATGCACTTTGGGTGACGCCCTGCAATAAAAACACAAGCTGATATTTCAAACACCCTTTGGCATATCTGTCCTAGCCTGCACAGGAAGACAGGCACTAAAATAGTCTTGATTCAAGAGAGAAAAGCTGTCACTATCAGCATGTGCAGCAGTAAGCAAAACAATTTCAGAGAAGTCTACACTCACAGAGCTCACATACATAACACAGTGTTATTTAAAAAGGCACAATGGCCCCATCCCATGATTTATCAATGATCAAATCATCACCTATACACAAATATACACCTATTTACAGCAAATAGGCTCACTGAGGGAACATTGCACAATAAAACGACCATTGTGTAACGATGTGCGCTGAGAGTCGGGAAGCAAGTTCAGGGAGTGAGTGATTTAATCAATAAACGAAACATAATAAGAACCATGAACAACGCACAGACATGAAACTGAAACAATGACGCCTGGGGAAGGAACCAAAGGGAGTGACATATATAAGACAGGTAATCAAGGAGGTGATGGAGTCCAGGTGAGTGTCATAATGCGCTGATGTGTGTAACGATGGTGACAGGTGTGTGCGAGCAGCCTGGTGGCCTAGAGGCCGGACAGGGAGCACACGTAACAATTGTCAACTTAAGTCTTCCAAAAACATCAACACACAATTCCTCCCTTGCTTTGCCAAGTATTTTGTGCCCAACACGTCAAATCAAAATGTATTTGTCACATGCACCGAATACAACAGGTGTAGACCTTACAGTGAAATGCTTACTTATACAAGCCCTTAACCAACAATGCAGTTTTAAGAAAAATAAGTGTTAAGTAAAAAATAGATAAGTAAAATATAAAAAATAAAAGTAACAAGTAGTTAAAGAGTAGCAGTAAAATAACAATAGCGAGGCTATATACAGGGAGTACCAGTATAGAGTCAATGTAATATGTACACCGGTTATTCAAGATAATATGACAATACTTAAATACCTCAAAATACTTGACATTAGGAGAGATTCTAGTGAAAATAAAAGATTATCTCTGTACTACACAGTACGGCCTAAACTAGTTCATTTCCACCCTGGCTTCTTGATGCTTCGGGGGACCTCGAGGACAGATACATTCTGAGCCTGGTATGTGCTGCTGCTCCCCCCTGTCGGCGGCTCCCAGGCAATGCAGGCCTGGTCCTCACCAGTATAGGACAGAGCCACAGCGTCTGCAGTGGCTCTGTGGCCTTGGGCACGGTGTGTGTGCGTGTAATTGCTTTAATGCCAAAGAGCTGCTACTGTCTAAATACAGAAGTAATTCATGTTTTCAACTACCTCAAAAAAATAAGCAACACTTTATCACTGTGTTTAAATGTATTGTAGGCTAAGAACAAAGCAGCACCTGATGGGCTCTGTCCTGTCTGTGGAGTGGAGAGTGAGAGCTGTGGAATAAGAGTTGTGAAATAAAGTAATGGCCCAAATCACAGAGCTGTCAAAGAAGTTGCCCTTCCCTTGTCTGAGCACTGTATGTTTTGTTTGGTAGAAAACGACAGTTATGCCTTAGGGAGGGGAGGTAAGAGAACATTTAATCAGAGTGCTTCTATAGGAGGAAGACAAAAGAAGAACGATTAATATAAACGTCCATCATTAATCAGGTAAACACACATAAGAGGCTGTTGCACAGAGAAGGGTATGCATACACTGTTACATCAAATTATAATTCTGTCACTTCTTCCTTCCAGCCATAAATAGTACATCATAAAAGTATTGGTGTTCCATTTAGCTGGAAAGACACCCATACCTTGTTTCTCATGGCATGGAGATGATCTCTGACGGACCCTCCTTTATACAACCAGAATTTACATAGATCTGTCAAGAGAAAATACATGCAATGAGTAATCCACACAGTACATTCTAATAATTTATTCTAAAATCTGTAAAACAAACCAATCCCCTAGTCAAGTCTATAAATATAGTCTACCTCTCAAGAAATCTTCAGCCGACTAGTTCTCCACAAGGCATAAAAACAAAAACATACCAACAAGCTAAATAGGACAATTAATATATAGTGCAAATTAAAAACTCATGAATGCAACAGTCACAACATTTATTTCATATTCAGGTAGCATATTAAGTAAGCAAATATGTTGAGGATAAAAACTTGTTAAGGATAAAAATCTGTGGATAAAAATCACTTTTTCACTTAAGTTTTCATGTACCAAATAAAACTCATAAGTTGAATGTGTTTCCATTGTATTTTCAATTCTACCCATAGTTTTGTCACAAAAACTGTTGAATTCAATAGGAATGTGCCTACTCTGGTCTTGGCACGTGCTCTCTAGCCAACACATTCATAGTGGGAGGACCACACAACATATCATCGCGTGACTCCAAGTTTACTTCGATATGATTGTTATTATATCAATATTTGCACATAAAGCCGTTTCCACTGCCATTTCTCGCATAATTCATTTTACAGGCACAAAAAGATCCCACCATGTCGAACGAACAAATGGCATCTATTGGCATTCATAAAATTGTACCTAAACTTCCTGGTTCCATCACATTTTTTAAAATATAATATGACTTTACTGGCATAAACCTGTGGATGGAAAGTGGTTAATCTTTTATCCCCAAAAGTGGTCTAATGTCAAGCATAGTCCACATTCCACACCATGGTTGTGTAGATGGTGCCCATCTTTCTTATGTATGTATAATATACTGTAGCTTGATCTCCACAACAGATGATCAACTTTGATTTTAGGGTGAACTGTTCCTTTGAGCAATGGATCAATCCTGTTTTACTCCTGTAAGGAAATCCCAATTAGCCTATTTCATCACATTTCTTTCTGGATTATCTCTGAATCCGTATTGACTTGAACAGTTCTCTGGTCCAGTGTAAAGATCAGGAGCCACTCACAGGGTTTACTTCCCTGCTGTCATCCAGGACCTCTGGGACATTCCAGCCCATGGTGCCAAGGGCTCCCGACCTCATTGTTATGGGATTTTGATGAATAATGAATAAATTATGTATACATTTAGCTTAACACTATAACTAAACAGAATACTACTATGTTACTGTATGGATGTATGAACATTATTCTAATCATAGTCCTGAATATAATGTGTGTAATTTTAATCAAGAATTAGAACAAGGACTGTCTGTTCCTTGTTAGAAACGAATGGAGCTATCGTCAGACAGGCTGGAATGCTGTGTTCCTTACAGGACATTCTGTCTCTACCCAGGGAGGGGAGAGACCCTGGGCTGGTAGGAGATTGTTTAACAGGTGGCAGACAATGTGAGAAGGCTTGTGAACTGTATTGCCATTGTATTCGAGAGGAGGAAGGACATTTTAAAACCTATGACGTCATTTTTATTATATAACCTGATGTAAATTGTACTATGATCAGTACTCTCGAGAATAAACGCTATTGATTGATTGATTTTGAGACTGGTTTCTGTCCATTTTATGCAAATAAGTATCTTACAAATTCTTATGAATGGGCAGAGTATTTTAATTGAATTGGTTGATGAACACATAGGAATGAAATTCCTTTAAAAATTTGGTCCTTCGAACCGGAACTCAAGACCTACCTCTGTAGTTCCAAGGAACTGCTGAAAACCGTGCACGGGCGGATCCAGGATCCGTAAGACAAAGACCTGACCTCTGAATTGAGGGTTTATTTCAGGCCAGTGGTGAACTGGTACACGACAGAGGTGGTGACGAGATTCAACCTACATTGCTTTCCCCAGTCAGCGACAAGGTCAGTAGCCTTTATTTTCGATTCTGGGGGGAATGATTTAAGTTATCCTTGATTTGATGTTCTAAAATGTTTAGAATTTATCGATAATAGGAGCTTTGCTATTCCAAACAGATCCAATGGGTTTTTGTATGACCAATATACATATATCGATAATGGGGCAGGTCCGAAATGACCTGAGGTAAGGTGCACTACCATAAATAAAATGTGCTTAATAGATCTGGGTGCCTTGGTGGCCAGAGGGGTTATTAAGCCTTAATAGATCCGGGTGCCTTGGTGGCCAGAGGGGTTATTAAGCCTTAATAGATCCGGGTGCCTTGGTGGCCAGAGGGGTTATTAAGCCTTAATAGATCCGGGTGCCTTGGTGGCCAGAGGGGTTATTAAGCCTTAATAGATCCGGGTGCCTTGGTGGCCAGAGGGGTTATTAAGATGCCCACCAACTTGTTACTATCATACTTTTTTTTTTACAAGTTTCTCACATGTCACATGCACTTATTTAAGTAGTTTTTAAAGACTTCATTAATGACAGTGTACAAGATCAATTTGTTTTAGGGCATCACACAGCAGAACAGGCTGGGGTAGACCTGGGCTTGCTGTGTGTGCTTTTGGAAGCTTTCCTAGGAAGCACGGACTTGATGATTCACTTTCACTCTTGCCAGAGCTGTATTCATATTTACTGTACATTGACTATAATAGTTTGTTGTACTCCCTATAAAGACAATGTACTTATTTATTTCAATCACCAGAAACAATGTTCACACTGAAAATAATACAATGCATTAAACTTCACAAGCACAACTGAGGAAGTCTACAATACACTAACCAAACTTTACTTAGTGCCTCCTTCTTTTATCCTCTCACTAAACTACTTTCATCAATGTTTACATTTTGTCTCCAGATCTATCTATTTTTGGTTCATGTTATTAGCTCTCATGAGGTTTTCTGCTCAAAACAACTCATTACCTGACTACACCATGAAACATCAAGTTGAATCCTGTCCTAAGGGTGGTTTTCTCATAATTTCACATCGTTATTTCATTACACACAACATATCCCATACTACTTACAGGATCGGATAGTCTTCAGCTCTTGCTAATGTTGAGTCAGCTTATACCCAAGTGAGATGGGTTAGAGAAGTGTCTGATAAGTTCAGGTCTACCAGTACCATGCAGGGTGTGATTTACTGAGGTAGGGAATGTAGAATGTAGACAAGTCATAAGCCCTTAATGTAAACAAGGAAGGTAGAAACAGTATGAGAGAGAAAACAGATGTACACTATAGATGTACAGTAGGTTGTAGAGTAGCTACTGTACATAAACAGCTGGCCCCTAATTAAATGAAAAAAAGTAACCAGAATAAGACAATAAAAGTTTATATGGATAATGTCAAAAGTTTGACAGTTATTATACAGTTGAGTTTCTTTATTTCACTCAGTAGGCCTACACTGTATTGTTGAGTGAATAACATGAGTCCAAACCTGCATTCCTGCAAGACCAGATTTGATGATTTTTATTTATCACACAGAAGTGATATACTGTCTGTCCTTTATGTTCACTTCCTGTTTTCTGTAAAAAGCATGAGCTGACACACACCCAATGTATGTAGCGGTGCTGACTAATGGAGAGTAAACTGTATAAAAATACAGAAAGAAAGTCTCACACTCTGTATATATGCAACTTTCTGTCTTTATTTTTCTACACTTCCTCTTTCCTCTCACTAATCTTCTCTCGACAATGTTTACTTTTTGTCTCCAGATATCTGTGTTTGAGTCATGTTTTACGGTCTCATGAGGGTCTTCTACTTGGAACAACTAACTTCCTAACTACACCCATAAAACATCCAGTTTAATCCTGTCCTATAAGAGTGGTATTCTATCCCATTTCACATATAACCATATCTGTGACCCTTCTAAAAGTCTGATAAAACCTTGTCAAAATCACAATGTACAGTTGAAGTCGGAAGTTTACAAACACCAACTACATTTAAATTCAGTTTTTCACAATTCTTGACATTTAATCTTCGTAAAAATTCCCTGTTTTAGGTCAGTTAGGATCACCACTTTATTTTAAGAATGTGAAATGTCAGAATAATAGTAGAGAGAATTATTTATTTCAGCTTTTATTTATTTCATCACATTCCCAGTGGGTCAGAAGTTTACAAACACTTAATTAGTATTTGGTAGCATT
This sequence comes from Salvelinus alpinus, assembly GCF_045679555.1. Taxonomy (NCBI): domain Eukaryota; kingdom Metazoa; phylum Chordata; class Actinopteri; order Salmoniformes; family Salmonidae; genus Salvelinus; species Salvelinus alpinus. Next base: position 30,544,864 of record NC_092086.1, read on the forward strand.
GCCTTTAAATTGTTTAACTTGGGTCAAAACAATAAGTTGGGTGAATTTTGGCCCATTCCCCCTGACAGAGCTGGTGTAACTGAGTCAGGATTGTAGACCTCCTTGCTCGCACACGCTTTTTCAGTTCTGCCCACACATTTTCTATGGAATATAGGTTAGGGCGTTGTGATGGCCACTCCAATACCTTGACTTTGTTGTCCTTAAACCATTTTGCCAAAACTTTGGAAGTATGCTTGGGGTCATTGTCCATTTGGAAGACCCATTTGCGACCAAGCTTTAACTTCCTGATGGATGTCTTGAGATGTTGCTTCAATATATCCACATCATTTTTCTTCCTCATGATGCCATCGATTTTGTGAAGTGCACCAGTCCCTCCTGCAGCAAAGCACCCCCACAACATGATGCTGCCACCCCCGTGCTTCATGATTGGGATGGTGTTCTTCGACATGCAAGCCTCCGCCTTTTTCCTTCAAACATAACGATGGTCATTATGGCCAAACAGTTCTATTTTTGTTTCATCAGACCAGAGCACATTTCTCCAAAAAGTACGATCTTTGTCCCCATGTGCAGTTGCAAACCGTTGTCTGACTTTTTTATGGCGGTTTTGGAGCAGTGGCTTCTTCCTTGCTGAGTGGCCTTTCAGGTTATGTCGATATAGGACTCGTTTTACTGTGGATATAGATACTTTTGTACCTGTTTCTCGAGCATCTTCACAAGGTGCTTTGCTGTTGTTCTGGGATTGATTTGCACTTTTCGCACCAAAGTAGGTTCATCTCTAGGAGACAGAACGCGTCTCCTTCCTGAGCGGGATGACGGCTGCGTGGTTCCATGGTGTTTATACTTGCGTACTATTGTTTGCACAGATGAACGTGCTACCTTCAGGCATTTGGAAATTGCTCCCAAGGATGAACCAGAACTGTGGAGGTCTCCAAGTTTTTTTCTGAGGTCTTGGCTGATTTCTTTTGAATTCCCGATGATGTCAAGTAAAGGGGAACTGAGTTTGAAGGTAGGCCTTGAAATACATCCACAGGTACTCCTCCAATTGACTCAAATTATGTCAATTAGCCTATCAGAAGCTTCTAAAGCCATGACATCCTTTTCTGGAATTTTCCAAGCTGCTTAAAGGCACAGTCAACTTAGTGTATGTAAACTTCTGACCCACTGGAATTGTGATACAGTGAATTATAAGTGACATAATCTGTCTGTAAACAATTGTTGGAAAAATTACTTGTCATGCACAAAGTAGATGTCCTAACCGACTTGCCAAAACTATAGTTTGTTAACAAGAAATTTGTGGAGTGGTTGAAAAACACGTTTTAATTTTAATGACTCCAACCTAAGTGTATGTAAACTTCCGACTTCAACTGTATACAGTATTATTAGAATAAAGGGATTCTACTTACGGTACCAGATAACTTGTTCTGCTCTCGCTGATGTTGATAGCTTGTGAGACGTAACAGAATGAGGATATAAATCCGCTGGATGTGGGATGGGTTAGAGGCTTGTCTGAGAAGTTCAGGTTTATCAGTAACACTAACAACGCAGGGTGTGATTTACTGTTGTAGGGAATGTAGAGAAGTCATAAGCCCTTAATGTAAATAAGGTAGAAACACAGTATGACTCTGTAGAGTACAGTACATAAAACAGCCGGCCAAAGGCCCTATTCAATGAAAATCAATAATCAGAATAAGTCAACATGTTTCTATAGACAATGAGAAAAGCATGTTTGAAATGATTATACAATTTAGTTTCTTTATTTCACTCATTAGGCCTGATGTTTGTATTGTTGAGTGAATAACAATAGTCCAAACTTGTATTCCTGCAGGACCAGAAGTTTGATGATGATTTTGACTTATGTCGTGGAAATTCAGTACTGAGAGAGACTTGGTCATTTCTTCAAACAATAATCTTTATTGCATATCGATTAATTATTGCAATAATGATACAGTCAGCCCAACAGTCTTGACTTCTGGACTGAGAGTCTAGCCTTTACAGACAATGCACAGTTTATATAGCTAATACCCAGAATGTGTTAGGGTTCGTTCCTTTCGTCCTTGTCAATCATTGGCTCATTGGTGAAATTAGCATTATGACAATATCTTTAATTAAATAATTCAAAAACCTTTATTAATACAATTGCAGACAGAAGTTGACAATCAGGAACATAGCACGCATGTTTCCGAGTAAGTTCTGCATCAAACAAAAGTTGTTTTGTTACACCCTAAGTCTAGCCTGGTGATGTCACTACCTACGTCATTACCTTTTTACTCCTGAGACCAAAACCATGCCTACCAAGCTATATAAACAATGGCTTTTAGTGTTATCTAACACTTAGCAGTAAACGTCCACTCCCCAAAGTTGATTTATTGTGGAACGTTTGACTAGTCTTATCTCCTTCACTCCCCTGCAGAGTTCTGTCTCTGTCACACATTCTCAGAGGGGCCTTTTTATAAGAAAGAGAGAGAGAACTAAAAAACAATTGTGGAATACTAAACCTCTACAATTAATATATATTGTTCATCTGTAGTCTATGACCCTATAAATGTAAGGAGGGAGGGGTCTTATAACCCCTCCCCTTCTATTAATACAACATAAGAATAATCAATTATTCTAATACATCAAACATTTTGGTACAACCCTTATCATGACTCAGTAGGAACATGAGCTCCACATCTGGGTCCTTATGCTCAGAATTGGGGTCCATCAATACTGGCAGAAGGTACATGTATATTAACCATACAATTTATTCATCCCATAACTATAGTATTAAGTTCCTTATCAGTATAGTTCCTTATAATTACATATCAGTATCTCAATGCATTCTTAGCCTAAATCACTATAAATTTAGCAGTGTAGACATCCAAGTCTAAATCAATTACAGGTACAGTTGACCAACCCCCCTCCCTTCTCCGGCACTCAATCTTCTGGCATTTCTTCATTTTTCAGTTAGCTTCACAGTTCAAAGTGGATGGCCCATGATAATGTCCCAATTTTAATGTCTCACCTGAACCCCACGACAACTCATATCTTGTCCATTTGCCAACCAGTATACCAGCAATATGAGAGAAGTTTTGGAACGGATCTCTCTTCATGCTCACTCCACGTGGACGTCTGTTGCACTCCTGAGAGAAAAAGGCAGTTTATAACTTCAACTGGATGCTGTACATCGGTTGCTGGTTCGGACTCAGGTCTCTCGATCGAAGTTATGCAGGACAAGGCTGTAGTGAACACCATTTCTTCAGCAAGTTAGAGGGGGTTTTGAGGTCCACACCGTTTGGTCAAATTATTCTTCCCAAGCATTTAGATACCATCTCCACCATAACCACGAGAAAGGACAAATCAGAACAACAATTCAGTTTATTTCTGATTCAGGAAATACAGACAAGCATTCAAGAAATCCAAACAAATGATCTACTGTATGACAAACTATTACTACGACCAATATTCTTAATGAAAATCTCTAACGCACATGTCAAAGAAAAAGAAAATAACATCACATTCCGTAGAATTATTTAAAAAAAAATGATTTTATACTCCCTTATCACACCGTCAACCTCATCGCAGAGTCATAGGATCAGGAAATTATCCCGATCATCCAGCAGACCTAATCTGGTGAAATTTGTCAAAGCAAAACAGAAAAAACAACGCAACAAAACACTCTTATACATCATTCAATACATACCTTCATATCACTCAAGGTGTAAACTTCAATCCCAAAAAACTAAACAAACTGGTAATTACCCCATTTTGACACATAATTCACCATAATGACTAATGTGTAAAAACAACACTACAGATCACATTTGTATTACTACCCTTAATTCCATAAAGAAAATTGTACCCATAACTTCATAGTAAAAATAGACTAGAGACAGGTCTATCCTTCTTGTGGTCCTATTAGTTATAAAACTTCTCCGTAATTATCAGCATTACAAATTACCTTCAAATCAGTATTAAATATGACCTATAATCTACCCCAACATTTATGTGTGCTTAATTTATCTACCCTTAGACACAGCAAAATGTATCTCGCCACCGAATCTAACAATTCAATCTCATATCGTATTATATGACTGGTCTCTCTTTTCGATAAGCATGTAAAATGATCCTGGTATCATTACTAGACCAACGTCCAACACCATATGGAATAGCTGTTTCACCTTAGACTGTTCCTGTTAACCCTCTAAATGTAATCATGTAATAGCTGTTTCACCTTAGACTGTTCCTGTTAACCCTCTAAATGTAATAATGTCATGTAATAATGTAATGTCGCAAATGTAGCCAACGTCTCAGCGTAAGGAATCAGTGATCCTTTAATCTAATCATTTCAATCTGTTGCATTAATTTTGTAAAAATATTAACCTGTTGTTTAACAAATGTAGAACCTTCAAAAAGTTGGTGCTGTCACGCCCTGACCATAGTTTGCTTTGTATGTTTCTATGTTTTGTTTGGTCAGGGTGTGATCTGAGTGGGCATTCTATGTTGTATGTCTAGTTTGTCTATTTCTATGTGTTTGGCCTGATATGGTTCTCAATCAGAGGCAGGTGTTAGTCGTTGTCTCTGATTGGGAGCCATATTTAAGTAGCCTGTTTTGTCATTGTGGGTGATTGTCTATGTGTAGTGTTTTGTGTCAGCACTATTATTCGATAGCGTCTTGTTTGTTATTTTTGTTTAGTTCGTTCATGGTTCTCTTTTCGAAATAAATTCAAGATGAACACTTACCATGCTGCATATTGGTCCTCCGATCCTTCCAACTACTCCTCCTCAGATGAGGAGGACAACGAGCATGACAGGTGCTGTCTTATCAGCTTAATATTCAAGCCTTATTCAATTCTACTTTAATTACTGGACACTGTTCCACGTAATGGAAAGACTATAATTTTGGAATACATTAACTTCCTGCTCAAATTCACTTGTTACCTAAACTATAAAACCAAGCAACAATAATCAGAAACTGTCAAAGAATGTTTCTCATACCTCTACTTCAAATGTCCCACTGCCTGCTAGCATTCAATCACAGATAATATTTTTACAATCTCAAGGCTCAATCCCTCTACTCATCATTTAACCCTGTATCTTGTATTACTAAAATATTGCATCACTACGGTGCTATAAAAAAACACTAATAACGTTACCATTCACATACTATCAACACTCATTAAGTTTACATCAATCCTTCTTATCAATGTTACTCTATATTTTTAATACCAACCTCTGCTGGATATTCCCTTTCTGCTTCACACTCATTAAACGTCTGTTATTTTAAGATGAACTTGTAATGCCCAAATGTAGAAAATATAATCAGCCAATTCTTAATCAATCCAAACAATTCAAATGTGAAATTCTTACTTTCCAATTGACTTACTCTCCTTTGTTTCCTTCACTAGTCTACATCTCTTCCATTAAACTCAGAAATCCCTCTACCTCTGTCTTTCCGTCTAACCAGGTGAACAATAAAGCATGTATAGTCTAAACAAACATCAGGGAGGCAACTTTAATTCCTCTGTTATCTTCCTCCCTTTCGTCAATTCAATAAAACCTATTTTAGAATAAAACTACTAGGGTTTTCCGGAGTCGCGTTGTTCTCGAAACCCCCAAATATGTTCTTGTTTCGTCGGTTGTACTTTACCATATAATAATTCCTTGTGACCCTGCGCTACCACATACTGTACTAATGTGGCGATGTTGGGCATACGAGTTTTTTCCTCTTTTTACGCCAATAACAAATTCACTACATATTGTATCATCACAAAACCCCCCCAGATCTAACCGAGGTAAAGAAGGTTTCAAGTTGGATATTCGACGGATATTCGGGCTTTCAAACCACTTGAGCCACAGACTCCAAATAAGTGTCATGATGTTGGAAAAATTGCGCACAACATTGCACAGGTTTTATTTTCACGATTTGGCTTTCCAAAGCTAATAAACGTGAAAATGTGAGCAGCATTTTGTATTCCTAGTTGAATTAATTAGGGAGCGTAAACAAAGTACAAACTTTTTGTTTTTGTTTTTTTTACATTTGAATTTCAATAGCTCCTTGGTCATGTGACCTACTTGACTCAAACAAGGTTCAAAATGTCCACTGACTACCCTTCTATATTGCACACCCTTTAGTTTGTCACACAAACAAAAACACAGCGGGGAAAGACGCTTAGCGCTGTTTTTAGATTTCAAAACCTTGTCTATATAAACAGGGAAACCATACCATTATCAAAATATTGCCTAATTAGTGGTCCCACAACGGGGTGTTGTATCCACACTGGTATATCGCCTACTGCGATTACTATGGTATAGATCATTTTACATCTATCCAAATGTGCAAAACTACCAACAGAGTACCCGTGTCTTCTATCTAATTGCCTAACACGGTCCCAAGTATCAGGAATAACAAAACACTTACAATAACACCTAACAATAGTAACCCAGGGCGTACCTGTTTACCTCATTTATCAAAAGATTTTATCAATTACATACACGTTATAATTTGAACTTCACCAAAGTCAGATGCCCTCGCAAGGGCGTCACCTGCGCTATAGTCCCTCGCTCTAAACATAAACCTCTCCAGTCCTACTGTGATCAAACCAGTACCACGGATCTGGACTTTTGGTTGCCCGCAACTAGCTAATTAACAATCATGCTAAAGGATACCTCACTTAAGAACACTCTTATCAACTCAACTCAGTCCTGCTAGTTACCTCAGCTGTGGCCATCTTAACATGTGAAATGCACGTGACCAGGAAATTTCTCTCTGCCAGTAGCATGACTCATTCAGCTCTTATTCAGCCCCACAACACAGTAGACACCTAATTTAAGTTTCTATAGCTGGTTGACATCTAGTGGAAGCCGTAGGAAGTGCAAACAGATCCATATCCTACTGTTTTTTCAATAGGCGATGAGTTGAAAATCGACCAGCATCAGATATCCCACTTCCTGTTTGGATTTTTTCTCAGGTTTTTGCCTGTCATATGAGTTCTGTTATACTCACAGACATAATTCAAACAGTTTTAGAAACTTCAGAGGGGTTTCTATCCAATACTAATAATAATATGCATATATTAACAACTATGACTGAGGTGCAGGCCATTTACTCTGGGCACCTCTGTGCACCTTTCATCCAAGCTACTCAATACTGCCCCTGCAGCCATAAGAAGTTAAGGAAGACCTCGCTCCGAGCGTACCCTCAACAGGGGCTGTTTTTTTCTTTATAATTTCATCACTTATTGATAGATTGTCCAAGCCTACCTCTCTCAGTACTCTGTCCGAGATCTGGTATCCACCCGTGCCCGCTACCTCTGAGATCATAGGCGGGTCCAGCTGAATAATAATAATAAGGGTGGATTACCCTGAGATCACCTCCTCGTCGCCAAAAATGTCATGGAAATTCAGTACTGAGAGAGACTTGGTCATTTCTTCAAACAATCATCTTTATTTAATATCGATTAATTATTGCAGTAATGAAACCGTCAGCCCAACAGTCTTGCTCAAGCTATCTCTAGTAAAACCATACGCCCAGATTATCTTCAAGGTGCTAGAGTGGAGACCATAAAACATAGCATTAGCAGGACAGAAATATCTTACTGTTGTTAAGAAAATAATTGTTACATATCCAACAAATAAGGTGAATACATAATTTTTCTATCACACTTATCCCACAAAACCGATATCTGGGTTTCATTGAGAAGAGGCCAACTGTCTCTAATCCACTATTCTGCTGATGAATACTCATTTCAGCAACCCCTTCATGAAAGGATATCTAAGGGTTCAAATAGTATTAGAGTACTCACTACAGTGCTGCCCTGGATCACTGCCTGTCCTGAATCGACATCTGCTGTCCTTAGGAGTACAATACTATACTGCCAAGAGATGAGTCCTACTTTGCTGTACATGGCCTTCAGGTTAGAGACAGAAGAGGAAGCGAGAGATCTCACTCATTCCTTTTTTCTGGTTCATATACAGTGGATAAACTAAGCAGACAAGACCCAGCTGCTAATGCATTGTTGTCTGTGGGAGAGCCACCCCTTAAGCCGACCGGAACTGTGACAATTATTTTCAATGGTAAACTGCCTGAGTGGGAGATCTTCATTCATCCATCAACTTTGCTTGAGGTCTCTAGGGCCTCGCTCAGGAGAGTGGAATGATCATGTTTTGTGTAGAGTGCAACATGCAACAATTTCAAAGATTTTACTGAGTTAAAGTTCATATAAGGAAATTAATTAATTTGGCCCTAATCCCCAATGCAATAGACTTCACATTCCACTGGGCAGAGGCGCAGGTCTATCCCAGGCCCACCCACTTGGGAGCAAATCAATCAGAATGAGTTTTTCCCCACAAAAGGGCTTTATTACAGACAGAAATACTCCTCAGTTTCATCACCTGCCTGGGTGGCTGGTCTCAGACGATCCCTCAGGTGAAGAAGCCGGATGTGGAGGTCCTGGGCTGGTGTGGTTCCACATGGTCTGTGGTTGTGCATACTGCCAAATTCTCTCAAACAACATTGGAGGTGGCTTATGGTAGAAAATGTTACATTAAATTCTCTGTCAACAGCTCTGGTGGACATTCCGGCAGTCAGCACGCTCCCTCAAAACTTGAGACATCTGTGGCATTGTGTTGTGACAAAACTACACATTTTAGAGTGGCCTTTTATTGCCCCCAGCACAAGGTGCACCTGTATAATAATCATGATCTTTAATCAGCTTCTTGATATGCCACACCAGTCAGGTAGATGGATTATATTTGCTAAGGAGAAATGCTCACTAACAGTGATGTAAAAAAAATGTGAGCACAAACTTTGAGAGGAATAAGCTTTTAGTGCGTATGGAAAATTCTTGTGATCTTTTATTTCAGCTCACAAAACATTGGACCAACACCTTACATGTTGCATTTATATTTTTCTTCGGTGTACATCATTGGAGAGGAAAATTTGCAACGCTCGCTCACTATTAAAAATTCATCGTTTTATTAGAAAAGTTTAAAGATTGACGTTTCAGCCTTCAATGGCCTTCTTCAGAATAATCACAACGGGAATGGGCAAGTTCATATAGGGCATAGAGAAGACAACTAGTGAGAACTCTCTTCAGCTGGTAGTGCTAATGAGAGACAGTGTGGTAGACCATACAGGTTGTTACTCAGGGTGTGGTGTGCTGTGGTCAATGTCGCCACCTAGTGATGAAAAACAGAAGTAAAACCTGCAAACAACTGGAAAACTGGACAAGCTTTTTTCAACTACAGTAGCTGTAACTGATATACAACCATTACTATATAATATATGTTGGTTATTGACAATTAAACAACAGGGCTGAGCAAAACTAGGGATAACAACACAAAACATCAACCACTTAGGCAATGACAGAGAACCATGTCTTTTCTCCACAATATGTCTGCACAGTATTTCCATCTGAACATTCTGTAAAGTCGAACTCGACCCAGATGGATTCCATGACAGGACAGTGCAGACATTAATCATCTATGTAATTAGTTTGTATTCTGAACATAAATGTTAGATATTAATTATACCTTACCACAACAGATAGTCATAATCAATCATCCCTTACTACAGCAAGTTGTTGGCATAATAAGAACACATTTTATCCATAAACCTTACTGAGCCTTGTGATGAGACCTCTCTTACCAGGATGAGGAAGGTCTTCCACTTCTTCTAGTGGAATCATTTACTTATAAGAGTTGGAAGCAGCTGTTAGAAGTCTTTCTCCATAACAAAGGTCCCCGAAATGCTGAAGGTCAAAGGTGAACACTGCACTTCACTATGTAGTGATCTGTGACTGTTACTGCACATCCTGACAACAATGCAGTGGATTGTGAATGTTAGCATTGGTCATATCAATTGTGAAATACAGTTGACTCCTGACAAAATGTTCATTGTTTTCAACTGCAAGCCGTTTTTTATTTAAACAGGGAGTCACATTGAGATTAAAATATATTTTACAAGAGAGCCTTGTACACATTACAATAAAAACAGAATATTAAAACAATATACACATGTATAAAACAATCAAATTCAGCACAATAAATAAAAACATCTAATAAAAGCAATCAATTCAATTACATAGAGATCCTCAATCAATGCAATTACATAGAGATCCTCAATCAATTCAATTACATAGAGATCCTCAATCAATTCAATTACATAGAGATCCTCAATCAATTCAATTACATAGAGATCCTCAATCAATTCAATTACATAGAGATCCTCAATCAATTCAATTACATAGAGATCCTCAATCAATTCAATTACATAGAGATCCTCAATCAATTCAATTACATAGAGATCCTCAATCAATTCAATTACATAGAGATCCTCAATCAATGCAATTACATAGAGATCCTCAATCAATGCAATTACATAGAGATCCTCAATCAATGCAATTACATAGAGATCCTCAATCAATGCAATTACATAGAGATCCTAAATCAATGCAATTTCATAGAGATCCTCAATCAATGCAATTACATAGAGATCCTCAATCAATGCAATTACATAGAGATCCTAAATCAATGCAATTTCATAGAGATCCTCAATCAATGCAATTACATAGAGATCCTCAATCAATGCAATTACATAGAGATCCTAAATCAATGCAATTACATAGAGATCCTCAATCAATGCAATTACATAGAGATCCTAAATCAATGCAATTGTGCAATTACAGTAAATTAATGTTTTTGTGCTGAGTGATGAAATTAACAAAGATGTGCCGTTAATAATGCACAACGATTGGTCATACATCTACTATATTCGATCTGATTGGTCATACATCTACTATATTCGATCTGATTGGTCATACATCTACTATATTCGATCTGATTGGTCATACATCTACTATATTTGATCTGATTGGTCATACATCTACTATATTTGATCTGATTGGTCATACATCTACTATATTCGATCTGATTGGTCATACATCTACTATATTTGATCTGACTGGTCATACATCTACTATATTTGATCTGATTGGTCATACATCTACTATATTTGATCTGATTGGTCATACATTTACTATATTTGATCTGACTGGTCATACATCTACTATATTTGATCTGATTGGTCATACATCTACTATATTTGATCTGATTGGTCATACATCTACTATATTTGATCTGATTGGTCATACATCTACTATATTTGATCTGATTGGTCATACATCTACTATATTTGATCTGATTGGTCATACATCTACTATATTTGATCTGCATGCCTCATATTGAGGAAAATATTTGACTACTATTGAATACACTTGAGTTTACAACAAGAGGGTAAAATATCCAGATATGATTCTATGACGAGATGCTCACTTATGTGTTGTTGATGTCGTGGATACACCTTGGCTTCATGCCATTTTGTTCCTCAGAGAAGGAATGGGACATCTAGTTGATGTTGACCACTGAAGTTATGTTGACAACCCAGAGTTCATTTCAGTAGACTTTACACAATGGACACTATCCATCACAGTTCTAAGTGTTAGAAGCATTGCACTTAGGCCTACATACCTGCTTGTGGGTAGTTTGAACTCAACTGTTTTTATTATGTGGTCCTATGGATTCATGGGACTACCATTAAAATGTTTATTTTGTATTTTTTCTACGTGTGAATTTCATGTTACTATTTTAGCATTGTTCACACATTTGCTAAAAGAAACAGTCACACAATAACCATTCAAAACAAACAAAAAGTTAAGGCAACTTTATTAGGTGTAACTCCATTTTTGAACTAGTCATTCTTCATACAAAAAGACAATATTAAAACTGGTTAGAAAAAAATACATAAAATGTGAAAATCCTATATAAGGGACCATTTCACTGGGAAAACTATCAATAAAATGAATGAGAGAAGTACAAAGTAGTTTGGTTATCAAATACCACATTTTGGGCACAATACACATATAATATTACACAGGCTTCCTGCATAAGACAAGATTTAATATAAAAAAAAATATACAGTATTCTTCAAGAATGAAACAAAAACAGATCATGACTGCATAACTTGACAACACATTCCTTAATATTTTCAGTCCACATAATGGTTGAAAACTTGCAACAAAGCATTCAAAGCATTCAAACAGAAATAACTTTACACTTACGGTATGCAAAATACCCATACATTTGCCTTGTTCATTTTTTTTTTTTTTACAGGCAGAATTTAATTCAGTCTTAAGAAACTAAACTGAATTTTGTACACACACACACACACACACACACACACACACACACACACACACACACACACACACACACACACACACACACACACACACACACACACACACACACACACACACACACACACACACACACGGTCTTCCTCTGACAATGCGCTCTAAAACATGCTCATTCATTGGTATGTTGGTCCAAAATGTTCAGGAGATATTCCATAAGACTCCTTTTCTGGCAGCATTTGTCTAAGTGGCGACCCTACTTTTTCACAGTGACGTTGTACGCAACAGGTCCTCTAAATGTGAACCCCAAGTAGAATGTGATGTTTTCATTGCCATAGGGCACGGAGGCTGCTTTCAGATGAGGAATAGTGAACTTTCTCTCTTTTGGGCCCTCAAGGTACACTATCCCATCTTCTGTCCACCCAGACACAGTCCTGAGCAGTTTTGCCATCTCTGGCATTTTCCACACCTCCCCACTGAACCACTTCATTCTCTTTTCTGAGATGGAGAGGACCTTCGTAATCGTTTCAACCTTGCTTTTGTGAACAATCTTGTCCCACCCACTTCCATTACTTAGGAAAAAGTGGGTGTAAATCCTTTTCTTCCTTTGTGGTATATCCTTCATTTTGGTCCAGTAGCTCCTTTTGAGGTACTCAACAGCTGATAGAACAATGTTGTATTTGGTCTCCTTTTCAGGGTCTGTGTCATGATCTTCTGGCCAGAAGAGCAAGATGAGCAGGAACAGAGCACTGGACAGGCACTTCCGTTTCTCTGTTGGGAACTGCTGACTAAGTTTCTGAAGGTCTTTCAGAGCAGCCAACTTTGGAGATTGGGTTGTAAGGCAACTCAGAGCAATATGAGCTGCTATGTAATTGACGAGATCCATTTGATCCAGCCTGGCCATCAGAGGGTTGCTGGGGTAGAGAGATATGATATTCTCTAGGACTTTGACTTGGTCTCTTTCTTTCTGGTCAGTCAGTAGGGAGAAGATTGAAGTTATATTCCCCCCACCAAGCTGGTAAATGATCATGCGTTTCATGAAAGGAGTTAAACTGCCAGGGTTCGACTGGCACAGCTTTGGGGCAATGCTGAGAGAGTAACCACTGAAATATTTACCATACTCAGAGGATTTTCTTACCAACCATGTCATTGGATGGCTTATTTTCATCTCAGAGCTTTCAATTGTCTCCTCCTCATCTGCACTGATGTCTGTCTGGAAGTAACTCAGGTCCTCCGAGATCCACTCCAGGGCATCATGCAGTGTCATTTGAAGGCCTTTCAAATTGATGTGAAAATTCTCCCAGGGCTCCTTCAGTTCCTCAGGAATGTAATCAGTGAGAAGGTACTTCATACATTCTGAATGGCCATTCGTTTTGCTTGAGAAAATACGCAATGAGAATACGAGCTTCAGCAGACTGCAGCCAACTTCAACTGCAGCAAAAAAGCCACTGTTGTTCATGTTTTCAAGGTCCGAGAGAGCAGATTTCTCACATTCTCTGAAACACTCCATTGCTTTCAGCGCAGTTTCAACAGCGTCTGCTGTATTTTCTGCCGTTTTTGGTACTTTCTCAATTGCTTTACACTTGGCGTTGAACCATCTTCTGTATACCTGGCCTTTCGTGTCAAGAATGTAAGAGTTGTTAGGCATTTGTTTTGCTGCTATCTCTGCCCAATCCTTTGCCTCTTCAAACTTCTCATGGGAGTAATTCAGGCGAGCAAGTTGCTGAGCAAAGAATGCATCTTTGTTGAAGCGTTTGTATGCCTCCTTGAGGAGCTCGATTGCCTTGTCAGGGGTTTCCTTTTCACTCACATGTTCAATGAGAGGAGAGAAAAAGCTGTTTGATTCATCACCTTTACTTACTCTGCAACGTCTCATGAACAGGGCTCGCAAAAACTTACCATAATCTTCTTTTCCAAATCTGTGCTCAAAAAGCACATCCTCGTGGAGAAGATCCATGGCCAACCCACTTTGCTGCTTTTGGTCACCAAGGAGCTGCTGAAGGATTTCCTTTGCAACAAGTGGATGAATGATTCGAACTGATTCAATGTGCGTCTTGTCATCTCTCAGATGTATAAAGACAAGTTTGGCCTGCTCACTCAGTGATCTCTCAAAAGCATGCTGGCGGAATCGATCCATATGAATGGTAAATACTAGCAGAGCTTCGCAATGGGACTGGGAAATGAATGAGTTCTGAACATAAGTGTTGAGCAATGCCACATACCGAATGAGCTGAGTGACAACCGCTTCATGATCAATGTCTTGGAGCAGATGTTTCACAAATTGCGCAACATACTCAACAATCTTCTGGTGTTCAAATTCTTCACTCATCAAGACGAATGTCAAGATGAATTCTGGCTGGTACTGTTCTTCAAGCTTCTGCCGTTTCCCAGCAAACTGTCTCTTCTCTTCTTTTGATAGTTTGTGAGTGACAGCTACATTCTGCAATGGTGAGTCCTTGCACATCTTCTCTGGGTTATGTGATCGTCTGCAGCTCAACAGAATGAAGCAAGGTGTTCCTTGTTTGATTTTCTTAGTGTTGATGGCAAACTCTAATTCATTCCTCAGCTCATCAAGGTATTCTTTGTCACAGTCCTCAATCAGCAGGAGCACTGGGAGACATTTCTCAGGATCTTTTTCCTCATACTCTCGGAGTTGAACAGCATGTTCAGATACAGTGGCTGCTGAGTATGACGGCTTCACAACAGCACATCTTAGGTCTGTCCTCTTGTTCCATAACACTTGCCTTCCCACTGTGCTTCCACCGCTTCCTGGGTGATGGTAGATGTTGATAATGTTCACAGGTCTGTCTACACCCCATTTCATAGTGTCAGTGAGAAGTTTGGAGACATCTCTGTATGCATCCCTTTGAATTACTTCTCCAACAAACTTCTTCTCTGCAAGCCAGAAATTCAACCAGGTCACTCTTCCCCCGTGGTAAAACTGTCTTTCAATGTTTTCTTTTTCTGCTTTGATGTAATCATCGCTTGTTTCATCACAATGATTGACACTCAGGATTTCCAAGGAATACATCCTTTCCTCGTCACGAGTTTCAAGAAGGCACTGTCCTTTCAGGTAGATAGGCAAGTGTTTGGTGTCTCGAGATGTTACAGGTTGGATTCGCTGCAGTGTCGCATCAACATGGCTCATTTTCATCCCAACAACACTGGAACGGTTCACAGTTTCTGTTCCACATGAACCCTCTGCAAAACTTTGCCATTTCTGATAGTTATCCTCAGATTCTGAGATGCAAATGATGTCTTCATGACCTTCCATATCTGTGAAGAACTCATAGAAGGTGTGCAAAAGGGGTTTCTCAACTGGGGATGTGAGAAGGAAGACCACCAGGAATGCTCCTTTTGGCAAGATCTGTTTGCAGATCAATGACACAGATTCCCTCAGGAGTGTAATTTTTGTTTTGATCCATGTCATCTCATCACAGGGGTTTTCATTCCCTTTGTAATCGCTTCGTCCATTGCAAAATATCCAGCTGGTTTGCTCAAACAAATGCAAATGGCTCACAAATTCACCAATGCTCATACCACTTGGTATTTTGTAGTTCTGCATGAAATGCATATTTGCAGCATGGTGCTGAATATATTTACTGCACAGTCCTAACAGCTTGGAATCTGTGTCAAAGTCGAACACACAGAAAATATTCATGTTGAGCAAGAAGTCAATGCTGCTCAAATCATCTGGTTTGAACTTGTTAGTGACAAGAATGTACCATTTCTCCTTTTCAATGAATTTCTTGCCACTGGTTATCAGCATGGTGAGTTTCCTTCCGAGGTCTTGGCAGATGTCTGGGGTGTTAACATATCGACAATGCTCAGCCTCTTCTCTTTGGGCATCTCTGTCTCTGACTCGCTGGTAGAAGTCATTTTGATCATTCACTGGCTCGGTTTTTGATCCTACCCTGCGATAGATTGTTTCCTTTTCATGCTCAATCTTGTTAGAGGACTCTTTGAAGTTTGGCAGGCGAACAGAGTACACTCGGTTCTTAACAATGCTTATGGAGGGCACAATATCAACCTCCACCACGTATCTTTTTTCTGTGCTATTTATGTCCATAACCTCTATAAACTGAGGTGGGCGTATGCACTGTCGCACATGCTCGCTGTCAGAGCAAGAGAAACTCCTTTCAATGTGATCCAATGCATCAACATATATATCTTTCTCAAAAACCGGAACACCGATTATCTCACCATGCACATAGCCTGCATCATCCCTACTGTCCATCACACCAAAGTGTATTGTGCCATTTGATCTGATATTCATGCAGCCACTACCGAATTTGAGAACCTCTTTGGCAAATTTTGCCTGTAGTCTTGTGCGGTCCAATTTGGCAGCATTGTCAAATGACTTGTACTCATGACAGGGAGATATCAGATCAAATACACCAGATTCAGGTTGCAGAACACTATGTTTGACATATGTGAAATCAATGCCTTCTTTGCCAAATGGCCGTGGCTTGCAGTCTCTCTTTGTGGTTAACACATTGTCCTCAACAGATTGTCCTTGATGAGTTTGTTTCTCTTCCTCTGAAAGACCTTGATCTGTCGCTGGAATCTGGGGAGCTGATCCCTGCTTCTTCTTTTTACTTTCCTGTTCAGTATTGTTGCTACATTGAGGCTTTTCCTTGCCCCGAGTTCTCTGTTTGGTGTCTACAAGCTCATTTCTCTTTCTGATGATCAACAGAGCTGGTCCTGATTTCATTCCAATCTCTTTTCTCAGATAGTCCTCAGTCAGTACAAGGAGAATTCTCCCATCTACCTCTTCCTCATAAAGTTTCTTGATGTATTGCTCCTTCACTCCAATAGTTCTTAACCAGGAGCTCACGTTGGAGTCAGTCCATTTTTCAACAGGCAGTTCATCAGGTTCCTCTGCTGTAGAATATAATAGAAAAATCAAATAACTGATGTATTACCTATATTAAGTATTAGTAGAATATAAAAACATCATTACACCAATATCTCAAACAATTTCTTACCCATTATTGCACTTCAGTCTACGAGATCACTGCTGTGTAGGGTCTTGCATAATCAGTCTGAGGAAAACAGTAACTATTAATCAATCAATCAACTACATAATCTAAAATAGCACTGCTTGTTTTTTTACTGTGTGTTGCTCAGTGAAACATATTTGAAATTAACAAACTACAAAAGAAGTACATAATTTAGTAGGCTGTGAATATATTTTTTTATTTTTTATTCTTCTTTCTTGGTAGCCCACTAAGCAAAATGACCTTGAAATGATGAAAACATCTGACATTGGAACCATGTTAATTTTCAGTTGTAAGTGAAAGATTTTAGGGACGTTGAAAAGACGACTCCTCTGGATGTTGAAATGGTGTCGGACATTAAAGCCATGTTCATTTTCAGTTCTAAGTGAAAGATAAAAATCTGTATTTTTTCGGATGTTGAAAAGACGGCTCTGCCAGACGTTGAAAATCTGTATTTTTTGTTGTGGTTTCATAGGGTCAAATTGTAACCGTAAACAATTTCACTGACATCTCATGTCAATGATGAAAGTATTATGTCTCAATCCCAAAAATATTTGGTTCTGATTGAAAGCAAAAGGTAGATGATTTATTATTGCTCTCATCTGTCACTTGCACTTATATTAGCCATTTCAAAAGCTGAAGAACTGGCAGTGATCATGTTCAAAGTTTATAGACACAACCAACCGAACACTAACTACAACAATATTCTCTATCGACATAACGTTTCAAAATATACACTTGCAAATAACACTGGGTATTATTCTAATGAGGTCCACCCCAAACAAGGCCAAATTGAGTTGGTCCGTCGCCGTTAATCGCATCTCCATTTTCTTCACTGCACGGATCCTTTTAAGCACACGCATTTCCGCACGGAAGCTTTTAAGCACAGAACACAACACGGAACACAGCTACAGTCAATGCTTGCGCCTATACATCGCTGATGACTCTAGCCAAAATCATGTAAAAGTTATGCCCAATATCACAGGAGCTATGTTTTTTTCTTCTTTCTGACACTGCTTTTTAAAAAATGGACTAAACTTTTAGGGCCAAATTTGAGCAAATTCAAATTTTTTCAATAATCTTGATTAATCGCAATTAACTAACGCAATTAACTATTTTAATCGTTTGACAAACCTAAAGAATAGACATTTTCAACATCCGTAAATTACATCTTTTAAACTTGAACTTAGAACTGAAAATGAACGTTACTGCAATGTCAGACGGAGAATACTTTTCAACATTTTCTCTCTCATTGGGGTCTGTCTAAAAATTATAGTAAGACAAAAACAGTATGCCATAGCTCTATGCCTATGTTGGTGTGAATGGTGCAGATCTCTTGTAAAGAGAGGCCTTTGCACAGTGCCCAAGACGCCAAAACACCGGTGGAATGAGCACTCAGAATCTCCGGGGGCTGTAAACCCTTGCTAATATAATCCACAATCCAATGGGACAGCTGTTGATGAGAGAGGGGCCCACGTTTGCAAGGGGGCGCCCAGGAAACGAAGAGTAGGTCACCCTTTTGCCATGCTCTAGTTTGTCCAAGTAGAAGCGCAACATGTGTACTGGCCATAAACGATGGAGACGCCCTTCTTCTGTAGAGTAGAACGGTGACCGGTGGAAATCAATTAGCTCCAAGGCGATACAATTGTAATTGCTGCTGACCTTAGGCATAAAGGCGGAATCGAGTAACAACGTTACTTGGGGGAACCCCAGGGCAACTGTAGGCATGAATGGTGGACTAAAGTGCATGCAGCTCACTCACTCGCTTTGCAGAGGTAAGGGCAATCAGCAAACGTGTCTTAAAAGGAGAGATATTTAATACTCCACGCATTCCAGCTGCTCAAAGGTTGCTGAGAAATTAATTGCATCAAGCACAATAGACAGGTCCAAAGACAGGGCTAAAGGGAAAGGGGGATACCTAGTCAGTTGTACAACTGAATGCATTCAACTGAAATGTGTCTTCTGCATTTAACCCCTCTGAATCAGAGAGATGCGGGGGGCTGCCATAAATCGACATACACGTCTTCGGCGCCCGGTGAACAGTGGGTTAACTGGCTTGGGGATTAGAAGTAAGCGACATGCTTCCTTCATGAAACACAACTGAAAGGGGTTACTCTACTCTAGTTGTCAAAGCCTAGATGACAGGCCGAGAAAGCTGCTAAATGGATCTAAACAGTTAACTGTTTTGGTCACACCACTTCTCGCAAACGAGCCACTTTACAGTGAGCGTGTAGAAGGGGCTCCTGCACTCTGGGTAGTCTAGAAGACAGAGGCAAGTCGCATTCAGATTCTCCTCCTCACAAGCCATGCACGGCGTGCCATAGTTTCCTAGAGGGCGGAAAATAGGCTATAGAGACAGCGGTGATATGCTACATGAAGATGAAATTGACAACCATTTCAAAATAGAAACACATGCATTGGCTAAATAGATACATTGCTGCATTGCAAACATAAACAAATCGAGACAAAGAGAAATTCATTCACACAAGGAACCCACAGACCTGTCAGTGGCAGTGTCCCAGATAACAATATCTAACCTGTTCCGAATAAATAACTGGCGGGTTGCGGTAGGACGATATTTGTAAATTGGAGTGAACGGTGTCATTAAACAAGACGTGCTCATATTATTTATTTTATGTACTTGGTAAGAAAAGTGCCTTTAGCCGTGTTAGCTATTTGGCTAATAGCTTCGCTAGCTAGTGCCACCTTAGCCGAAGACAACTGCGTGAATATTGTTGTTTCTCCGGTCTTGAGTCTCATATCACCATAGCATCGTGAGGTGTACTAAACGAGAAGCAAACTGGCCAGTAGCTAGTTGGCTTTTCAGCATTGTTGTGAATTAGCCTTCACAGGCGTGACAGCAACACTACCTGAGCAGGTAGGGAACTCCAAGTTATCTAGCCATGTGTATGCCACTATGTGCAGGTAGGACTGCTAGTGTGGCTAGCTTGCTAGTTAGAAGCCTCACAGCTAATGCTAGCTAGGGCTAGCACAGTGTGAATGCCACGGCCATGAAGCTAGTAATGCATTATATAGCTAGCAACTGCCTTATGGCTAAGGTAACTAGCATATTGCTGGTCGGAGTGTGGGCTGTTCACAAACGAGTAAACGTAGGTTTTAACCAAACGAGAGAATGGCTCAGTAAGAAGCTAGAAATCTAGTCATGCTGAGGAGAGCTTTAGTGGATGCAGTCACATCCACAAGGAAGAGAAGCAAGAATGACCAGGGCTGTGTTCAGTACGTTTTTACGATCTGGAATGTTCAGTTGAACGGAAACAGCGCTTTACTAAATGACCAGTTAAAAATGGGGAGTGGTTGGGTTGTGGAACAATTTCAGCATTGCCACTGCCCGTAAAATAAACTCAGCATAAAAAGAAACGTCCCTTTTTCAGGACCCTGTCTTTCAAAGATAATTCATGAAAATCCAAATAACTTCACAGATCTTCATTATAAAGGGTTTAAACACCGTTTCCCATGCTTTTTCAATGAACCATAAACAATTAATGAACATGCACCTGTGGAACGGTCGTTAAGACTAACAACTTACAGACGGTAGGGAATTAAGGTCACAGTTATGAAAACAGGACACAAAAGAGGCCTTTCTACTGACTCTGAAAAACACCAAAAGAAAGATGCCCAGGGTCCCTGCTCATCTGTGTGAACGTGCCTTAGGCATGCTGCAAGGAGGCATGAGGACTGCAGATGTGGCCAGGGAAATAAATTACGATGTCTGTACTGTGAGATGCCTAAGACAGCGCTACAGGGAGACAGGATGGAGAGCTGATCGTCCTCGCAGTGACAGACCACGTGTAACAACACCTGCACAGGATCGGTACATCCGAACATCACACCTGCGCGACAGGTGCAGGATGGCAACAACTGCCCGAGTTACACCAGGAACGCACAATCCCTCCATCAGTGCTCAGACTGGCCGCAATAGGCTGAGAGAGGCTGGACTGAGGGCTTGTAGGCCTGTTGTAAAGCAGGTCCTCACCAGACATCACCGGCAACAACGTCGCCTATGGGCACAAACCCACCATCTCTGGACCAGACAGGACTGGCAAAAAGTGCTCTTCACTGACGAGTCGCGGTTTTGTCTCACCTGGGGTGATGGTCGGATTCGCGTTTATCGTCAAAGGAATTAGCGTTACACCGAGGCCAGTACTCTGGAGCGAGATCGATTTGGAGGTGGAGGGTCCGTCATGGTCTGGGGCAGTGTGTCACAGCATCATCGGACTGAGCTTGTTGTCATTGCAGGCAATCTCAACGCTGTGCGTTACATCCTCCTCCCTCATGTGGTACCCTTCCTGCAGGCTCATCCTGACATGACCCTCCAGCATGACAATGCCACCAGCCATACTGCTCATTCTGTGCGTGATTTCCTGCAAGACAGGAATGTCAGTGTTCTGCCATGGCCAGCGAAGAGCCCGGATCTCAATCCCATTGAGCACGTCTGGGACCTGTTGGATTGGAGGGTGAGGGCTAGGGCCAGGGCCATTCCCCCCAGAAATGTCCAGGAACTTGCAGGTGCCTTGGTAGAAGAGTGGGGTAACACCTCACAGCAAGAACTGGCAAATCTGGTGCAGTCCATAAGGAGATGAACTGCAGTACTTAATGCAGCTGGTGGCCACACCAGATACTGACTGTTCAGTTTATGTCAGTCGTTGAATCTTGTTATGTTCATACAAATATTTACACGTTAAGTTTGCTGAAAATAAACGCAGTTGTCAGTGAGAGGACGTTTCTTTTTTTTGCTGAGTTCACATCACCAATTGCTTCAAGCCACACCTTGCTACACTCAACAAACCGGAGCAAACGTACCTCAGTCTGTTCAAGAACATTCAAGAACGTTTAGGGAAAACGTGTCCTTCAGTACAAACCGTTTCACAACGTAGCAAATATTCAAGCAAACTGAACGAACCTCAGTTGGCAGGCGAGTGGCTCCCTTTATAGATCCCCACAGTGGATGTGTCATAATACCCATAAAACCTAGCGGTCAAACAGGGAAATGGTTGAAATTATTTTTCCACCATTCATTTTTCCCCATTTTAGAAACACTTAAAACAAGGGCTGTGTTTTGTGTAGGCTTACCCTGGTGTGACGTTTTGATATTCGTGTAAATCTCTTTCAGACAAGGTGACGTTTAAATCAATACATTCAGCTCTATTTACGCTCAGATTCAAAAATGATAATTAGCACCAAAGTAGACATCATGCAAGACTACAAATACATGCATGTCTCTCTAGCTGACACCTTTGCTAACAGGTATTGTTTTATTTTAAAACATGACCAATTTTTTTTTTATTTTGCCAATTTATGCATTACTACATTTTGCTAACATTAGATAGTTAATCCAGAGATTCTTACCTTTGCCTGGATTCAGCAGTCTCGTCCAGATAGTAGATAGATAGTATTTGTAGTTCTGTAGGATAGCCACATTAGCAGCTAATTAGCATTTCATTTTTCGGGGTGGGGGTACCAGCGAATATATTAATAAGTCACCTTGTCCGAGAGAGATTTACACAGTTATCAAAACGTTACGTCAGGGTAAGTTTACACACAACAGTCTAAAATCCTCTATGGGAAAAATGAATGGTTTAAAAACGATTTGAACCATTTCCCTGTTTGACCGCTAGGTTTTATGGGTATTATGACTCATATTGTGGTACTCTTTGGAGGAGAAGCCCACCTAATTCACCACTTCACCTGTGTCTCCAACAGATGTGTGATTGGTTACGTTGAAACGAATATTTGAAATATAACCCATTTCAAGACAACGAAGCTGTTAAAATGTTTAGTTGATTATAAAAGCACAAGGGAATGCAGGCCAATGCACGGTTCCAAATAAAATGGCTCAAGCCTATTAGCTATTGAACATTTAAAAATACTAAGTAGCTACATACATCCTTTTAATAAAAAATTAAGTTTAATCTGTAGTCGCCAAGAAAAACAAATATTGGGTTTACCAATGAGCGGGCGAAGATGAACCAGACGTTGGCGGCGATGTTGTCCTCTCTGGAAAAAAATATACTCCAGTTTTAGATTGCAAAGATAAGACTTCAATATAGTTTTTTTTTTTCCTACAGCAGATACACTTTACACCAAACAGAAATAAAGGGCTAAGAATGTGTATTTCCTTTGTTGGAGAACACTCTCGACAAGCGTAGCCTATAATTGATATAGTTCTCACCTCTTTAAATTGTTCCATTGCCAACATAAATATGTTTAGCTCTTAATACGCCGCACGTCGTTAATGCTTTAGAAGACTCGGTGTGATAAAAGACTACTCTTTTCAGCTGGTAGATTTCTGCTGCTGTACTAGATAGGTGGTGTCTAATGCTAGCACCCTCAGTCACTCCATTGAAAACCATGGACCCGAACTACGTCAGATCAGAGGAACGACGTCATGAGGGGGCTTGTTTTTATCCGTAAGTTTCGTTTAGGAGAAAAGGAGAGTTATGAGGGCCAACAAGGCAGCCAATGGCAACTTGGCATCGACCCCCTCAGGCTTGCAGTGGAACTCCGTTACATAACAGGCAATAATGAATGTATTGTGTTTGCTTAGTCCCAAGAATAACTGACAAAAATGTAAAGTTCAAAGGCACAAATATAACGCAGATTTATTTGGCTTTTTCACTTAAACAGCTGCATATTCGTTGGCAATGCAAAATTAGAAAATTGTGAAACAGTGTGTAGTATGGACAGTACATAAAAACACCGTACAAAATAAATCAAATAAACTATTACAGTTAAATACCTATTAATCTGTTATTCAATGGATATGATTGAATAAAACATGTTGCATTGGATCATCATTAAGGAATATGGGATGAGAGAATATATATATATATAATTCCTCCATTAAAGAATGGTCAAAAAAACTAAAGCCCATAACCCAGAATGTAAGGTGAATACTTTCTGTAATCATCCTATCATGACTTGTAGCCGAACAAGTTTTAGTTATGCCTAGTGTGTCAAGAGATCAAGCAAACAAGACTTTGGCTGACGCCCTGCAATAAAAAAAAAACAATATTTCTTTGTGCCCGATGTACAGCACAACGCTAACAGAGATAAGATAAAAGTAGAAAAGAAACACATGCTTTTACCAGTGTTCAATTCAAACACCCTTTGGAATATCTCTCCTTGACTGCACAGGAAGACAGGCACTGAAATAGTACTGAGTGAAGAGAGACAAGCAGCATCTGCAGCAGCAAGTAAAACTATTTCAGAGACATCTACCCTTACAGAGCTCACATACATAGCACAGTGTTATTTAAAAAAGGCATAATGGCCACATCATATGATTATCATTGATCAAGTCATTATCAAGTAGTCACATATACAAAAATATACACCTCTTTACAGTGAAAAGGCTCACTGAGGGAACGTTGTACAGTAAAACTACCATTGTTGACTTAAATCTTCCAACATAAACAGAAGAATTCCTCCCTTGCATTGCCAAGTATTTTGTGCCCAACAATACATGACATGAGGCAGGACTCCATTGCAAATAAAACAGGTTCTCTCTGCCCACACTAGTTCATTTCCACCCTGGCTTCTTGATGCATCGGGGGACCTTGGTCCGGTTCCATTCTGAGCCATTTTGTCTCAGTAGAGTAGGAAAGGCACCTGGTTTGGGCTGCTGCTGCCCCGTCGTTAGGTCCCAGGCAATGCAGGCCTGGTCCTCACCAGTACAGGAAAGAGCCACAGGGCCCCAGTATGTGTCCACTCTTAAGGCAATCAATCAAATGTATTTATAAAACGCCCTTTTTACATCCGCAGGTGTCAGAGTGCTATACAGAAACCCAGCCTAAAACCCCAAGGCAACGCTCCTCTGTGCCGTACCCATCACCTGGCTTTCAGGCAGGCTCCGTGTCCAGTGTGGCTCCGTGTTCAGTGTGGCACCGTGTTCAGTGTGGCACGGTGGTTCAGGTGGCACGGGATTTGTAGGGGAGATTTCTGAGGGTGTGGAGGGTTCTGAGGGCTGGGTGGGCAACTGTCTGTGGGGGCAGGTCTGGCAGTGTGGATGAGGGTGATGTAGGCAGTACTGGTTTGACTGGTAATGATGTGAATGATACTGGCTCTACTGGTAATGTGGTTGTGTTTGATAGTGACTATATGGGTGTAGAGTCTGATACGGTCACTGACTGTATGGGGTCTGTGGATGGATATGTGCTTGACACCATCACAGGCTGTGAGGGTACTGTGTTTGACGGTGTTGGTTCCTCTGGCTGCGACGTGTGTGTCTGCAGCAGCTCTGTGGCCTTGGGCCCGGGGTGTGTGTAGGGAGTCCGTATCCAGGCGAGCTGCTCTGAGCTGGAGTAGTAGGGAAGGAAGTGCCTCCTGTGCATGGCCAGGTAGGTGTGGCACGGGAGGTGAAGTAGGTGACAGTCATCAGCGATGGAGCCCAGAGTCTCCTGGACCTCAGCTGGTAACTCCCTGTAATGGTGCTTCTATAGGAGGGACAAAAGAAGAAGGATTCATATAAACTGACATCTAAATCAGGTTGCATAGAGAAGGGTCTGCATACATTGTTACACCAAATCACAATTCACCAACTAAAAGTACAGAGCTTTCATGGTTGTTAAAAAAACGTTAATAGATTGCTTTTTATAAATGTTGTGCTACATTTAACTGCCGAAAATGCTGTTGGTGAAGTCACTTCCTTAGTAGGTGATGTCAGAGGTCAGCATGTGGGAGAAGTCGAGATCAGGGATGATCGATGAGTTTCCCACTAGTAATTACAAGTTGTAGGTGCGTTCAAGTGGATTTTACCCAGTCTACCGACTGGTAAATACCACCTTCCCACTTGGTTATGAACACAGCATTAGTTCCACAAGCTCAAAATATCTGCAAACTAACACAGTAACAGATATTAATGCTGATTTAATTTGGCATTTTCACTCCAACAATGGCAGACATGTTGGCAAAAGGAGACAATTGCAAAACTGAAAATGGAATATCATAAAACAAACTATTCTTGCATTCAGGATGGCATGTTAGAAATTAAATCTTAACAGTAAAAGGCATCGTCAGACAAGACTGCAAAAGATTTACTGTTCACTTTTGCAGAAAACCCTCTTCACTTAACTTTAAACAGCTTGCATTAGACAAAATACTGTACATTCTTGGGGGTTTTGATGTACAATGAACAGTACAAAATAAACCTGAAGTAAATGCATTCCACTTAAAAAATAAAATATTAACAAACTATAACAGTTAAATTCATGTAATAAATGAAGACCTATTTAACTGCCAATCATTATACAGACAATACGATTGAATAAAACATGTTGCATTGGATCATCCTTCATCAAAGCTAGGATGAGAGAAAACACATCATTCCTCTGACAGCAAAAACCAGAATGAAGTGAATGCTTTCTGTAATCATCCTATCATGACTTGTAGCTGAACCAGTTTTAGTAAAGGCCTAGTGTGTCAGAGATCAAGCAAACAAGACTTTGGGTGACGCCCTGCAATAAAAACACAATCAGATCACATATTGCCTTGTGTCTGATGTACAGCACAAAGCTATCAGAGATAAAAGTAGAAAAGATAAACACATTATGCTTTTACCAGTGTTTAGTTCAAACACCCTTTGGATTATCTGTCCTCGCCTGCACAGGAAGACAGGCACTGAAATAGTATTGATTCAAGAGAAAAGCCGTAACTAGCAGCATCTGCAGCAGCAAGCAAAACTATTCCAGAGACGTCTACCCTCACAGAGCTCACATACATAACACAGTGTTATTTAAAAAGGCACAATGGCCACATCCCATGATTTTCAACGATAGTCATTATCAAGTCGTCACCTATACAAAAATATACACCTCTTTACAGTGTATAGGCTCATTAAGAGAAATAACAAGATTCCACAGTAAAACTACCATTGTCGACTTGTCTTTCAACATCAACAGAAGAATTCCTCCCTTGCTTTGCCAAGTATTTTGTGCCCAACAATACCTCACAATACTTGACATTAGCAGGGACTCCATTGCAAATAAAACAGATTCTCTCTGTACTACACAGTACGGCCCCCACTAGTTCATTTCCACCCTGGCTTCTTGATGCGTCGAGGGACCTTGGGACGGTTCCATTCGGAGCCATTTTGTCTCAGTCGAGCAGGAAAGGCACTTGGTTTGGGCTGCTGCTCCCCCTTGTCGGCAGCTCCCAGGCACTGCAGGCCTGGTCCTCACCAGCACAGGACAGAGCAACAGAACACCAGTATGTGTCCACTCGTAAGGCAATGCTCCTCTGTGCAGCACTCATCCACCACCCCTCGTTGGCTCTCAGGCAGGGGCCGTGTCCGGTGTGGCTGGATGTGGCACTGGCAGTATGTGTGGCTCAGGTGGGTCGGGATCTGTAAGGGGGGTTTCTGAGGGTGTGGGGGGTTCTGAGGGCAACACTGTCTGTGGAGGCGGGTCTGGCAGTGTGGATGAGGGTGATGTAGGCAGTACTGGTTGGACTGGTAATGATGTGGATGATACTGGCACTACTGGTAATGTGGTTGGCACTGACTGTGGGGGTGTTGTTGTGTTTGACAGTGACTGTATGGGTGTGGAGTCTGATACGGTCACTGACTGTATGGGTGCTGTGGATGGAATTGTGTTTGACACCTTCTCAGGCTGTGAGGGTACTGTGTTTGACGGTGTGGGTTCCTCTGGCTGAGACGTGTGTGTCTGCAGCAGCTCTGTGGCCTTGGGCCCGGGGTGTGTGTAGGGAGTCCGTATCCAGGCGAGCTGCTCTGAGCTGGAGTAGTAGGGAAGGAATGACCTCTCGTGGGCACAGGTGCGCATGGCCAGGTAGGTGTGGCGCAGCAGGTGTGGGAAGCGGGAAGTGAAGTAGGAGACAAAGTCATCAGGGATGGAGCCCAGAGTCTCCTGGACCTCTGCTGGTAACTCCCTGTAATGGTGCTTCTATAGGAGGGACAAAAGAAGAAGGATTCATATAAACTGACATCTAATCAGGTAAACACACATCATTTAGCTGAAAAGACACCCATACCTTGTTTCTCATGGCACGGAGAAGATCTCTGACAGACCCTCCTTTATACGACCGGAATTTGCGTAGGTCTGCCAAGAGAAAATACATGCAATGAGTAATCCACACAGTACATTCTAATAATTTATCCTAAAATGTAGAATTTATCCTAAAAGTCTCATAATACAGCAAGATTGAAATACCTCACAATGTCCTGGTTTAAAGTTAGATATCCTATAAATATAGTCTACCCGTCAGGAAATCTTCAGCCGACTAGTTCTCCACAAGGCATGAAAACATAACAAGCTAAATAGACAAATGACTGACATGCAAATTAAAAACTCATGAATGCAACAGTCACAGCGAACCTTCTCTTACCATTTCTTTCATATACAGTAAGTAGCATATTAAGATTAGAACAACCCTATGAAACAGCCCTATAAAGATGAAGACTCAACAGGAAGCAAAGCAGCCTTTCAGGTTGAGAAGAGCTCAGCTAAATGCTGCAGTCTGGATTGACAGGAAATGCAAACCACATCCACCGTCACTGCATTTTATAATCACTGCACTTGAGAAACATTAACCCTAACTGGGCAACTAATAATCAGGTTCAGTACAAAACTGTAGTAGGTCATATCATTTCTTAACTCATGAAATATATACCCTTTAATTTATTAAAGGCACTAGCATAGTAGTAGGGTTAAAACTGAACTCGGACCAGTCTCTTTACCAGTCTACACTCATGATGTGGACAAAGTCTTGTAAAACAGGTATGTGGTTGTAGCTACAACTGATCTCAGGCCAGTCTCTCACCAGTCTGTAGAGGCACTGTGATGTGCTCCCTCCAGTCCAGTTTCACCACGGCCCGCCCCCCTCGCTCCAACTGCCTTACGATTGGTCCGTCCAGCGGCTCCTTCTCTATCCTGTCACTCAAGTCCTACAGGGGAAACAAGATGAAATATGGGTTTTTATTTAAACAAAGAAAATGTCGTTATTGGAAAATGTTCCGTTCACAGTTGCATCTCGTGCTATACTGATTTATGTGGAACAGTTTTAATAGAAAAGTATTGATTTGATTGTGACCTGGAAGAACTGCAGTTGTTTCTCCAGGCTCCAGAAGAAGGGGTGTTTGAGCACGCTCTCAGCAGAAGGCCTCCTCTGGGGCTCCATGCTCAGCATCTGTTCTATCAGGTCTGCGGCCACGATGTCCTCTGGGAAAGACAAGACCAAATACTCAGTCACTATGGGGCGGTGTTGTGGCAGAATTGGGGTGAGCTATTGTCACTTCTCAAGGGTTATGTTATTGTTCTGTGTTGGACTGTGATGTTATGCATTTCATAACTCCTGTTATATCTGCACCCTAAAACAAGGCCATTGTGTTCTGGAACTGTTGCTTGTATAAAATAACTTGTAACAATATGATTGTATTATTACCTTCCACTGTAAAAGGGACATGTAGCCATTTACTCTTGGAGCTCCTTCCCTGACTGCGATCAGAGAGGGATCTACCTAGCAGCTTCTCGTCTGCATTAAAGATTCACTATTATAAATTAGTCTCTGCCTAATCTTTGGATCAAATTTTCCACAACAGCGGTCTCTGATGTGAAACAACTGATTGTCAATGTTTGGGTTTGCATTAAACAAAATTGCAATAACATCAGGACCCCGTCTGTCTATAATAACTCTAATAATGCCTTTACCAAAATTGTCCAATGTAAACTTATTGCCCTCTTCTTTGTACTTTCAAAGGCTGAACTGATGCTCACCAGCAAGAAACTACTGTTTCTTAGACAGTCAACATCCTGGTTTAAATCAAATTACTTCAAAACCAATCCTACACCAACTTCCCCTCACCGCCTTCCTGTGGGTCTGAGAACAGGAAGTGATGTCCTCACCATGTTTGTCAGGCTGTAGCTGGTCCAGGCTGTAGGCTCCCAGCAGTATGTTGGCTTGCCTCTGCAGGGACTTGCCAAAGGGATGACATCCCCAGGACACCACATAGTAGAACACACAGCCTGCAGAGAATATGTCCACCGTGCACGTCTACAGAGGAAGAGAGAGAGAGGTTAGGAGTTCAATAATGGCGTTCTGTTGATGGTTAGCAATCAATGTCTTTGATAAAGTCAAGATAAGTATATGACAGTGAACTGCATTCACACCAATTGAAATTAGTTTCAGACAGCGACAGTCACACAGGCTTTTGTTTCATGACAGCTGCTATCTGTAAAATCAGGACCAGTCATGTCTCCAGTAGAGAGAGGGACCACTCACAGGGTTGTCCTTGCAGTCCTCACTGAGGACCTCTGGGGCGATCCACCCCTCGGTGCCGGGCACCCCGGACCTCCTGCTGAAGCTGTGTCGGCCCACCGCCAGCTTCTTACACAGGCCAAAGTCGGAGATCATGGCCCGCGCCCGACCGTGGGCGTTGGGCATGGACACCAGGATGTTGTGGGGCTTCAGGTCTCTGTGCACTGGGGACGGGAAGAGTGGAGAAGATCAGATCAGGCTGGAAGAATAACCTGTAACCTAGGAGATCTTAGATGTTTACTGTACCTAGTCCAGCTGCAGTAGTCTTGTGAATCTTATTGAAAATATTACTGTATGGTAAGAACCTTTCTGTTCTTCATGAAAACCTATATTAAAACCTAGTGGGAGGTGCACATCTTGTGATTATTACCTATATTGAGGGAGTGCAGGTGTGCCAGTCCTGACATGGTCTGCTGCAGCAGCATCACAGGCTCCAGTCCATGCCGATCAAAATCCTGTCTCTCCACATACTGAAAGAGGAAACACAAAGAGTCCGCATCCAGTGAGTGAGTAAAAGTAACAAGAAGCAAGTTTAAGAGGATTAATTAATTAATGAGAGCGTAAGCTGAAAGGTCAGGAAGAGAGAGGGTGTTGTAGGGCTTAAGACAACTTTGGAGGGCCAGAAACATTTGGCTTGTGGGCCGCATTTGGCTCGTGGGCCGGGTGTTGCAGACCCCTTGGTTTGGTGGTCAGTGAGGCTGCAGTACCTCTTGCAGTGAGGCGGCACACAGCTCTATGGCGATGTACTGGAACTGGCGGTCCCTCTCTGTGCAGAAGTAACGGATGACGTTGGGGTGCTCGTCCGACTCGCGCAGCAGGTCCACCTCACGGTCAGCAAAGCTGAAGCATTCTGGGAGGATCCTCTTGACTGCCACGGCACGGTTGTCAAACTGACCCCTGGTGGACAGAGCAAGGGAAGGTTAGTAGAACATTCCTAAACAGACACTTTACAAAGAAAGGTTGAGTTCTTGTCTGTATGTTTGTAAAACTGAACATTTATCAAAATAAATGAAAAACGAAGGTTGTCCCAATTCTCTACCCACTTGCACAGAAATAATGGGGATGCGGCCAAAGACTCTCAAGAGAGTCTATATGACGAGTAGAGATGATTGAACGACTGAGCAGCCTCAAAAAGACACTTGACTTTCATTTCACTTTGTTACAAAATGTAGATACATTAGCCTGGGTTGAGACTTACTTATACACAATGGTTCCCTCTGCACCGTGTCCCAAAACATTTTTGGGCCGGAATGTTATCTTTCCAACTCTGACCATGTTGGAGTCCTCATCTGATGAACCACAAAAAAAAGCACATCAGATATTGGAATCAGAAAAGTATCTTACTCTCATTTTCAAAACAATTGCCAGGCATCAAGAAACAGAGCAGTGCTAGACCTGTTGTAAGTGAGTGTGTACAGTATGTGTGAGTAATTGTGTGCATCAATGCATGTTATCTTTATCAATGTGTGTATCCACTTGTGTCCTCCATACCTCCGTCCTCGGGCTCATTGGCAGAGCTGCCCAGCTCAGGCACAGACAGGTTGGAGTGGTTGGATGCATGGGGGGTGATGTTGGGGCTGCTGTGGTCTGAGTCAGCGTCCGGGGCCAGCAGGGGCAGGTCAGTCCCCGGGGGAGAGAACGGCTGTCTCCTGAGGAGATCCAGCCGCTCATCCAACTGCCTCTGGAACTGTTCATGCTGCAGCTGCTGCTGTTTGTGAACACTCTGGGAAGTACATGTATAAGTGAGCTATAGTGTTCATGTCAGGTTTGTGTTATATCCATAACTCAGCATTTCAACTAAACTGTGGCCTTACTTCCTACATTTAACACAGAGCCTACCATCATACTGGAACTAAACTGTGGCTTCCTACATTTAACACAGAGCCTACCATCATACAGGAACTAAACTGTGGCTTCCTACATTTAACACAGAGCCTACCATCATACAGGAACTAAACTGTGGCTTTACTTCCTAAATTTAACACAGAGCCTACCATCATACTGGAACTAAACTGTGGCTTTACTTCCTACATTTAACACAGAGCCTACCATCATACTGGAACTAAACTGTGGCTTTACTTCCTACATTTAACACAGAGCCTACCATCATACAGGAACTAAACTGTGGCTTTACTTCATACATTTTCGTCACTCATGTTCAGCTTGTTGACTGACAATCTGTACAGCCAGGTAGTAACAGCCACAGCCATACACCAGATCACCACTAGGTGTCAGTGCTCCCTCACCTTGGGGTAGATGATGATGAAGGCTACCCAGCCAGTCAGGAGGAAGGTGCTGAAAATGATGGTGGCCATGTCTTTAAGCATGGAGTCCACAGGGGCCTCCACCCTCACCGGTGTGGTCTGCCCACGCTGCTCCTGGATGGAGGTGACCGCCGGGGGGCTGGGGCCCACAGTGGGGCCTTCTCCCATGTCACTCTCATTCACCTTCTAGGGGAGGACGAGGGAGAAGATATTTTTTATACCCCAACAAAATCAAAGGAGAGGTCAGTTGGCATGCTGAAGGACTGAAACACACACCTCCTCTAGGGTCTTCTCTGTGGTGGTGGGGATGACATTGCCCTGCTGGCGTGGGATACTGTCAGGGAACTTCTCCAGGATCTTGTTATGGGCATCAGGAGGCGTCTCATGATGACCTGGGAGAGAAACGCATCCAACCAGCATCAGCATCATCACTATGATGACATTACAGTGTGTGTAATAACATCTATATAACATCAATAACACATTCTTAAATCCTTGAATCATCATCATGCTGATATCACTCTCAAAACCAACGTTCATCCTTATTCTACTGCCACAACTGCATGGACTTGGACAATGCTTGTGTTCCACATCTGAGAACTGACTGAGCATCCAGTAGAGGGCACTATAATAACACAAGGTAGACACTGGGGGGGGGGGGGGGGATGCATGAGTGAGGTGTTTTCTACCTATGAGGAGCAGGTGGTTCCTCATGAAGTTGATGTGGTTGCGTTCCCTCAGGGCAGAGTTGAATTTGACGCTGGTCCTGGGGGTGATCACACACTCCTCCTCCATTGTTACCTCCTGGCTGTTAGGACCCTCCAGCATGGGGAAGGTGCTGCCGCGGGGCTACAGGAGACACACAAACCACTAGATTATTATGGATCCTTTATTTAACTAGGGAAGTCACCTAGTCATTAACATCCTTTTCAAGTACTAAGTAGTTCAATGTTAATATACACTACCTGGACAAAAATATGTGGACACCTGCTCATCGAACATCTCATTCCAAAATGATGGGCATTAATATGGAGTTGGCCCCCTTTGCGGCCTCCATTCTTCTAGGAAGGCTTTCCACTAGGTGTCGGAACATTGCTGCAGGGACTTGTTTCCATTCAGCCAAAAGAGCATTATGCACTGATGTTGGGCGATTAGGCACTGATGCTCACAGTCTGCGTTCCAATTCATCCTAAAGGTGTTCGATGGGGTTGAGGTCAGGGCTTTGTGCAGCCCAGTTAAGTTTTTCCACACTGATCTCAACAAATCATTTCTGTATGGACCTCTTTGTGCACAGGGACATTGTCATGCTGAAACAGGAAAGGGCCTTCCCCCAAATTATTGCCACAAAGTTGGAAGCACAGAATCGTTTAGATTGTCATTGTATGATGTAGCGTTAAGATTGACCTTCACTGGAACTAAGGGGAACCTAGAAAAACAGCCCCAAACAATTATTCCTCCACCAAATGTTACAGTTGGCACTATGCAGTCGGGCAGGTAGCGTTCTCCTGGCATCCACCAAACCCAGATTCATCTGTTGTACTGCCAGATGGTGAATCGTGATTCATCTCTCCAAAGAATGGGTTTCCACTGCTCCAGAGTCCAATGACGAAGAGATTTCCACCACTCCAGCTGACACCTGGCATTGCGCATGGTGACCTTAGGCTTGTGTGCAGCTGCTCGGCCATTTCATGGAGCTCCTGACGAACAGTTCTTGTGCTGATGTTTCCAGAGGCAGTTTGGAACTCGGTAGTGAGCGTTGCAACCGAGGACAAGCGATTTTTATGCGCTACACGCTTCAGCACTCAAATAGCCCGAATCCACTCATTTGAAGGGGTGGCCACATACTTAGTGTAGTTTAATGTTGTTAAATGTTGATATAAATGAATACATCCTTTACTACTTGGAAGGAAACTGAAATAAGTGGGATGTCAAGATCAAATGGATTACGTCAAATTAATCTCAACATCTTATTGTAAATAGATAGAAATAAGGGGTCTTGCTGATACTATCCCATGTTCCTCTGTGCTGCAGGGACCCAGGCCTGAGGGGATTGTGACCTGGGTTGTGGTCAGGTAAACAACCAAACCAACACTAGTGCAGGGTCCCTGTGACTCTTAACTCACATCTTTGATCTTGGGCTAAGAGATCAGCTCCCAGAAGCTTCCAGTTGTTTGGTGATGTTCTAGATTCTAGACGGAATGTCACATTTTGTTCTGACACAGAAGAGCCTAGTGCCACTCACCACGACCGTGACCCCATCATGCACCAGGGAGGGCGATGCGTACAGGCTGGTGGAGTACTTGCCTACGTAGAGTGTGGCCCTGTGAAAACAGAACAGGATAGTCTTAATGTTAGCTTTAAACAAGGAAGAGAAGCCTAATAGTATACCTCAACCAGGACATTTAGAATAGGGAGATTCTCTATTATATTGTAGACAGCTTTGACTTGAGTCAGAAAACTGCACTATTGGTTACAAACAGACAATTTCACACACACACTACAAGATCACCCACTGAAACTCTTATTTCTCCTTTCTTCTGAAAGCTGGTGTAAATAGAAGTACAGAACTGTATTGTGAAACCACGACTGAAAGAGTCCATCTGTGTTGGTTAGATGTATCACTTTATGAACAAATGATGCACATCTCTACAAGTCCTGACTACACCACTGGCTCGTGCAATCATCAAACATAGATATAAAGAGATCTTCAATACAGCCCATCAATGATTCAGAGCCCTGGAATGCATGTCAAAGCTCTAACACGACAGGTAGAGATGGGGCCAACCCCTGTTCTCAGGATGGGGAGATCAACCGTAACACGTGCTGCTTGCAAAATCAACTTACTCAACCCATCTTAAATTACTTGTGAGACTTCAAGAGTTTAGCTAAAGCATTTTCAAAGGGGCCCCTGTTAACAAAAGAAATGTCTTGAAGGAAAACAGAGATTCGGAGTAAATTATTTAATTAATCATAAAAGAGAGAAGGAAGTGGCTAAATAAGCGTGATAAATTAATTCAACAGAAGTCAAAGGAGAATGGTCTCGGCAGAAATGCTGTTGCAAATGCTAAAGGGGAGAGGATATGCTTGGAGTCTTGCTGAGCATAGACTGGAGCTGATAGAAACCAATCAACATCGTTTATAGAAAAGGGTGGGGCTTCTATTCCTAACCCATCAGGACAGAATCCTCAACCCAGATATGCAAATATATACAGTACCAGTCAAAAGTTTGGAAACACCTGCTCATTCAAGGGGTTTTCTTTATTTGTTGCTATTTTCTACATTGCAGAATATATGTGTTTGCACATTCAATGCCCATGATTATGGGAAGATTTGCATGAAAGTTCAAACTAAAACAGTAGTGAGCTCTACACTTTAAAATACCCACCCCTGGGGAGATTTACTCTAGAAAAACAATGACATGAGGGTAAAATGGAGACTCTTCCCTGTCCAAAAGTGACAATGAAAAAGTTTCATCCCATTGTCTGTGTTTTTCTACGAAAGCATAAGCCACCTACAAAGTCATATCTTAAGTCAGGGTTTTGCGGCCTCCATAGCTGAGTACCTAATGGGAAGCCACTGTCGATCACAAGTCTACTTACATGAGCTTGTTCTTGGGCTTCTTCTCCTTGGGGAAGGGATACTTCCACTGCGTGATGCGGCCCACCTCGCCTGACATGAAGGTGAGGTAGCGCAGCGTTTCCACAGCGACGTTGGTGAGCGGCACCTTGCGCAGGCCCTCACGCTGCCATATGTACATGGCCACCACGGGGGAGTTGTAATTCTGGATCCACTGGACGTCACCCGACTCACTGTCCACTGTCACCACCAGCCCGTCACCATTGGAGACAAAGTGGGCCATCTCTATAAGGGGAGGGGGAGAGGGGGGTTACGTAAACTGGGTGTATGTATTGCATCATTGCAACTATGTGAAAGATGACGTGAGGTGGATAATACACATATAGAAAGAGAGGTAGAGGGGGAAAGAGAAACGTGAGGAGAGAGAGGATATTTAATATTAGTTTCCTTGATATTGGATGATGTTCAATAGTAATATGTTGTGAGGATAATGACAGTAGAAAATCATCTCCCTGGATCTATGTAGCATGAGATATGCTTTCAACCAGAGAGCAGGGCCGGGACGATATCAGTAACACAATACACGTTAGTATCATGGCAAGAAAACAAAAACATGAAGCGGATTTAACTTCTTTAGAGAAACAGCCCTGATGTTGGAAACAAAAATCATTGTTGTCATCCAGAATCAGAGGTATTTATTTTCCAAGCTGTAGCACACAATATGTTACATCCTGCAGGTTCTTACAGGACCAAAGAGTTACATCTGCTTACTGTTTTCATTTTTGCCATGGAAAATATGTTGTGATACTGGCATCATCACAGCCCTACCAGACAGCATATCGCAAACAACTCAGTCTCTCACATACATAGCCTACATTCACTGTCGCTATGGAGAGATATAAAAGCATGTCTTACTGTATTTGGTGTCGTCGTCAGGCACCGTGGAGGCGTAGTCGAAGTAGGTGGCATTCCAGCGGAGCTCTCTACTCTTGGTGTCGTACATGGTGATAGTGTACTCTGGGGAAGGGACAACATCATATACTGTAGCCTAGAACATGTAGGATATGCCAGAGTAGTGAAACTAAACTCAGCAGGACTCAAACCATGGTGATATTGTGTTTTGGGAAGAAATGGTGAGAGCGCTCATTACAACTATACAGCCATGCTAGCTATGGTGACAACAGTGGCCAACTTAGAAAAACATGACAGAAGTCCAAATTTATGTTCCCCTGACAGAGGTATCCCACGTCTCAAAGCATTTATAGGCTACTTCTTGGACTGCGGCCCTGGCATCCTGACCTTTACAAACACCATAAATATCTACAACAAGCCACACACAAGTCATCTAAAGTGACATCAAAATTAAGCGGATGCCATAGGACACAGGGTATGACAGATCACCGCAGTAATAACTGGGAGTACAAATGGGCATGGAAGTAGCGTAGCATTTCCAAGGCAGGAAAGTTGCCCCTAATTGCTGATCTTGGGTCAGATTCACATTTTCCCCTCTAATGGTTAAGGTTAGGATTGGGGGAGGGGAGCTGATCCAAGGTCTGTAAAGGGGATGTGAATGAGGATGTGGAAAATTAAACCCAGTACAACAAGATCCTGGTTAAAATGTCAGAGGGAGAGAAATTTCACTTGCTTTGGCAATGTAAACATATGTTTCCCATGCCAAAAAAGCCCCTTAAATTGAAAAGAGGCTTTGCGTCGACGCCAGACTTTTACATAAGTGCCATTAGCAGAGAGGGTTGAGGCGTCTGCATTCTTCCCAGCTGAAACAGTTCGGAAGAGTTTGTGCATATATTATGATGACATTTAGTGATGTTTTTGTTTGTTTTGGACTTCAGTGAGGGTTTTTGAGTGTTCGGGCACACACATTTCTGTCTGGACGCAAGACGAAGTCGGTAGCCGAAGTCTTCGCCCCTTCCTCTGAGATTGGTCAACAGTAGGGATTCTTCAATAAAGTCTGTTGTCATTCGACGAGAGACGACTCATTTTCATGCACATTGTTTCATTGAGAAATAATGCACCAAACAGCTTAGTTAGATTCAAAATTGTGCAACAAAGATCTCCTCGGGAAAAAAAAACTTTTAACCTGTTATGGCTGAAAGAGCAGCATTGAGTAACCTGGAAAGAGGTGGCCATTTCAAACGGCCTCGTTCTCAATTCTTGCTCGTACAATATGCATATTATTATTAGTATTGGATAGAAAACACTCTAGTTTCTAAAAACGTTTGAATTGTGTCTCTAAGTGAAACAGAACTCTTTTTACAGCTCATTTCCTATCCGGAAGTGAGATTTCCAAAAAGCGAAGTGTCTCTTCAAGAGCTTGTCTATAAAAGGTCATGTCACTTAGGACTGTAGAAACACGTCATACACCTTCCTCTGGGTGTCATGCGGAAGTGAGAGCAGAAATCAGTTGATTATCTCTTTCAGAGAATGCATACACCCTCTTGGAGTGAGAGGACCGTCATAATTTTTTTTTTCTGAGGCGTGAATTTGGACCACGACTCTCCACCTGGAAAACGGTCGTTATAGATGAATATGACCCCTGGCTTCGATTTTTTTTGATAGATGTCACAATATCATCCTAAAGTATGTTTTTTCAATATAGTTTAATTATATTATTGAAATTTATTCGTGACTTTATACGTGATGCGTTTGAAGACGAAGGAGAGGTTAGCGCAGTAAGGCCAGTGTGCTTGCTAATTCAAGAGGGAAATAGTTATTCTGGATCCAAATAAAGACGGTTCTGAACAAAAGACCCCTTGTACAACATTCTGAATGAAGATCAACAAAGATAAGGACCCAATTTGGGATGCTATTTCATATATATCTGTCGAACTGTGCTATGCTACCGTTTGCTTTGTTGTGATGTTAGCTATTGTAGTAAGCTAATATGACGATATATTGTGTTTTCGCTGTAAAACACTTAAAAAAAACGGAAATATTGGCTGTATTCACAAGATCTTAGTCTTTCATTAGCTATCCACCATATATTTTTCTGAAATGTTTTATGATGAGTAATTGGGTAGTTGACGTTGGTGTCTGTAATTACTATGGCTGCTTCAGTTCTATTTCTGACTGTAGCTATGCTGGTAGCTATGATGGTAGCAGTAATGTAAAACTGATTTATAGCTCAAATATGCACATTTTTCGAACAAAACATAGATTTATTGTGTAACATGTTATAGGACTGTCATCTGAGGGAGTTTTTTCTAGGTTATTTAGGTTGGTTCTAGGTTGGTTCTAGGTTAGTTAGGTTAGCTTTGTGCATGCTACTTGCATGCTACCGTTGCTGTGAAAAATGTCTGTCTGTCTTTTGTATTTGGTGGTGAACTAACATAAATATATGTGGTGTTTTCGCTGTAAAACACTTCAAAAATCGGAAATATTGGCTCTATTCACAAGATCTTTCTCTTTCATTAGCTATCCACCATATATTGTTCTGAAATGTTTTATGATGTGTAATTAGTAGTTGACGTTGGTGTCTGTATTTTCTCTGGCTACTCCCGTGCGATTTCTGACTGTAGCTATGATGGTAGCAGTAATGTAAAACTGATTTATAGCTAAAATATGCACATTTTTTGAACAAAACATAGATTTATTGTGTAACATGTTATAGGACTGTCATCTGAGGTAGTTTTTTCTAGGTTATTTAGGTTGGTTCTAGGTTAGTTAGGTTGGCTTGTGGATGCTACTTGCATCCTACTTGTGCTGTGAAAAATGTCTGTCCTCTTTTTTATTTGGTGGTGAGCTAACATAAATATATGTGGTGTTTTCTCTGTAAAACATTTAAAAAATCTGACATGTTGGCTGGATTGACAAGATGTTTATCTTTCAAATGCTGTATTGGACTTGTTAATGTGTGAAAGTTAAATATTTTAAAAAAAATAGATTTTGAATTTCGCGCCCTGCACTTGAGCTGGATGTTGTCATAGGTGTACCGGCGTCGGGCTTGCAGCCATAACAAGTTAAATGAATGACAGATTCCTTGAGTTAGATTAATTCTGACTATTTTGAGGAAGTGTATACTGACTACGGTGTCTCAAAATGGACAAATAGAACTACAGCTGCGTTTTTCTCGTTTTTCAAGCGAATGTC
This sequence comes from Salvelinus alpinus, assembly GCF_045679555.1. Lineage (NCBI taxonomy): Eukaryota > Metazoa > Chordata > Actinopteri > Salmoniformes > Salmonidae > Salvelinus > Salvelinus alpinus. Next base: position 30,585,271 of record NC_092086.1, read on the forward strand.
TTTTAAGGGAGTATGTGAGCACACACGTTCGGTTCGCCTAGCTGACTTCGGCTAGCTGAACTGAAGCATGCTGACGCCTTTAGACAGTACAAACAAATTAGCTGGGATAGGCTGGAGAGAAGATACCTATGGAGATTAAGTAAGTAGATTTGGGGCTGTGGGGGAAGGATAGGTAGGGCTGACCAGGTGAAGCCAGGAAGAGGCAGGGATGTAGAGGGGACAGGGGTTGGGGGAAAACGGGTCTATTCATAGAAACGAATAGACAGAACACATCTCTATGAGCCTGGGCCTAACTGAACCTCATAGGTATTGCCCAGTGGCTTAAGGGAGAGAAGTAAATAATGAATATCCCATGGAGATGTTTAGACCCCAAGCCAGCCAGATGGGTGTGGTCTACAGGTGCCTACCGGTACGTCCCAGGTAGAGCAGGGAGGAGGAGGGACACAGCATCTCAGCAAAGGAGGAAGTGAGGGTCTGCTGCTTCTCCCCTGTCAACAGGTCCACCACGTACCACAGGTCCTGCTTCTTCCCTGTGCACACACACAAAGTGATACAAAAACAGACATAAGGACATCATGAGGACACAAACACATGGACACAATAGGGCTGAGTGATATATATTGAATTCATTTGTTTTTATGGCCACTTCTTGTGTCTTTTTGGTCTCATCTCCTTTTCATGCTCAGTTTCTGTCGCACGTGGCATTGCGTACCACTAGGAGAATTTTTGCCAAAGCCTATTATTCAAGCTGTCTAGTCTGTGTTTCAATAAATATGCAATATGCATAAAAACACAAATATATACGGAATTGGCAACTCATTCTCATTCTAGGTAGGCCACTTGATTTCAACATCTGGCTAGCACGCTGGCTAGCACGCTGGCTAGCACGCTGGCTAGCACGCTGGCTAGCACGCTGGCTAGCACGCTGGCTAGCATGCTGTTCAAACAGTTGGAGACGGACAGAAGGGTGTGTTCATAACAATTCAACTGTTCTATCTTGTTAACTACCAAATAGATCCAAGTTGGTTAAACTTGAAATCTAAAGATTAGCTGGCTACTCACGAGCACGTGGGCTTGTAATTGAGAGATTGTGTATGAGACCCGTGTTAATGTTCTATAATGCCTGCTACAAGAAGTGAAAAATTATTAGAGAATGTGCATTATGCATGGTTCTTTTTAGGCCACATTGCCCAGCCCTAGGAAACACAGAGCAGTCAGCCTAATAACATTGTAAAAACCTACTTGTCTCAGGTCTGAAAGCAGAGCCATACATGCAGTTGAACCACATTCAATCTGAGTTGTTTATTATCCTTATTATACTTGAGTGAATGGGAGGGACAGAGGGCGGGCAACCTCAGTTAAGTAAAGGTGGGCTAGACAAGCACCCAGCATTCTCCCAGAGGGTAATGGGTGTAACCTACCTATAGTCTTATTAAAAACACCCCATGCCCTGGTAGTGCATTGTCTCCCTATTGTGTTGGTGAAGGGAGTGACACTAATCGTTATTCTGGCTGAACTGTAATAACTAGCCCGATGGATTACGAAACAGTGTCCCATCTGCAGTGCTGGTGGCCCCACCCGTGAGTAGGATGTTGTTGGCTGAGCTGCTCCTCAAACTGACTCTGGAGGACGGCTTTAGACTGAAGATTACGGTTGTTTGTCTAGCACAATGTGAGGTGAAAATTGCCATTGGCCAACAGGTTTGACAATTAACACAGAATATTCTCCCTTTGTGCCTGCAGTGGCTTCAGTGAATGGGTGTGAAAACTTCTACAGGACTGAGAAGAACCGTGGCATCCATTTTCTCCGCTGAACAATGGCACGGTAGATAGGTTAGATTACGGTCACGCCTTCGTACCGCAGCATATTCAAAGGAGCAGGGGTTATGATGACCGTGAGGTGAAAGGAATGTAAATGTAGTATAACGTCTTCTAGTTCTAACAAGATTATATTCATTCATTCGAGGTCAGCCTGATCGGGACTTGAACGGTAGTCCCGCTTGGTAGAGTAGATAACCATGACAACGTAGTCCAAACTGTTCCTGGTCTGTTCTAAATGTATACATGTCATGTCAGTGTGTGTGTCGTCATATACTCCAGGTCTGAGAACTGGAAGACTTACCCATGTAGATGATCCCGTCAGAGCTGCGGCAGGGCGACGCCTGGACCAGCTCAGGTATGGTGAAAGGCAGTTTCTGTGGAAAACAGGGAAATGTCCATTGGCCCACTCATAAGCATGTTTACTGTGAGTGTATCAATATCAAGGGGTCAATGTTGAGTAATGCCATTTCATCACAAACCACATACTCGTGATCTCACACAGACTCTGCTACTACAACCACGCCAAACAGAAACATGATGTGCGCGCACACACACACACACACATACCTATGTGCACTACATGTTTTGCGTGACTTGCTTATCACCTGTGGTTGGCAGATATGCAGTGGCCTTCTAGAGAAAGAGGAAACTGTCAGTTCCTCTCTAGTGAGGGGGGAACCTGTTAGTCTAATAAGGGGGTTCAGTGGTTCCTCTAGTGATGGGTGACCCTGTTAGTCTAATAAGGGGGTTCAGTGGTTCCTCTCGTGAGGGGTGACCCTGTTAGTATAATAAGGGGGTTCAGTGGTTCCTCTAGTGATGGGTGACCCTGTTAGTATAATAAGGGGGTTCAGTGGTTCCTCTAGTGATGGGTGACCCTGTTAGTATAATAAGGGGGTTCAGTGGTTCCTCTAGTGATGGGTGACCCTGTTAGTATAATAAGGGGGTTCAGTGGTTCCTCTTACAGTCAGTCCCTCATTGTTCTTCCCTCCTAGAGAGTACAGGCTGCCATCGTTAGGGTCAGGCAGAAAAGCTGGCCTAAGGCGAGAGAGAGAGATGGGGTAGAGAATGTTAACACTCCGACAGATCATACATAATTCAAGGTGAAGTGTGTTATGACACCTGTGCACTATAGGCCTAAATAAAGTTGGATTAGATTTTTGGATAGGGCTTACACATTGTCAGATCAGTCATCAATGAACCCTGTTGTATTTTGAATAGATTACAATCTTATTGCTCAAGCAAAAAAGGACAAAACACAGTTCTGCATGCTCAGCACATTGTGTTAAGCACACTGTTGCACTCAATACACTATGACATCCAAACTGACAGACTCGCACACACACACAAAAACTGACAAACACACACACTTCAGGATACTTACTCTGCCACATGCGTTGGAACCTGCAGAACAGGATCTGTCCACAAAAGAAAACGGAAGAAAATGTGCCTTTCAGTCATCAGCGCCATGAATAGTACACTACAAATGATGACAGTACCGGTTGATCAAGAATCAGCAGCATGTATACAGTACACAATATGAACCACTACACTGCTGTCTTTCCTGTTTGAATATAAACCCCATAGTTCTTCAGTCCATAAACGATTACTCCCAAACACAGAATTAACTCAGAAGGTTTACTGAAAACTTTAAGGTCAGGGACCTTTCACTCTCTGACCTTGAGAAAATAAAAATGAAGGATCCAGCTTTAATAACTCAAATATTTTGCTCCTAAATTAATATTTGTGTGCGCCTATATTTTTCAACTTACGCCACACATGCTCCTTGTAAAAATGGTCAGCATAGACCCCTGCAATGTTGGTCTCAGGTTAAGCGGCTCCTTAAACCACACTTGTCCTAACTGATAAGAGGCCAACGCCACTTATTTATCTAATGACAACAGTATAGCCTAAATAAACAGTGGCCAGTAGCCCACAGGGGACACATTAATACTCACTGTAAAGACCCAGGTCGTATTCTGAACTTCACAGCTAGAAATGTATTGTATAGAGCGGACATGATTCCCTATTCTACATGATAGAGAAGCAGGTCTGTTCTACATCATATATTACTATCTGAATGTCCTGTAATGTCACACCCCACTGAATGTGATACAGCACCCAGGCCACCCTGCCAAATGGGCACACACAGGGACCAGGGCGTGATGACATTACTACTAGACAAACGCACACAGTGGCAGTGGAGTCCACAAGGTCAGCCAGATGTAACCTCTGCTCTGACTGGCAGAGGTCTGTGCTGGGTGGTTTAGCTGGAACTGCGTTTACACAGGTAGCCCAATTGTGATTAAAAAATATATATATTTTTACTAATTGGTCTTTTGACCAGTCAGATCAGCTTTGAAAAAGGTCTGATGTGAAAAGATCAATTAGACCAATTAGTGGGGGGGAAATGGCTGTATTCCCAAGGAATATTCAGTAGGGAACAACACTCAGAACATCGTAGATGGAACAACAAAGCCCACCCATGGAAATACTAGGGTATACAAATGATTACGATCATGACCGGTGGTGATAATATCTTTTACGGACGACCATGCTGGAGATGTATATATTTTTTAGTAGAACGTTTTCTCCATTTGTAACAATAGAGAGCCGTGTTCTGACCTCAATGTTCTTTCCCTTCACTGAATATGCACTTCGCCTGATAGCGTAACTGTTTGTTGAGGACACACTGACTATTAATGTGTGTGTTGTCGTATGAAAGAGTATACTTGGCCGGTGTGTCATAAATGTCACTGGTAGGTGCAGCAGGGTCAAGACAGTGATGCGTCGTTTTATCCACGCATAGCATTTATCCTAGCAACATTCAAAGCCGCGCTGATTGGTCAGAGTTCAGTTGTTCCTGCGTTTTAAAAGAACAAACGCTACAGACAGAATCGCCACCAAAACATTGCCATCCATACTGTAACGACCCTGGGTTTATAAGCGCGGAAATCGACTCTGCCGCTTGAGCATGCTTTTGCGGCACAGTTGATAGCGTGCTGGATTTCGGACTAGAAGGTCGAGGGTTCGAGACCTGCTCCTTGCTGTTTCATTACAATACTTTGCATTTCCCGTGAATTTGGATATGTAGTTGCATTTAACTATGTAGCTTTTTAGTTAGTGACTGCAACCAGCCTGATTGACCAGATGGATAGCATTGACATCATGGATAGTTTAATTGTTTTTGGAGATAAGTAAACTGTGAATTATATCAAGTGTTATCGCTAGCTTACATCGCCGATTGGGCTGAAGCTGTCTAGTAGTGCGTTGACCACACTAGGAGTTCGAAGTGTTTACAAAATGACTATTGAGATACTTAGCTACATGACATTTGTGCTAGTAGGCAACTAAAAGAGATGCTAGCTCCATTCATTCACCATTACTGACAATAATGTAATGTTAGCCATCTACAGTCACTTGTTGCTCGCCTTCAGTTAAGCTCATTTCAAAACGAGGCCGCGAAACTGCGCATCTCCCGCGGTTCGTGGCATGGCAGGCACGAGCAAACTATGAACTCCCAGTTCGCGGGGATTCCTCTTTAGGGTTCTTCCGCTCATTACGTAATCAGTATCTCCGAACTCTGACCAATAAGCACGGCTTTGAATGTTGCTAGGTTACTTGTGGGCGTGGTTTTGACCCATAAAAAGGACACACCAGGGATGGGACTCAAGCCAACCCTGGGTTGGGTCCTACCTGCTGGGCCTGAGTGACAGGTTCCTACCTCCCTCCAGGCTCCTTCTGTGGGCATTAGTCAGTTAGGCCTCAAGGAAGACCTGCCTACCTCCTGGATGTGGGCTTTAGTTAGTTAGGCCTCAAGGGACGACAGCAGATGTTTGAGAAAGGTGACCTGGTGCTATCCCTGTCCATGTTCATATTAAAAGGGCATTTTGAGGAAACACAGGGCTCAGATGGGACCGATTCCATATTCTCATGTTTATTAATGATGTTATACGGTATCAGGTGTGACTCGCTGGTTTGACATGAAAGGTCAACCATTTGTGATCCACCGTTTCCCTGTTATTCAGCCCATCTGATACGGTTTCACCTTGAATCCGAAATTGTGTTTCAGTAACGTTACTAGCCTAGCAACATAACTTCTAGTAAATGGACCCTGCTTTAGTATGCTAATCATACCAATGCTCATTCTGACCATGTAACCTCAGACAGGATGTTTAGATATGAAAGTTTTTTTTTTTATTGTCATGTGCACAAACAAGTACAGTGAAACGCCTTTCTTGCAGGCTCTTTTCCAACAACGCAGTAATCATTATCAGTAGTACTATAAAATAAAGTAGAACAAAAACAAGAGAAATATAAATACAGCAGAGCAGTTCACCCCTGCCTATTATGGCTGACCACGATTAAAGGCTATATCTGTCCCACTCTCTCCAGGTTAATGATTACCAGGTTAGCATGCGTGAGCAAAGCGTTCACTGCATTTACTCATGCGCCGGGAGAGCAGAAAATACAGTGAAAACACCCACCATTATCTAAACCCAGAAATGCCTCAGAAATGCCATTTACACAGTGAAAAATAAATCTGTCAATACATCCCTTTATGAGAGGTAGGCCTGAGAATAACACAGCTACTGTAGTTTTTGATCGGCAGCCTACTCCCACGTTCACAGTGTTGATTTCTCTAACCATTCAGTACTTCAATAGCTGTAATTACAGTATTGGTACATGCAATGATACGCAGCTGAGGTAAAAAAGTAGGCCGACACGTGCATTCCTCCCCACTGCCTCGTACACTGTGTGATTAGTTCTCAAAATAATGTTTATGCTCTGAATCTGGTTTCCACCATTCAACAAAAGACGAAACACAGAGCTGGTCTTCACTTTCACAAACTAAAGGGGTCTCGGTTGTGATCCTTGTGGAACAACAATGGCACTTTGTTTCACAGGTGTAACTCAAACAGCACCTAAAGATTGAGAGAGACACAAACAAAGGCGCTAGTGAATTACTCAGGACTCTCTTCTTCCTTACCCTCTTTCAGCGTCCATTTGATAGAGCCTGATTTCTTGCTGACGGCGTGTAGGTTTCCATCCAGGGTGGACACAAAGAGCAGGCTTTCGGGGAGGGAGACGGTGCTGGCGTGGCAGAAACTCTGCAAGACAGAACACAAAATACTGTTAAAGCACATCTATAGGGGAACAGAAGATAGTCTTCTTTAGTGGTATTCAACATAAGCCAAGGGCCTAATCTTAGTATTCACCTCTTTCAAAAAGAGTTTAATCTACAGCCAATGCAAGTACATTCTGTCGACCAAAGAGCTCTGGCCATATCAGCCCTGATATGACAATGGCCTCTATGGCTAGACACTATAATAATGGAAACTATAGCCATATCAGAGCCAAGGCCACATGTGTGCCGTTGTATTGTGTACGTGATGAATAATGAACGGTTGCTACTAATTAAATTGTGGTATTATTGAACACGGATTCATAATCAGTTTGATCATACATAACTAACTATAAAATAGTCTACACTACATAGGAATACAGACAAAGTGCTGCCATAACAGAGAACCTCCTGCCGTTTATAAGGCCCCAGAGGAATGCCAATACTGAGAAGGACTGTTTCCCTCATTAACTGAATACATATCCTGAATACTACTACTAGACTGGGACATGGGGGGGGGGGGGGGGTGCAGGGATGCCAGAGGGTTAACTGCTGCCCCATATCGCCAAACATTACCCCCTCCCCAAACTGGCTGTGTAAAACACTTAGGAGCAGATGAGGGGGAGTTAAGGCTTCTGCAAGCTTCTGTTCGTCTGTGCTCGCATAGTCCCTAACAAGACCATCGCTTGAAAAATAAGAAAAGGATCAATAGTACTATCTGACCATCTTGAGACACCAAGTCAGAATTAATCTAAAAGATCATTTATGACAGATTTCTTGAGTTAGCGTCTTTTCCAAGGAGATCTTAGTCGCAATTTTGCACCTAATTAAGATAGATGTGTGGTGCACTATTTAGAGAGTTAATTGAAGAATCCTTACTGTTGACCAATCACAGACTTCTACTACAGACTTCAGCTTGCCTCTTTTCCCCCCATGTGCACAGCTGATGAACTGTTACAAACTGTTTCGGATGGGAAGCATGCAGACGCCTTTAGCCGAAAAGGAGGCTTTGTATGGAGGGTGTGACTGCATTGAGGAGCCTCTCGAGGCACGCAGAGACCAAATCAAGCTCTGTACCGCATCTCCGTGTGCCTCATTTCTAAAATATATATTTTTTACAATGCGGAGGGCTCTGTATAGGTCCGCGTTGACAGTAGGTTGGGGCGGTACATCATGTATAAAACAAACTCACTCCCTTGACAACTTCCTTCACAATAGCTCTGCTCCGCTAAGCACAATAAGCATGAAAGCTCTGAAGACTGGAGGCTGCTTTGCAGTAAATGCTGTATGGCCACTTCAGATGTCAGATTGACCATGCAGAGCCTTTAATTGAACACAGTTGTTTTAAAAAGGGAGTCTGTGATAAGTGGGGAGGAAGGCTAGGTAAGGGTCTGGGGGTCAGGACTGGGAGACTGAAGAGTGGGGAGGAAGGCTAGGTAAGGGTCTGGGGGTCAGGACTGGGAGACTGAAGAGTGGGGAGGAAGGCTAGGTAAGGGTCTGGGGGTCAGGACTGGGAGACTGAAGAGTGCAGCTAGTGCACAAAGGGTGTGAGGAGGAACACGTGCGCCAAGATTCAAGAACTTCTGCAAAAGAGCCACGCTGCTGTCTGCAGAGTCACCAATATCACTATTTTGGCCCCCGAGTGGCACAGCGGTCTTAGGCACTGCATCTCAGTGCAAGAGGCGTCATTACAGACCCTGGGTCAATGCTAGGCTGTATCACAACTGGCCGTGATTGGGAGCCCCATAGGGTGGCGCACAATTTGCCCAGTGTCGTCCTGGGTATGCAGTCATTGTAAATAAGTATTTGTTCTTAACTGACTTGCCTAGTTAAATAAAGGTTACATAAAAAAATTATTGGGCTGATAAAGCAAGCATGGTCGGCTTGCTTTACTGTGAAACTCAGGGAGAAATGCGTTTCTCAGTCACCGCACAGACGAAGAGTGGGCTGAGATGGACATGTGATTGTATTTCTCTCCAGTCCTTCTCATATCACTCTCTCTGTGAGAGGGCCACAAGCCCACATGGGCAGACTTTGACTGGGTTCAGTAGCACAACATGGACAGCAATTTTGGAGAGAGGGAATGAAACAACCAAAGAAAGAGAACTGTATGCAGGCGTAAGTGGGCGTATGCCGCGGCTGAATCACTGACCACACTTTAAGCTCTGACAGAGGCCCAGTCAAGCCAAGGGGGTGTTTCTTTCCTTGGAAGTCTCTGTGGTCAGTGAGTGCAAGGGATTTTTTTTTTTTTTTTAAACATCACACTGAAATGCGATCCGTAGTCTTCATTTTGATTTTGGCACAGGAAGAGGCCGGGTGGGGGTGTCTGTACTGTAGAGTGCTCTGGCTGCTCAAGGGTTTTGACTAGATGGGATACAGCTTTTGTAAGATTTTACCTTTCCCTAGCAAGTTAGGATAATTAACGTAGCAGGTTAAGGTTAGGAAGGGTTAGGGATAGCTAAAATACACCAAAAAATAAAAACATATTTTGACATTCATTTCACAAAAGCTATACATCTCTTATAGCCATGACCCAGCTAAAGGAGGCAGCTAGGGCCAGAGGGATTTTAATACCTTGCCTGACTTGTGTGTGTACCAACCTACTCCATTAACCCCATCCACACTCCTCCAGCCGAAAACAAAGTTAGGACAGTAGAACATAGAATTGAATGTCTTAATTCAATGGGATGAAACATCCCCTGCAAAGGGCCCTCTGGATAGTATAACTAGCCCCCGCTGTTTCTGTTAAAGGCAGATCACTGATCTATAATTACTCGAGGCCCTACCCAGCACTCAGACACTTACAAGGGAGAACTAGGCCTAAGTGCTGTTAGGCCAGACACCAATGTGCCCCCCCCCCACCACCACCCACCAGTGAGCTAGGGCCTGAGGAGCACATGGCATCCAGAACAAACAGAGTACACTTCAGTGAATCACCCCTGGCCTTCTATGAATCAGACAGCCTTGTTATCTTGTCTTCCTCCCAGCCGTCTACAGTCTACAAAATGGACCAGACCAAACACACTCGGCCTGCTGGAGCAACGAAAGAAAACCAAGGTTACTGTATGAAGCTAGGCCTATCTGATGAAATCAAAGCAATAATAACCTAACCACTTCACTTAGGTGCTGTTTGTTAGCTACAGCTCATTTATTTAGCAGTTTATCTTAAAATGTCTTTGGTAAAAAAAGGAACCGTGTGTGTTCCTGGGTTTGTTTGTTCAGTTAACCCTGCTGTAATCTTACAGTCTACACACCAGAGAGAGCTTGTGTCAATACTGGACACCTGTGGTTGTTCCCACTGGCTTATCACCTCATAAGAACTGTACCAGGAACAGTAAAACAATAACCATCAATGTCGATGTATTATTATTCATCCCCACAAACCTCCAGCCTGCTCTCAGTTTCAAAATCAACATCTCTGGAACATCTGTCGGACGGTTGAAGTTTGTGAGAAGCAACACTCTGTTCGAAACAACGTTTAACACCTTCAGGCCTAAAAGTACATCCTTGGGACATCTGTACGTGGTTGTTAGGCTATACGGTATGATTGATAGTATAGGGGAGGGGAGTTCAGTTCTATACTGGTCTGTATCTGGGAGCGGGAGTAGAGAGAAAGGGTCATTGGAGCAGGCCCCGTTTGGTTTACATGTCCTAATGCCTTTTACCAGGGAAAGCAGTCAGACATTGCGTAACACTGCTAGGGTTACATAATGTACCCGAACTTGGCGAAACAATTCTTGGCAGGTTCCGAGCTTTCACTCTGCCTCTGCAATGAGGCCATGTTCCATTAGAGAGACAGAATGAACATGCCTAAGACTTCTCGTGCAGTGGTATCAGGTACATGTGATTGGCAGGTTTCCCACCGTTAGTCAATAGGAATCAAAGCCTTCCAGGGAAGAGGGAACACAAAGGAGGGGAAAACAAGTAATTTTTCAGTGTAATGTAATGCTACTGATGCTTAGAGCTAAAGGTCTCACTGGTAGAGACAGGTGAGAAAGTGTATTATTTTTTTTACATTGCATCTAGACTTAGGTCTAAATGTGTTCAAATGTGATAAAGTAGGGGTGCATGCTAGCTCTCAACCACTACTGGAATCACTAAGTGAGGCACTAGCCTACAGAATTCATAGGCCTAATCAAAAAGAGAGTGAAAAACATTGACGCTAGATGCACCCTCCAGAAGGGACATGGAGAACAGAAACCGGACACAGTACAAGCTGCTTCAGAAATACTTAGTGGAACTGAATGTAGAAATGACCTTCCAACCCAAATCTGCAGGATCCCTGTTAACTGACCTACTATATCAGACTATACCATTGCCTTGAAGAGGTGTTATTGACAGCAACTTCGACAATTTGAACAAGGTAATTAATGCTTGACTCTATCAAGTGCTTTATCAACCTTGCCTCCATTAATTCACCTTCAATGGAACATTTCCAAAACAGTCCGAATGTTTCCTCCCATTTGTAGACTTGCTGTAGCGCTCACAGTTTGTGTGCAGGCATGAATTAAGACAGGAACTGATGACGCTCATTATCATTTCACTTCTGGTGACCACAGATCAAAATCTAAGAGGAAATGTTTTTTTGAAAAGGTGAAGAAATTAAACTGACATGATGTGCAAATGGCCATGCATGACCAGGTTATGTGTATTTTGTGTTGAACAGCCTGCGTGTCCCATCTTGAGCATCTTGACCTCATCACCACCTTGCATTAAATGTCACTGTGGTTTTATTTTAACTGTCTACTTGTTTTGCCCACATGCAATGCACACGTAGGCAGGTCGGATGGCCAGATATTAGTGTGTGCAGAGACTTAAAACATCAAGCATGTTTGTGTTGTGATTTTTCTGTGCATGGCCATTTGAGCTCCCTTCCACTCGTCAACATTCAGTGGCACTGTCTCTGCCGTGGCTGCACGTAGACCCTAATACAGCCGCACAAAGTGCCTGCACAGCCGGTTGGCCTTGTGATAAGATAGGACGCGCACACACAGTCAAACAGAGCATGCAGACTGAACTCTGTCTATACGCACATGGTAGCACGGCCTGCAAGTATAACTGGGACAATAAACCGAAAATTATCAACACCAACCAAACCGACCACTTATCATGGACATTTTGCTGATATCATTCATTACGATAAATAACCTATAGGGGCCTACTAGAGAAATGTGAAGTTTTAAATTAAATACGTTTTCTAATATGGGTGACTGTTGATGGGAAAACTGATAGCTACAACATTCAAAGTAGTATTATTAAGGGTAATAAATAAAAAATAAACTGGTGCACATTAATGTTAAACTTATAGTTCAACTTATTGTTATCATGACAATAGTCCATCTATCGTTATATGGATTTTTGCCCAGCTCTATCTACAAGTCTGACTGCAAGAGTGTGCGCACAACCAGAACAAGCATGCTGAATTAATGGGGCACTGAGTGTGTTAAACATCCCTGCACTGCTATTCATAAAGCTACATGTTGGATAGCTACATTTTGAAAGCACTATGACAATATTTTTCTTTTATGTTTTTTCCCAATTTAGAAAGAAACATTTAACACAGAGCAATGGGCTTGCTCCAGCAACCAGTGAGGTGGTGGAACTTCACCTGATTGGTCTTTACTGACAGACTCTTTACATGGGGGTCTAAAGTCTAACCGTATCAATTTAGCCAGGGTCCCTAGCCTGGCTCTAATGCCTTGGCTTCATCTTATGGCATGGTTAGATTAGCCAACTAGTGTGACTAAACGGCTAGGTTGTTGAATAAATGCTGTACAATACATTACCTGTAACATTACCCCTACTACAAAAACAGGAGACTAGCTAATACTACAGTAACGTTAGCTACTTCAAGCAATTTAACAGCATACAATATTGGCCTTAGCTTAGTTGGAATCGACACTAGTTAACTAGGCATAAAATATATAACTGGTTGTTAGCTAGCCAACCAGCCAAGTATACTAGCTAACGTAAGCTAGCTAATAACCATTTAGCCAAAAATATCAGCTAGCTAACTAGTTGTAAATATTAGCTAGGTGGTGCCATGCCCGTCTTTTCTCTTGTTAGTTAACCCCTAAACCCATTAGCTAACTAGCTAGCCAATATGCCAATTCCTCCCACTAAGGTTCAGTATCGTAAATTAGGTTAGCTACTTACCATTTGAAGTGGGTCAATACTACACAGTAAGGTGAAAATGCACCACAATAGGGCCCGACTGCTAACCGTCCAGTCCATCATACAGTCCAGAAGGGGTAGTACGAGTTACATAGAATGCAATGCGTCGATACAACCAAGTTTTAAAGTGGCATTCCCAAAGAGTTACGGTATCAAAACATTTCAGTTTGTCTGTGGCGTTGCTACTCTTCTTGCTTCGGTAATTAAGTGTCTCTGGCTCTGTGCCTGTCCAACTTGCATCTTCCTGAAATTAATATGTGGGTGTTGGATTTAGATTGCGATGTCCGAAACAGTGGAGGAGGGGGGAAATTCTAGGATGTCTCTCCACCAATAAGTACACAGCTAGCTACCGGATATGCTTTGCAAGCAAGTATAAATTCGTCGGGGGTTTTCCGGTTACATTACATCTAGCAAGAGAAACATGGAGCGTATGGCTGATTACAGACGCATGGCTCAATCTGTGCAGACTAAACTCGAATTTTGTTTATCCATATTGTTTGATGGACGCTAAAAGATTATGCATTGAAAACTGTAGTGAGTGAATGTCAACTAATCCCTATTATGTAATTTGGCAAGGAAGTTAGTAGAAAGGCCAGTAGCTAATGGCTAACTAGCTACTTAGGACTCGTTCAAGGTAAGGTTCATTTATCGACATCTGGATTGACTTTAAACATCCTTGATGCTAAATCATTTCGTTAATGTTTTGAATCTATTCCTCAGAAAAGTCGGAGGCATTACGAGCACCACAATCATGTGCGGAGACTGCGCACGTGGTCCGCAGCATGGCCCCTTGCGTCCACGTTGGGACCATGGAACCCCTTGTGTTCTCTTGAGGTAGTTGCATGCAATGGCAATCCAATAACCTAGGAAAATATCCATGGTTGTATGAATGATGTTTTAACGCGTTAGACTTCTGATTGATGGTGAAGTTACCTTTTGTTGTTCTGACTCATAACCCAGGCATGGACATCAATGTGGTTGTCTCCAGTCTTGGTGAATTTAACTATTTTTTTTTTGCCTTTGCCACTTCAGGGAATCGTCGAGTTAATGTGGCTTAAGTCTTGGAGCAGGTGGCGTGTAAGCCATTAACAGCGTGGCTCCTTTCTACGAAGGAACCCTGCATCATTCAGTTTTCCCTCAAAGACTTGAAGGTGAATACTGTGATCTTGACATCTGTAGTGCAATGGGGGGGGGGTTATGAATGATGTTTTACGCGTTAGACTTCTGATTGATGGTGAAGTTACCTTTTGTATTCTGACATAACCCATTCTCATATCAAACTGACTGTCTGTTTGAAATAGTAGGCTAATTTGTGCCCTTTTTGTCATGGATCTAGATGCAGTCATGGAACAAGTCCAAGATGAATACCATGGAGAGAATTCAACTAATACAACTCAATTTATTGAACATTATTAAGTTGTCCAATAAAGTCACATTTGTAGTGGAATGTTTTGTGTTATGGTCATTTATATCGTAACTGTATGCACTGTCTTTGAACCAGCAGAGCCCTCTCCATGGCTCTGTAGGCCAAGCTACAGCTGCAAGAACAAATCAAAGGCTTGTTATAACTGGGGTTACTTGGCATTTCATCCCAAGTTTCTCTTTTAAATGCAACTCACATCTAATCACTAATAATTGTCATGTGTGTATTTTGATCTTTAATCTGTATATGTCATAAGGCTTTGGGTGATTGGAGGTACCCATTCCCTCATTTTAGAGCTACAAGGAATAAACCAGTATACATTGTTTATAGGCAGATTAAATCAACTATTTTTTTGTTTAGTTCTACATACTATTTATTCAGTGACAATTGAACCTGTGTTATCTGTCCACATGGGCAAGTGTCCCTTTAACTCAAAAGCACACAGTCCTTATGGCCCAAACTGCACTCATTAGTTTGAATGATCTAATCTTAGCCTAGGATGTCAGCTACCATTGTCAAAGCATTACTAGTTACATGCAAGCAAAAAAAAATATTGATCAGAACTGTAGTGACATCGCTCAACGCAACTGAAATTCCTGATATTTTTCCCGTCACTGCAAATGTAACAAACGGTGGCGAAAGAAGCTATGGCATGGCCTCAACATGCACACTTGTTTGCCTAGAATTTCTGGTTATTCAAATGGCACTTCTGCCTCATACAAACATTTGAACAAAGTTGTGGCAAACAACCCATGTTGCCTGTAAATGGAGTTATTCTTGGCAAATGTCATGAATCTGAAAGGTTTCAAAGCCATCTACGCCAGTCTTTGCTGTTTGAAATTGTTTAATATTTGTCATATGTACACAGCATGAAGTCAGGTATTTCAAGACAGGAAATTGATCAAGAAAAGCTGTTGTATTTACTGAATGGCTTGTTTCCATTGGTTGAGCGGTATGGCTGACATTAGTTATGGCTGTTTGAATCACCGGCTGCAGGCATCTTAACATGTTCAGAATCTGAGTGTGAAAGCTGTAATGTGTCCTAGCTGGTGAACGTGGTCTGAGATAGTGATGCTCAACCTCTGGGCCCTGGGGTGTTGCTGATCAGTCCCTCTGATGGGTGTCTGACAATTAATGTAGCGCGGTGGTGCTCCAAAGAGGAAACGCATAGCTTTGGCAGTAACTAAGCATGCCTTGTCCCAACTAGAATGGACCACAGGGCAGGAGCCTGTTTCTGTATTGTGAGACTTGCTGTACAAGTTCACCCCCTGAATAAGACACCAGATTTGCCAGTTGCTGGTACAAAAAAGGTTGAGAAACACAGTTTTAAAAAGAGGTGTGTGTGAAAGTGCTGCTTGGCCTATAAGACAGCTAGAGACAAATGCATTTGACCTCCGTTTTAAAACAGTTGATAGAAAATTTACTCTGAAAATATCTCCTACCACTGCCAAAGTAATGCCTAGATTCAATCAGATCAAGCATTTACCAGCGATAGAGGACACCCGCAAAGATGTTTTGGAGGTGTAACTGTTGAAGCTGTGAAATCGGTGAGCAGCTGCTCTTGTGATCATTGTCACAAAGCCACACCGGCCCACACAGAAGTTCAGAATGAGAAAGTACAGTCTATATAGAAATAATGACGCTCAAATTGAAAATCATTCAACAACAAAAAAGAGGATTTCTATCAGCCTAATTAAGGTGTGGAAAACATCTCACATTCCAATGTTCGAACTTGTAAACGAGTCTGCATAGGATTTCTCTTAATGCGACTCCAAACAGACAATGGCCATGTCTGCTTTAGGTATAATTCCAGAAGCCGCTTGTGGATTTGATTGCTCGAACGCAGTTCCACCGGCAAAACAACCGTTATGCAGATGTCGCCTAAAGCAGATCTGATTGAATCGAGCCCTAAGTTAGCAGTCTATTAGGGTCCTTTATATTTGACCCAGTTAGGGAACTGCCTGCTTTACATGTACAGGTACATTCATTAGGCCTTCTGTCTACACTACACACCTCTTTTGACATCATAGCTGTAAGACTATTGTGACAATACATAAATTTATGGTTGGTATTTCGTCAACAATGTGGTTTGACTTCAGAATGGCTGAGGCAATGGTGGACAGAAGACACTGAAGGCCCTATGCCTTTTGTGAAAGCTCCCAAGCTATACAGTCAGTAACTACTATATTTAGCCTTCATCTGTGACTTACTCGGGTTTCATACCCATGCCACAAGAGTGTGTGAGCACGCTGAGCTAAAGCATAGACATTATCTTGAGGATCCAACACATTTTCAGGTCTCAGGCAAGGGTATTCATCCCAGGCTATTCAGTAACTACCACATGAGCCTGCCTTCTGCAGTTTGAGTTGTTTTGGGGGTAGGATGGTATTGTTGATCGATGCACAGTGGCGTTGACCTGTTTGCATAAGGAATGCCACACGATGGATAGGGAGGGGGCGGAGAGAGGGATAGACATTGTCTCACAATGCCCATATGTGCATTAGATGATGAAGCATGTGACAAATCACACACACACACACAGCCTTCTCTCTATGACCATCTACACCCATTCTTTTTTCATGGGTTTCAGGTCTGAATCTCAATGGAAAAAGAAATGCAGGGCATATCATGGACTCCGATTAGTACACACACTTACATTTAAGTCATTTAGCAGACGCTCTTATCCAGAGCGACTTACACTTTTCATTTTCGTCTATGACGTTTGGTGTAGCTGCTGTATATCACAGGTAGTGTGGTTCTTCAGTTTACACTGCATGGCAATTTGTCTGACCACACACTTACAATCCAAATGGTCTGTGAATCCATGACCTGTCTGATTGACACCATCCTCGGATTAATATTCCCTCAAACCAATGATGCAGTATTTCCCAGCCAAGTGAGAAGTAAGCAGGCTGTCTCTCCATCTCTGCCTTTCTTTACTTCCTGGTAGAGGATTCACAGTCTGGAGTGGCTGTGGGATTGGCCCACTGTTCTGAGGGGAGAACAGTAAGCCCCGCCCACTGCGGCGCTGGCACCAGTGGTTACTGGGATGTCAGGTCGCCTGGGCCTTGTCCTATCGCCAGTGACTTATCCTTAGCAACACCCCAGAAACGGAGAGTCTTGTCTTCACATGTCAAAGAGTTCAGGCTCCGAGAGGTCTGGGTCCCTCAAGGCATCGGTCGATGTTGTCACAGTAGCCAGGTTGGCGTTAGAACGGGTGTCCGTGGCAGAGTGCATGATGGGTAGCCAGAGGTCGTCCATGTTTGGCATCACAAATATTTTCTGTGAGAACAAAAACGAGAACTTGAGTAACTAGGAGTAAAACAGAAAACACTTCAAGCTAAAGGGGTGCCACGAATATTTATTACATTTATGATAAGCGTTTTGTCTGCATGTTTGACAAGAACACAAATCTTAGTTTATCACTTGAATGCTGAACGAGGTGCTTTGGTCTAGCCGGTATCACAAAATAGCAATTTATAGTAGTTATACAGTATATGTTTCTGTGAAAACAACAAACAGGCCACAACAGCAGAAAGGCAGATTTCGGACAAAAACCCAGGAGACTGCAGTCAATCTTATTCTGTGTGATTGGATTTGGGGATTGTCTGGAGTCTGGTATTTTTGGGAAGCCATACATAGCCACTCACAACTGATGTGTGCGTACTTCTGTGCCTGGGTGTGTGTGGTAAGGATAATAATAATGTAGAGAAGTCTTAAACAGGGATACATGTAGTTCTACTTCGTAGCCTGGCAGAATAACTGAGTTGTCAACAGGTGTGCCTCAGGGCAGAGTTCTAGGAGCAGCCTGATCATTATATGAAGACAGAGAGCCACAAGCATACTGTCTTTGAAGTACAGCTTGGTGGGCTGCTGTAAATACATCACAAACCACTCTTCTGTTGTCCCATTCCCATCATTGTCTAACACTGGGAAGACATTCACTTTGTTGACAAGGGAAGAGATGCAAAGCTAAGAGAAATGGAAAGCTTTCGATACATATTGAACAAAAGACACATTCATGTGATGATATGATTAATCAAATTGTATTCACAAATAGTTAGGGGGACTTAGATCTTTCTGACCAGGAAAGACTATAGAGCCCAGAGATGTTCCCAGGCAGATCCCATGTTCAGGAAAAACTCAGTCAAAGCTCCTGGATTTCAGATCACACAATACAGTTATTACATAATCCAAGTAGAGAGCCGTTATTGCTCTACTCTCCCTGGTCTCAGCGTACCTGAAACTCCTGATCCAGTTTCTTCTCGATCCAGTCGGTGACGTGGGCCAGCGTGACCTCCCTCTCACCCAGCTTGGGCCGGGCTTTCAGCTCCAAGTGGGGGGGACTCCTGAAGCCATACCTGGACGGGGAAGGTTCCCTATGTTACACCCATTGGCTTACTGTATCCTAATATCCTGGGGAAGGTTTTTCTTACACCCATTGAACTAGTGAGCTACTAGTCTTCCTTTTTACAATGCTTTGACTCCTCTACTTCATATTACCAGCAGAGGACATGTGGGCTACTGTGTCAACAAGCCAGGCTAAGCTCTTCTGTATCTCTATAGCTGAATAACATGCATATTCACACTGGATATTCAATATTCAGACCTTACCCATGGAGCGGAATGTACCAAATTCTGTCTGCGGGGGTAGATGTTATGTATACTGTATGAGGGTGATGGGGCATTCTATATCCTAATGGTGGGGGGAGGTGGTATGTAACTGTATGAAGGTATTGGGACGTACCATTATCCTGTCAGTGAGGGGAGGTGGGCATGGATGGAACGTACCATATCCTGTCGGTGGGTGGGGGTGGTATGTTGACAGCCAGCACCCCGCGGCACTCCAGCACCTCCACGGTGAGAAGCAGTGGCGTGTTGGACACCTCCTCGATCTTCTTCTTGATAAACTCTGTCTCCGTGGCCTTCTGGAAGTACTTAGACTTGGCGATCTTGTCCACAAACCTCATGATCTTACTGGGCCGGTGGCCTCCGACGAAACTGAGGGAGGAGGAGATGGAGTAATAGGAGGGTGAGATGAGGAGGAGGAAGAAGAAGGGAGAGAGGACAGAATGAGGGAGAGGGGGGGAAGTGAAGGAGGTGAAAGAGGTGTCGGAAAAGGAAGTGGGGGGAGTGAGGGCAGTGAGTGGGTACATTCTGTCACTCTGGGCCGGAAAGCAGTTCCTGCCTGTATCTGTTTGTGGCACTTAGGACAATACCTTAAACCGGGCTGTAAAATAAAGTGTAACCTACAATTGCTGCACGATTATTAGCCTGCATAATTGACTGTGTTCTCTGTATCTTCTTCATTGTAATATTCTAACAGCTAAAATGAGCTGCAATTCACCAATTAGTGTTAGAAAGAGTCTCTGAAGTCTATAAAAACACACTAATGGAAACAGAGACAGACACGGTCTGATGCTAATGATGTTCTCACCCCTCTGCCCCCAGCATGTCCATGGGGATTTCTGGGGGATCCTCTTCGTCAGACGATCCAGCACTGGAGGACTCTTCATCACTGTCTGCCAGGCAGTAGGCCCGAGGTCTGGACCTGAACACACAAAACACACACCAAAACATGAGAACAAAGGGGATGAGTATTAGTCAGCTTTAAGAAATGGAAGTGGAAAACTGATGAAAATGAGTATGAACAATTGTCTGTTATTGGGGAGCGGTGTGGGCAGCATTTGTGCCTAGGAAGCCCTCAGCAAATCCAGTCTGGACACAGCAGCTCGTTCCATCGGTCAAAGCTGAGGTATTGACACTCCTTCAGTCCTGAACGGGGACTAACATTTACCATAGACTAAAGCCTAAAGGACTCCCATGTGGTACAGCATGAGAAGTCATGTTTCTGTTCACAAGGCCATCCCCACTGTTTGCAGAGGGATTTCCTTCCCTTTTCGTCAAACCAAGTACACTCCGAAGAGCATTTGCTGAGCAGCTCAAAAACTATCATCAAACCCCCTATTAAACATTCCCAGAACGATTGATCCCTCAGAGGCCTCGGCTGGGAAATAGCCTGGTCCCACATCTGTTTGTGCTGTCTTGCTAATTCCTATGGTCATTGGCAAGTCATAGGACAGTGGTCACCAACCGGTTGATCACGATCGACTGGTCGATCTCCAAGGCATTCCTAGTAGATCACCAAACATTTCTGTAAAAAAAACAATAATAAAGCCTTGTGTTCCTTTTTATTATTTTCACTGTTGGTGGGAAGTGCACTTGATTCAGCATCATTAGTTGCACCAGGAAGGCAGTGTTCCCATTCTTTTACAATTTCATGTGTCTGAAGGTAGAACTCCGACAACACAGCAGGCCCAAAGAGCAAATCAAGTGCACCTATAGGCCTACCACTGGCCAATCAGGTAGCTCAGATCACCGTGTGTGCACAGTTTCCTCGAGCCATAGACGGTAAAAAGAAGCCTCGGAGGCACAGTAAAGTTGATACTGTGAGATTTCAAAAAGTTTACGAATACAGCAAAGAGCTGCTGTTTTTGTGAGTAAGTTTATGTTTAAGTTGTTATTCAGCACCGTCAACACTTTAACCAATAAAATGTGCGTTCTCCCTACTTCCACTTACGCTAAAACTAGCACTGCAGCTGCATTGAAGGAGTAGTCGATAGCAAAGTGCTCCGATAAGCTTGCATTGCTATTAACAGTGTGATCATATACCAAAATATTTTTAAATGTCATTTCAAAATGGTCAGAGAAGAACAACTGTGGCAGGGCAATTCAAGCATAGCAATATGCAATGATAATGTATTGGGCCTATAGTCTACTGTACAAACCTCATTGTTACAGAACTGTTTTTAATGGGCTTACGTTTAAGTCATGTTTAAAACAAATCTGAGCTGTAGATATCGGCTTGCATCTTGACTCAGAAAAGGTTGGTGACCACTGCCATAGAAGATGGCAAGACAGCACAAACAGATCTGGTACCAGACGACTTCCTTGCCGGGGAATTTAAAGGATCGACTGGCTTGCAGGGAAGCTGATTCCATGAGACAAAAGAGGGTGAAATATGAAAAGAGAAAAAAAGAGGGTTGATTTCAGTATAAAAGGCAGAAAGAAATCTTTCCCAAACTCACCAGCAATAAGACACATCCACCGAGGTCAGAGGTAGAATCCAGAGAGAGAGGGCATAAAGGAATGAGAGAAAAAAATATGCAAATGTGACAGTTAATAACAATGCCCCTCATTCAAACGCAGTGTTTTCAATCCTGCTCATGTGGTGCGGGTTTTTGGTCCAGCCCAGCACTAACACACCTGTTCTTGAATCATGTGTGTTAGTGTGGGCTGGAACAAAAGCCTGCAAATCCTATGAGTCCCCAGGACTAGCGTAGAACAACACTGAACAAACCCTATCAATTCAGCCATTAGCACATGCTCAAAGCCATGCTGTTGATCCTAGATTTACAGCAAAAAAAATTACTTCTCATTATCCCCTCCCAGCATCCACTAATTGACAAATAGCATTTTTGTTGGATGTCAAACAAAACACTTTGACAGTTCCAGATGAAGTTAGGCAGTGAATGGAGCCAATAAGTATTTAGAAAAGGTGTTGCTAAGTCACTCTGTTCAGTATCATACATCCTGAATGCCACTAATTCCTCACATGTGATTGCCTACATAGCCAAAGAGGTGCACATACTTTAAAGTACTATATAAGTATGTACTTTATTTTAAGATTTATAATATCTCCCTTGGTGCTCTTTTTTAACCACATATGTAAATAGAACATTTTAAATACCACCTATCTCTATGTCCTTACCCCTCTCTCCCCTGCTCCCCCAGCCCCTCTCCCTCCTTCATACTCACCCATCTCTCCCCTGCTGCCCCAGCCCCTCTCCCTCCTCCATACTCACCCATCTCTTCCCTGCTGCCCCAGCCCCTCTCCCTCCACCATACTCACCCCTCTTTCCCCTGCTCCCCCAGCCCCTCCTCCATACTCACCCCTCTTTCTCCTGCTCCCCCAGCCCCTCCTCCATACTCACCCCTCTTTCCCCTGCTCCCCCAGCCCCTCCTCCATACTCACCCCTCTTTCCCCTGCTCCCCCAGCCCCTCCACCATACTCACCCCTCTTTCCCCTGCTCCCCCAGCCCCTCCTCCATACTCACCCCTCTTTCCCCTGCTCCCCCAGCCCCTCCTCCATACTCACCCCTCTTTCTCCTGCTCCCTCAGCCCCTCCTCCATACTCACCCCTCTTTCTCCTGCTCCCCCAGCCCCTCCTCCATACTCACCCCTCTTTCCCCTGCTCCCCCAGCCCCTCCTCCATACTCACCCCTCTTTCCCCTGCTCCCTCAGCCCCTCCTCCATACTCACCCCTCTTTCCCCTGCTCCCCCAGCCACTCTCCCTCCTTCCCCAGACGGGCCAAGTTCATCTTGGTCTCCAGGGTCATGATGAAGGAACCAGTGTAGGACACCTCCAGATCAAACCACAGACCTAGAAAGTGTAGGGAGTGAGAGAGAGAGAGAGAGAGAGAGAGAAAGGGATAAAAGAGGGATGGTAAATCATTACTAACATACCATCGTTGGCACATTGGATGACAATAGTGGAATAATGATGCACAACTGTTTTCACACTTCCCTGTAATGAAAACGTTCTCCACCGTTGAGGATGCAGCCAACAAACTACACAGCCATATCGGATTAGTTACCACAAAAGCACAAAAATGTATAGCTAATGCTGACGGTATATAAAAGCTCTTGGTCCTATGTGTAAGTGGATAAGTCACTCATCCACTGTGAGCCTGAGGCAAAGAGCAGTAAGAGCTCCCTTAGTTTTATCCCACCTGGACTACTGCCCAGTTATATGGTCAAGTAAAGCAAAGAAGAATATAGGCAAATTACAGTTGGCCCAGAATAGAGCAGCACGGCTGGCCCTTAAATGTAGACGGAGGGACAATATCAATAACCTGTAAGTCAGTCTCTCCTGGCTCAAAGTAGAGGAGAGATTGACTGCATCCCTACTTGTGTTTGTGAGAGGTGTGTTGAATGCACCAAACTGTCTGTTCAAACGGCTAACACACAGCTCAGACACCCATACATACCCCACAAGACATGCCACAAGTACAGAACAGACTCTGGGAAATGCACAGTACTACATAGAGCCATGACAACATGGAACTCTCTTCCACATCAAGTAACTCAAGCGAGCCGTAAAATCAGATTGAAAAAAACAGATAAAAAAACAACTCACAGCACAACGTGGACTGTGAAGAGACACATGCACACACACACAATGCAATGTTGTCATATTGTGGTATAGTGTATTTTATATTGTAAATGTTGTATAATAGAGTAATAATGTATGATGTATTGTGTTATTGATGATGTAGGCTGTTGTTGTGTTTTGCTGTGATGTAATTGTTTTAACACTGTTTAGACCCCAGGAAGAGTAGCTGCTAATCTCTCTCTCTCACTCTGGTAAAAATGTTGTAACGTATACGACGCTCCGTCGCTCTGTTTGCGTGAAGTGTGTAGCGGCCTTAAGCAGCATCACATCTGCCTTTGGGGAACTCTGGTCGCTAGCAGCCCCTGGTGGGAGCACACATGAACAACAACTTGAATACTAAGTTCTTATGTTACCCACTGTTAGATGCAATTTCAAGATAATTAATTCACCATTGTTTGCTTTGGCCCTGTATTAGTACTATTGTAAAACTCTGTTAAACATTGCATGTCTCTAAAGTACAAATGCTAATGTTGTTTTTGTAGACTAACCAGAGGTTCCCCACCTGACTCCTAATTGCAGTGAAGCCACATGCTGTGTCTGACTGGTAAGCGAGTGGAATGATCCTCTAGTAAACACACCAAAAGGTCAACTCTAGGGCAGCCTCACCTCTGATTGGCTCAGAAGCTGGCTAACTCACCAGGCTTCTTCCTGGTTTTGGGTGGGAAAGGTCAGAACCCAGCAGCGTTTTTTGGTGTATACAAGTGTGTGTGTGTGTGTGTGTGTGTGTGTGTGTGTATGTATGTGTGCACACTAGTGAAATTAAGCTCTTCAGTCATATCACGTCTCTATACGGGAGGAAATATCAACATGTTTACTCTTCATCTCGATCTCTCTCCAAACACTCTATCCCACACAATGAAAGTGGGGAGGGATTTCTGTTACTAACTCTCTGGAAACTCTTCAGATGATAACGGTTATAAAGCCCTTAACTTATATCAGCTTCATCATCCTCCTGGAATAGAGGAGCACAGAGCTGCTGAGCAGTAATCCCCATAGGGCTCATTATGTGCAAGCATTTAGCTGATAATGCCTGGGGGGAAAGCCCATGGGAACTGTGTTGTGTAGGACAGTGTGCAATAAATCACTCTCTAGACTGAGGAGCTTATGGGAAAGGGGATACCTATTCAGTTGTACAACTGAATGCATTCAACCGAAATGTGTCTTCCGCATTTAACCCAACCCCTTTGAATCAGAGCGGTGTGGGGATCTACCTTAATCGACATCATCGGCGCCCGGGGAGCAGTTGTTGTTGGCGGTTAACTGCCTTGCTCAGGGGCATTCAAACCAGCAAACTTTCGTTTACTGGCCCAACGCTCTTAACCACTAGGCTACCTGATGCTTCTACTGTAGCAAGACAGCAGAGCAGTGTTTCCAAACTCAGTCATGGGGACCCGAAGGGGTGCACGTTTTGGTTTTTGCCCTAACACTACACAGCTGATTCAAATAATCAACTCATTATCAAGCTTTGATGATTTGAAATCAGCTGTGTAGTACTAGGCACCCCTTGTGGTCCCCAGGAACGAGTTTGGGAAACGCTGCACCCCTTGTGGTCCCCAGGAACGAGTTTGGGAAACACTGCAGTAGAGCCTTAGGAGTTTAACCCTTAACCTTGAATTGAATATGGAAAGCTTCCCAAATCCCAGACTGTAGCTTTAATGGCCTAATGCAGCCTTTTTTTAATCTCAATATCAAATAATTTCTGGGTAACAATTAAGTACCTTACTGTGATTGTTTTGAATTAAAATGGTCCCCAAACAAAATGCTTTTTGGCAAAAAAAGCAATAATTTTAATAGGACTGTCTGGGAGTGGTCTGAATGGGGAAAACTGAAAACTAGCTGGTATTGTCAGAGAGGTTTAGAACTCTCTTTGTTTTTGGTCTATTAAAACGTATACCGCCTGTTGATGTCACCAGGTAAGCCAAAACTCCATTAAAGTGTTAGTTTCATCAGCTGTTGTACAATATGACACAAAACCAAGGGAAACTGCATTTTGACTGCACTGGGCCTTTAAGGAGAAGTGGCCCGTTAAAGCGAGACAGTGAGACATTCAAGCTTAGCAATGAAAGGTTTTTCAGGTAAAACATGAAAAACAGACTTAACCCACATGACTGGATCAATATGACCTCCCACTCACTAGCCTCCCACTTCTCCCCCTCATCCCATCCCAAAGTCAGACATATCAATGCAGGAATGAATGTGCCTCGGGCTGTATTCACATTCTCAGTTGGAGTGCTGATCTAGTTTGGCCTTTTAGATCCTAATCAATAACATATACAGTGTTGTGATAAAGTATCTGCCCCATTTCTAACTTTCTCTACTTTTGCATATTTTTCATACTGAATGTTATCAGATCTTCAACCAAACCTAATATTAGATAAAGGGAACCTCAGTGAACAAATAACACAACAATTACTTAATTGATTTATTTCATAAACAAAGTTATGCAACACCCAATACCAAGACATAATGGGACCCATCTCATCCAAAAAGTTGACTCAAGTTTGTCAAAAAGCACCTGGATGATCCTTTTAATTTTTTTATTCAATTGTTTGAATTTTTGTTTTATGGATAGATGAGTCAAACGTATAACATTTTGGACGACATGGGTCCCATTGTGACTGGCAAAAATCAAACACTGCATTCCACAGTAAGAACCTTATGCCAACGGTTGAGCATGGTGGTGGTACTGGGATGGTACCATGAATTCTGCTCTGTATCAAAGAATTCTACAGGAGAATGTCAGGCCATCCGTCTGTGAGCTGAAGCTGAAGCGCAGCTGGGTCATGCAGCATGACAATGATCCAAAACACACAATCAAGTCTACATGTAAATGGCTAAAAAGCCACACATTTGAAGTTTTGGAATGGCCTAGTCAAAGTCTAGACCCAATCCCAATTGAGATGTGGCAGGACTTGAAACAAACAGTTCATGTTTGAAAACCCACAAATATCGCTGAGTTAAACCAGTTCTGCATGGAAGAGTGAGGCAAAATTTGAATTACTCTGGTTAATAGAGGCAGGGGTATGTGGAGACTGAAACAATAGGCAGAAGGGAGGGGGAAAGAGAGGAGATGATAGGAGGAGGGAGATGAGAAAAGATAGAGGGAGAAGAGAAAGCAGGGAGAGAGAGAGAGTGTCCAACCTTGGTGGTCCACAGAGGGCTTGGAGGCATGGAGGATCTTGGGAATGGAGAAGCCCATGTCCAGCGCTGTCAGAGCCAGCTCATTCATAAAGTACGGCAGCTGTAAGACACAGGAAATTTACACCTCAGGACAGTCTCCTTTCTTACACGTGTGTTTCCTCTGAGTTACATCTCATTTCCCTCTAGTGTGTTGAGAAGTCAGTGAGGGGAAGACGGGAGGAGAAGACGCTTGGAATTTAAAAAGGACTACCGACAAAGAGCTCTCTGGGACAAAGACAGATAAGAAGAATATACACGCTGACTGTATGTGGAGGCAGAGGAGACAGGATGCCAGTACTCACCCTGATCTTACTGAGCTTCATCTGGATCTTTTTGGAGACCATGTCAGCCCAGTACTTCTCCCCCAGGAAGTCCCAGAACACCCGGCCTATCAAGGCGTTCACCCACGCCTCTGGCACCGCCCCTCGCCTCGGCCGCTCGCACGGGCTGCTGGGTAACTGACAGGAACAACGTGGGAGTAACCAGTAGTGAGACAAAGGTTGTAAACATACATACTCTATATCCAACTGATTTTAGAGGTCAGGTCCAGGGTATATATACAATTGTATGTGAAACGAACGGAGAATACTTGCTCATTGCTTAAAGTTTGAATGTACACTGAACAAAATTATAAATGCAACATGTAAAGTGTTGGTCCTATGTTTCATGAGCTGACATTTTCCATATGCACAGAAAGAGTGTTTCTCTCAAATGTTGTGCACAAATTTGTTTACATCTCTGTTAGTGAGCATTTCTCCTTTGCCAAGATAAACAGCATGATCATTACACAGGTGCACCTTGTAATGGGGACAATAAAAGGCAGCTCTAAAATGTGCAGTTTTGTCACGCAACACAATGCCACAGATGTCTCAAGTTTTCAGGGAGCGTGCAATTGGCATGCTGACTGCAGGAATGTCCACCAGAGCTGTTGCCAGAGAATTTAATGTTAATTTCTTTACCAATGTCATTTTAGAGAATTTGGCAGTATGTCCAACCAGCCTCACAACCGCAGCTGATGAAACTGTGGGTTTGCACAACCAAAGAATTTCTGCACCAACTGTCAGAAACCATCTCAGGGAAGCTCATCTGCGTGCTCGTCGTCCTCACCAGGGTCTTGACCTGACTGCAGTCTGGCTTCATCACCGACTTCAGTGGGCAAATGCTCACCTTCGATGGTCACTGGCACGTTGGAGAAGTGTGCTCTTCACGGATATATCTTGGTATCAACTGTACCGGGCAGATGTCAGACAGTGTATGGCGTCATGTGGGCAAGCGGTACCCCATGGTGGTGGTGGGGTTATGGTATGAGCAGGCATAAGCCACGGACAACAAACATAATTTAATTTTATTGATGGCAATTTGAATGAACAGAGATAATGTGATGAGATCCTGAGGCCCATTGTCGTGCCATTCATCCACCTCCATAACCTCATGTTTCAGCATGATAATGCACAGCCCCACATCACAAGGTTCTGTACATAGTTCCTGGAAGCTGAAAATGTTCCAGTTCTTCCATGGTCTGCATACTCACCAGACATTTCACCCATTGAGCATGTTTGGGATGCTCTGGATCTACGCGTACTACAGCGTGTTCCAGTTATTGCCAATATCCATCAACTTCGCACAGCCATTGAAGAGGAATAGGACAACATTCCACAGGCCACAATCAACAGCCTGATCAACTCTATGCGAAGGAGATGTGTCGTGCTGCATGAGACTAATGGTGATCACACCAGAGACTGACTGGTTTTCTGATCCATGCCCCTATTTTTTTTTTTGACCTCTACTGGATCGGTGTCCCTATATCGGGACGGTTGTTGCTAACGTGCGCTAATGTGACTAGAATGACGTTGTAAGTAACATCCAACTTTCCAGGACATAGACATGTGTTATATGTGCAGAAAGCTTAAATTCTTGTTAATCTAACTGCACTGTTCAATTTACAGTAGCTATTACAGTAAAAAAAATACCATGCTACTGTTTGAGGAGAATGCACAACAACAAAAACTATCACGGCACTTGGTTTGATACATTCACCTCTGAAGGTAAATAATGTACTTACATTCCGTAATCTTGCTCTGATTTGTCATCCTGAGGGTCCCAGAGATAAAATGTAGCATAGTTTTGTTTAATAAAATCTATTTTTATATTCAAATGTAGGAACTGGGTTCTAAAGTTTGAACCCCTGCTGTTTCTGTATTCCCAGTCATGTGAAATCCATAGATTAGGATCTAATGAATGTATTTCAATTGACTGATTTCCTTATTTGAGCTGTAACTCTTTGAAAATGTTGCATGTTGCTTAGTATAGTTGTTATTGTTCAGTTACATGCTATTACATGGCCACACTAACTACATGTCTATCTGATCAGCCTGTGTCAACATGGTCACCTCCATAGAATTACATATAGAATGAATAAGATCTCTGTGGTCTCCCCCATCAACCCTACCTTCTTGGTGGCTCCAGGGCTGCCCTCTGGGCTGTGGGAGGGGCTGCTGGCCGGGGGGCTGTCTAGCGGGGGCAGGGTGGTGACGTACTTGGCCATGTAGACGTTGTAGTCCAGCATCATCTTCTGCCTGACCCCTCCGGCCAGGGAAGGGTCCTTCTGACAGGGCTCGTCCATGAGGCTGCCACGGCTGCTACTCCTGCTCTCTGCCTCCAGTCTGTGAGGCCAGTCTGTTAGGTAACGACAACCACACCTGGGTTCAAATTCTATTGGAAATCATTTCACATACGTTAATGTCTAGCTAACATCTCCCTGTCTGTAATCCTCTTAGAATTAGGGTTAGGGTTAAGGTTAGGGAGAATAGAATTTTGAATGGGAATCAATTGTTGGTCCCCAAAAAGTACAGCTGTCTGTGTGTTCATCTGAATGTTCCCTCATTGCCCACTGGATGCTCACTGGACGTTTTATTAGCCTCAGACTTAAGTCTGGATGCCACCAAAATCCTCCTGAACCATTCTTCTTTCTCCCGACCCGTCCTCCCAAACAGGAACAGGGTTAGATCCCGCTCCCCTGGGCGTTTCCTGGGCTCCTCTCCACCCCCAGCTCCACCTGGAACCTCCAGCTTCTCCCCCTTCTCCCCCACCCCGGCCGGCTTCTCTTCCCCAGGTTCGGGCCTCTCTCCCTGGGCCTGGACCTTGGACATGAAGTCCTCCTGCTTGGCCAGCTCGATACAGATGGGGTACTTCTTGTTCCACACACGCTTCCTGGCCAGGCTCTGGGGCACCAGGTGGATCTGGGGACACATTTGGATGTTACACGCTACATGAACCTCTTGGGGGTGTTCTAAAAATATTAGGCTGACTGGACAGATACAGGTATTTATATCACTTGTGAGGGAGGCCCACTTCAATGTCTGTATGCCCAAACACACACACAGTCATACACAAATGTGCAACATATATGGTATGAAAGTGACATGTCGTTTTTTTGAATAGGCAAAAACATATCACAATGGTCTTCAGCACACAAACGTCAGAGGTAAATTCATCCACAAACACAAATATAATTTTATATACAGTCGGAAGTTTACATACACCTTAGCCAAATACATTTAAACTCAGTTTTTCACAATTCCTGACATTTAATCCTAGTAAAAATTCCCTGTTTTAGGCCAGTTAGGATCACCACTTTATTTTAAGAATGTGAAATGTCAGAATAATAGTAGAGAATGATTTATTTCAGCTTTTATTTCTTTCATCACATTCCCAGTGGGTCAGAAGTTTACATACACTCAATTAGTATTTGGTAGCACTGCCTTTAAATTGTTTAACTTGGGTCAAATGTTTCGGGTAGCCTTCCATAAGCTTCCCACAATAAGTTGGTTGAATTCTGGCCCATTCCTCCTGACAGAGCTGGTGTAACTGAGTCAGGTTTGTAGGCATCCTTGCTCGCACACGGTCTTTCAGATCTGCCCAC